>NC_133621.1:73696774-74071774 GCF_048593235.1 Sminthopsis crassicaudata | reverse complement strand
AAAGCAGATGGGGCTCCCTGAAGGAGATAATAAATACCCTCTTCTTATAGGTCTTTTAATTGGCTGGATAACCCCTTTTCAGGATGTTGTTGAGGCGAATCTTGGTCAGTTCTGTATTGAATTTGATGGATTCTGGGATACGTTCTGTCTATGAATCTGGGAACTAGGAGATGACTCAGAACAATAAGTCCTTTGGTCTAATTCTGTTCAATATTCTGACTGCATTCGGATAAAGGTATTAAGAATAAATTGATTCAGTCTGTGGATTTTAAGAAATTAAGTGAATTTATTAATACTCTGGAAGACACAAATACAATTTTAAAAGTGACTGTCCAGTTAGGGAAAAACATAGCCCTAAGGGAAAAGGATTACATGAAAGGACAAAGACTAGGTAACATAATTAGCATCAAACACCAATACAGATTCAGGATGAGGAAGTCCTGGTTAGTAAGAATATAGAAGTAAAGGCCCTGAGTATCATAACAAACTCTAAGCTGAATTTGAATAAGCCAGATAATACTATAATAAAGAAGGAAAAACAGGAAGCATTATTCTGGAATGTATCAAAATAAGCATTGGCCTGCTATGCTTCAGGAAGCAATTTTACCTCAATTGTCTTCTTTTCTCATACCATTAAGCTATTATGCCCACTTTCCATCATCAGTTTTTAAAAAGGATGTGAGGGAAACTGGAAATGTTTCAGAGGAGAATGACAAACATAATTAAAGGAATGACAAATAGATACTCTGATGAAACATTAAAGGGATAGAGTGTGTTTTAATCCTAGACAAGAGAAGGCCAAAGGGAGACTAGATTATCTATCTTAATTTTTTAACAGTTTTGAAGTCAGGTCAAGTGATTCTCTCTCTTTCTAAATGGGTTATATAAGTGATGCTCAGTGGGAATATAGAAAAAGAAGTACCAAATACCGATATGACTTCATCAATAGTAGCTTAATCCAGATTATACTTTGCTTTTTGATAGTGTTATTAAACTGGAGGCAATTGATAACCTTATTTTAAACTATTCTTGGGGAAATAGTAGAGAAAAATGGAATAGATGATAATACAATTAGGAGGATTCTGATCTTGCTGAATAGCCAGACAGAGAGAGTAGTTAATGGTTCATTGTTAGCTTGCAAGGTGATCTACAATGGAATGCCCCAGCAATTTGTGCTTGGCTCTAGCCTGTTTTATATATATATATATAATCAATGATTTAGATAATGGATAGCTGGAAGGCCCATCGATTAAGAGGATTAAAAAAAATTCCTGATAGGCTAGACCAGAACTTTGAGAAGTGAAATGAAGTAAAGATAAATATAAAGTCTGACCTTTAGATTTAAAAAAAATCAACTTCTTAAGTATAGGATTCAAGAAGTATGGTAGGAGAGTTCATCAAGAAAATAAAAATGAGCCTTTGGACTGTTTTTCCCCTTAAACTCCTTCCTTTTTCAAACATATGTTACTTTTTGAGACATTACCATTTTTCTAGTGCCTCAGATTTAGTATTTCAGTGTCATCCTGGACTCCTTACTCTGTCAGTCCACAGTCACCCAGTTGCCAGTTCTTGCCATTTTAACCTTTACAACATCTCTTCATTCTGAGTTCTCTCCATTTAAAGAGTTCAGTAAGTAATACTCAATGAGTAAATACTATAGTTCAATTTCTTCTATATCCCTTTCCCCAAATTTTTTTCAGCAATTCCTTTCATGTGTTCATTGCTTTCTCTACTTCAAGGCTCTCACCAAATATAGTTAGTCTCAATCTGTCTGTCTCTTTCAATATATAGATAGAGTTAGAAAGATGACAGAGATGTGTATCAATATATGTCTATCTACTATACATTTATTCTATATGCTTCTGCTGTAGTAATTTTCCTTAAGAGTATATCAGACTACATGACTTCTTTACTTAACCAAAGCTAGTGGCTTTTTATTGAATCTTGAAAAAAAATATAAACAACTATTTAAGGTTTATATTTTGACCTTTTTTCCCCCATTCTCATTGGGTATTATTACCACATTGCTCTTCAGCTAAACTGGACTTCTCTCTGTTACTCATACACTAAACTCCATCACTTGTCTTGATGCCTTTGGCTTTCTCTATAACTAGAATGCATTCCTCCTTATTCCAATCTTTCTTTAAGGAAGTAAGCCCTTCCTGGTCTCCTACCAGCTAGTAGCCTCCCTCCCAAACTATTTTGTATTTAAATCCCTTGCATGTGTGTATATAAAATATTTCATTTTGCAGTATATATTTTATCTATTATTTTATGTGTTTATTTTATATATTAAATATTGATGAATACATATACAATTAGATCTTATACATATTACATACTATACATTCATAAATGTTTATATTATATATTATACAACTGTTTATTGTTTTCCTTGTTACAATATAAATTAGTTGAAAATAGGGGTTGTTTTATTCGTTGTACTTTTACCCTTATCACTTAAGCATAGTGACTGGAATACATACATACATTTGTATATATGTGTCTATTTTCTCCCTATCTCTTTATTTCTCTATTTAATCTTTTACATAGCTCTGTAAGTTTTGTAAAAATCCTTTACAAATATCTCATTTTATCCTCACACTAACCCTGAGAGATAGGTACTATTCTTGTTTCTATTTTATAGCTAAGGAACCTCTGGAAGATATTGGTTGTGACATTTCCAGGATCAAACAAGCATCCAGCCCAGTGTTCTTTCTTACCCACTGCAATGTCAAGTTCGTTCTATTATATTGTAAATGTTATAAATATTTGTAGGTACATTGATTAGTGGATTGAAAATACAATATAATAATGATGATAAAAATAATAGCTAGAATTTATATTTTGTTATTGTTTGTTTCAATTGTGACCAACTCTTCATGATCCATTTGGAGTTTTCTTGGCAAAGATATTGGAGTGGTTTGCCATTTCCTTCTCCAGTTCATTTTATAAATAGGCAAAATTAGAATTCAGGAAAGATGAGTCTTCCCATTTTAAAACTTAGCTTGCTCTGTCCTTTGTGTCACTTAGATACCCAGCATTTATATAGTATATACCAGCACTATGCTAAGCCCTTTCTATAGCATTCTATCTGGTGTGCCATGTGGCCACCAATGTTGCCTTGATATGAGTCAACAATATGATGTGGTAAGCAAAATGTTAATGTGATTTTGGGCTTCCTTAATAAGCAGGGCTTTCCAGAGCTGCATTACAAAGGTCTGGAAATAAGGAGGTAGTAGTCTCCTTGAACTCTTTCCTGATCAGATCACACCTTTAGAATTTTTTTCATTCTAAGCATCATAGTTCATCAGCCTTCAGCTCCCATAACTCTTATCTTTATTATACCTTTGTAGTCACACAATGACGGCCACATCCTTATCTCACCAAGTATCACAAGTATATCACTTTTGTGATCAAGAACTGTGAAATTCTTCTACCTGACCAGAATATACGCTTCCATTTTTCTGCGTCTCATTTTCCTCACAAACTCCTGCTACAAACATATATAGTTAAGCAAAAGAAATGTCCACATTGCCCACATTAAAAACAAACAACAAACAAAACTCATTCTGAATCCTTCACTTCTGGAATGATGATTGATGATTACGTGTACTTTTTCCTTATAATTTCTGTCATTATATAAATTATTCTACTGGTTCTGTTCACTTCACTGAATTAGTTCATATATGACTTTCTTCTCAAGTTTCTCTGAAACCATTTTCTTCATTATTTTTTAGTGCTTGAATCTCACTTCTAAATCTATTCTTTGTCTTCACTGCCACCTCGAGTTCCTCTGTCTTTTAGTTGTCAACTTAAATCTGGTTTTACTTTCCTTCCTTTCCATATCTGACTTTTTATTTACTACTTTCACTTTTTACTGTTTTTTATTTTTGACTTCCGGGTCACTGTCTTATTGCTGTTCATCCTTTGTCAAATTCTAACCTTGTAACACTCCCACCAGTTGCTTTTATTTTATTTTATTTTTTTTGTTTAAACATTGTTGGATAGTCCTGAAGGAAGCTTATCAATGGTCCTGTCCATTCTTATTGCCTTCAGATTCTTTTCTCTCATTTACTTTTCAATCCTTTGCCACCTATCTTCTGACCTCATCACTTAATTAGAAACTGTTTTTTTTCCCAAAGTTACCAATGATCTTTCAATTGACAAATTCAATAACTTTTTTTTTTTGTTGTTGTTGTTCTTATCCTTCTTAGATTCTCTTTAGCATTTGAAATGTTATCACTTTATCATTCTGGATATTTTTCCTTTTAAAGGGTTTTTGTGACCCTGTGCTCTCTTGATTCTCCAGCCTGTCAGGCCACATCTTCTCAGGCTTCTTTATTGGATCATAATCCATGTACTTTCTCAGAATTACTTGGTGGTGTACTTTTGGACAAATCACTTAACTTGTCTGCCTTGATTTCCTTATCTTAAAAAGGAGACAATAATAGCACCTGTCTATCAGTGTTGCTGTGAGGATAAAATGAAATAATTTGTAAAGTAATTTTTCTCTTCTCTCTCTCCAACCAACTCTTCTCATTAACTAAAAACTAACTTGACTCCTTTCTCTCCTATTTTATTAACTGACAAATTTCTAGGGAATATATATATATATATATGCATATATATATTTATATTATATATTTATATGTTATGTATACACACACACACACACACACACACACACACACACACACACACATATATATATATATATATAATGTTAGTTTTGGAGGCAGCTGGATGGCTCAGTGTACAGAATATTGGACATGGAATCGAGAAGACCTAAGACCAAATCTGTTCTCAGATACTTTTTAGCTGTGTGATTCTAAGCAAGTCATTTCTATTTGCCTAATCCACTGGAGAAGGAAATGGCAAACTATTCCAGGTCTTTGCCAAGAACAACCAATACAGGGTCACAAACAGTCAGAAGGGATTGAATAAGTGTTACACATGCCTCTGTGTAGGTGCCTGATATTCAATATTCATGGCTATTTTTCTTCCTACCACTTTTGTCTCTGGAGATTTAATTAGTCATACCTTGTTGCAATAATTAATTTTTCTTTTTAATTAGCTTAGGGACAATATAATTTCCCCTCAGGTCAACTTTGACCCTTCCTTGGTTGCTCTATAGAGTTTATATTAAACAAACATTTAATAGCAGAGTCACAATAGGAAAATTCCTAACTTTTAAAGCAGAGGTTTGCATCTCTGTCATAATGTAAACTCATGTTTAACTCAATCTGATCTTTGACCTTTTTGTGGTCATAGCAGTATTCAGGTTACTGCAAATATTTGGGTCAAAAAGCAAAGCAGAGTGTGTGCTATGTTATAGTATCTGTACAGCTATCATATTGGTCTGGTCTGTGATGCTTATAATGGCTGATGATCTTCCTTGTTCTCCCTTCTCTTTTTTATTTAATTTATTTTCTTGCAAGGCAATTGGGGTTAAGTGACTTGCCCAGAGTCACACAGCTAGCCAGATTTAAACTCAGGTTTTCCTGACTCTAGGGCTTGTGGTCTCTATGCTTGTCATCTAGCTGCCCCTCTCCCTTCTCTCTTGTAGTTCACCTGCTGCCCTTTCCCCATTAATTCTTTTCATTTTTAACTCTTTGAGTATTTAGTTACAGTGTAAATGGGCCTAGCTCTGGCTGATTGCCTAGTAGTTTTGCTTGAATATTGGAATGAAATTAGAGACTCATAAATCATTCAATAGTTAGAAAATGGAGATTAGCCACAGGATATATAGTATACTCAACAAAGATAAACATTCAGCTAGAGTACAGATATCCCCTTCCTCTTACCTCCCCTTTACCTCTGAAGGCAAATACATTTGGTTAGCAGGGCAAGCTGTGGTAACTCACATGGTCTTGGGGTATCTCCCAAGTCTGAAGTTGCTCCAGTTCCAATTGATTGAGCCTTTGCCTTATATAACCATAAGTGTCCATGTCTATAAAGAGACATAATGTGAGGCTCAGTCCCCTGAGGCAGTTACATCTTTGGGATAACTTCTTAGTCCTTAAAGGAAAGGAGTAGCTTAACTGACATGGGATGGGAAGACCTTGTAAATACTAATCCCATCTCCCTATCCTTTTTCTCAGTCCCTGTCCCTTGAAGACCATGGATGTTTTTTTTTAAGAACTCTCTGACATGATTTAAGTTGAATTCCAGCCTAAAGATTATAGGAGTTACTTATTCATATCAAACTAAGAGGGAATGTTAGTCCCTTGGACCTACAAATTCTAAGAAGCCAGTCAATTCTCACCCCCCCCCTTTATATTTCAATTTCTCATTAAACCAAAGAAATTATAAAGAAACAAAATTTTCAAAAAAATAAAATCCCCAATTAAAGAAAAGGTTAGGGGTGGGGATGGGAGAGAACAATTTCATAGCTGTATAAGTGGGAAGCAGACCTTTTGATAAATATCAATTTGCTCATGTTGTCCTGTAGCAAATTATAATGGGACTAGATAGAAGTCTAGGCAAAGCCAAGAAGATCCAGATTCGAGTTTCAGCTCTGACACATGTTGATTTTGGCATCATGGGGAAGTCTCTTAAGCTATCAGTTACTCAGCCAGGAGTATCAAACTAAAACAGAAATAGGCCACTAGTACTTAAGGATCCCTTGATCACATATTCACTTAGAAAATCATTGACATTATCTCTGTTCTATTGTGTTTATATTTGTTTTGTGAAATATTTCCCAATTAATTTTTCATCTGATTGTGGTCATCTTAAGGTGTGCCTCTTGCTAGTCTTGTGTTTGACACCTATGCTTTAGATAACTCTCTGAGATTACAATTTAGAGAGAAGTTGCCAACATGCATTAGCAGAAGGAGTTCCCTCAATTGAGAGTTCCCTATACCAATGCAGTCATAAGTTCTGTCCCCATACCTCTGGGGTAGCTACATTATTATTTTTTTTTAATCTGAGATCAAAATTGATTCAGTGTGAACTAATTTCTTTTCTTTTTTTGGAAAATTTGAAAATAACAAGGTGCTTTAAAGATCTATAAAAACCAGGCTTACTTTTTTCTAAAAAAATTATATCTTAAGACTCCCAACTTTTGGTTCAAAGATGCACATGATTTTTATTAATGTTTTTGATGTCACCCTTTAATGTTTAATGTTTCCCTTGACCTCTGTCCATTTAGTGTCATCTTTAGCGAGAGAAAATCCTGGAAATCCTGATATTGCTTCACACCCAGGTTATTCAGAAATCCCTGTGTGCCATTCTAACCAGAAAGCTTCAGTGGTCAGTTAGACAAATGGTTGAGCATTATGTAGTATGTCACCTATTGTTATAGCAACAAAGATATCTCCCTCACATAAGAACAAAGGCTTAAATGCTGCCAGAGCTCTAAGCTGATTCAATAGCTGTTGTGTGGTATCTAAGAAGTGAGAGAGTGAATTAGGTCACTCCAAGAATGCACCTACGCTTCTGAATCTCTGCCATTATCAGAGTGCCAGAAATGGAACAGCACATACATAGCATATGCAAATAGCATTAGCAGCAACTTGGGTTTTCTGACTATTTTGCATAAATGTAAAACAGGCATTTGATAAATAGCTGTGAGAACACACATCCGTATAAATTAAAGGGGGAAAATGAGTGCAATGATTTGTCCATGGCTCCATTTTTCTGCTCTTAGACTGTTTTTCTTTTGTCTTTCTATTCCTTTTTCTTAGTACAGGCTCTGAGCAGAGTAGGCTCTTAATGTTTGTTAAGTTGAAGTGAATACCTTCAAGAGTTCAAGAAGAGACTCCTCCAGATCTTGGCTGATTACCTCAGCTATTACCATTCTCTCCCCTCTTGAGGTGACTTTGTATGTAGTATGTCTTTGTGACAGTCTGGCAGAATGAAAAGAATGCTGGTCTCTGAGTCAGAAAGAGAAGGATTCAGATTCTGTCTGGCACACAGTTGTACTAAGTATATCTATTCGCAGGATTGTAAAAGCAAACCAACGTTTAGTGCTTCTGGAGATTAAAAAAAAAATCCACCATATTATTCCAAGTACTATTGTTGTTGCTGCTGCTATTGTTGTTATCCTTCTTTTACTTATTTTCTCTTCCTCCTCCCCTTTCCTTTTCCCTTCCTTTTCCCCTTCTCCTTCCCTTGCCCTTCTGTTTCCCCTTTCTCTTTCCCTTCTCTTGCTCTTCCATTTCCCTTTCCTTGCCCTTCTTTTCCTCTTCTTTCTTCCTCCTCCTCCTCCTCCTCCTCCTCCTCCTCCTCCTCCTCCTCCTCCTCCTCCTCCTCCTCCTCCTCCTCCTCTTCTTCCTTCTTCTTCATAGAGCTTGTAATGTGCTCCTGTCTTATCTCTCTACCTTTCCAAAATCTTATTTTTCTTCAAGGAATTTCATTTAAGAAAAATAAAGATTATATGGGACAATTCACTTTATCATTATGCAATAGCAACAGTAAAACAACAACAAGCTACATTTGTGTGCCATTTATTTGTTTTGGCATAGATCTATAGCTACTCTATATCATAACTTAAGAAATAGTATGCAGTAGAGATCTTGTCTTGATGTGATGTGTCATAAGAGTCCCATATCTGTTCCCATCCAGAACCATGAATCTTGTTTGAATCCTTAGCCATCAGCCTAACAACCAGTATCTCTAGCTCTACTGTTCTTCCTTAATGGTTCCAACTCATACAACATTTTCTATCCTTCATTATCTGACATAGATCCTACTTGGGATTTTGTCTACCAAGCCCCAATACTGAGTACCTTGACATCTTTCACCTTCACTCCCATCAAAGACTTGTAAGAATTAATAAAGAGTAAAAGTGAATGGCACCAGGAGAACGATTTACATATAATGACAATAATGTAAAAAATGAGCAATTTTAGAGACTTAAAAATTCTTATAAAGATAATGACCAAAAATAATTCTAGAGGATCAGAGATGAAAAATGATATCCATTCTCTTGTAGAGAAGTGATAGACTAAATATGAAGAATGAAACACATTTTAGGACATGGAACAATATAGGAATTTGTTTCGCTTGCTTGTACTCATTTTATTACAAAATTTTTGCTTTTCTTCCCTTTTTTCTTTTTTACATACATATAAGAGAAGAAAGATGGGGGAAAAGAAAACAAAAGCTCTTTAATTGAAAAAAAAAAAAACAACTTTCCCATCCATTCAACTTCTTAATTCAATTCCCACTTTTCTGGATCCAGAGAGAAATATTCAGTGTAACAGGAAAAAGAGAACTCCTATATTTCCCAATTACACTTTCCAAAGTAGTTTTAGAACTAATGTGATCTTCTGAAGTGACTATAGAGAATATTATCAAGGTTTAGGTTACTTTCTGTCCTTTCCTTTTGGGAGACTAAAACTTTCTACCTCCTACTAGCAAAGGTCTTGGTCAGGGCTGAAGTTCTATGATAAACTCAGGAGGGGGTGTGTACTTTGGACAGATATCTAACACTTAGTTAATCTCTGGGGCCCCAAGGGATTAGCACATAGTTTGGGACAGACTGTAGTTATAGAATCTTTTGTCTACTGGGTCACTAACCTATTCTAAAAGGAAAAAAAAAATTACCTCAACCTCTGAATCAGGCTGATTGAATAATTAATGGACTAAAAATGCATGTTACTTTCCTGATAGATCAATGTGTTCCTGGTATTTCAATGAAATGGAATAATGATTTAATTAGACACCCTCTACAGAAACTCAAAGTCACTCCTAAAACAAGGCTGGGCAAATTTAAGTAAGTGTGACCCTGTGCCCTCTGTGCTTTGCAAAAATTGAGCAAATTATGTGTAAAACAAACAGCTAGCAATTTTTAAAAGCAGCGCTATGGTACCCTGCTTTTCCAGACAATTCATTAGATTAGTTCTTCACATGGAGGTTTAGGGGAAGTCAGCTTTCATTCTGGTTCTGTCATTTACTTGTGATAGCATCTTGAATAAGTTATTTAACCAATGCTGTCATCTCATAATAAAAAGTTCCAGGCATACGCTCTCAAAATAGAGAAGACAGATGCCAATTGGTATATTAGAGAGATGTGCTAATATATCAAGACTTGTTAGTGGGAAGGCATTGTGAGGTGCTAGGATTATACTATTTCCCTGCCTTAATATTCTTCACCCTATCTTTCACTCTTGTCACCTGAGGTCTTGTTCAACTCTTCTTTCATCCATAATTAGTTACCAACATATAGGATAATGGAGAGAATGTTGGATTTCAAATCAAGTCACCTTAGGTTCACATTCTGATACCAGCACTAACTATTGCTATTAATTTTCCCTTTTGCTTCTGGTTGTAATTTGGACACATCTTCACAGGATTTTATCCACCATTCTGAATACCTTCATTTTTCCTCCCCTCTTACACACAACTTAGCTCCTTTTATATGCTGTCTTCCCCCATTAGGAGATAAGCTCTTAGCAGGAAGAGAATATCCTTCTTAAGACAGTATTTGCATAGGTACTCCTAGCACTTGGCACTAGACTTGGCACATAAGTGCTTAATAAATGCTTTTAACTAACTGACTATGGCCTTTGTGACTTTGGGCAAATCACTTAACCTTTCTGAATCTCAATTCCTCATTTGGAAAGTAAGAGGATTGTGTCTGAGATCCTTTTCAGTCATGGATTTATGAACTTGTCATGTCATCCCATATGGCTCAGAGGTAGTATAACCTAATGGATAGAGAGCATGCCTTTGAATTAGAGAAAGCTTCGGGTTAGAATTTGCCTCTAACATGTACTGGTTGTTTGACCATGGGCACATATGTTTATATCCTGTTGTCTTAGAGAATTCTCAAATTCATAAACTGCACATGAGCTGCTGACTGCCATTGTGAAGGGAGTTTCCACACTATAGATTCATTACATTATATGTATGTGAACTTGAAATATTACATTACTTAAAGTATTAGATTAAATTACACAAAAATACTACTACTTCTTTCCACAAAAACTAACAATGAAACCTCTTACATACATTCCCTCCTCTGTAGGCCTAGTAATACAACTCGAGATCTTAAAAAGTAACCATTTGGAATATTCTTAATAGACTTTTTTTTTGCAACAACCTTTATTTAATCCATCTTTCATACCTTTTTTTTTAAGAGTACATTTTCTTATGTATAGATTCTCTATAAAACATCTATTTCTAAAGACATGGAATAGAAGTGCCCTGGATCCTCAAAGACTAAGCTAGCAGATCTCAAGCTTTCCTAGGATCTTACTAAGAGGAAGATTTTAAGAATCATATTAGCTACAAACTGCTGTGTTCTCACTAAGGATCAGCCTAGTTAAGTGCCAAAAAAATCAATGAATCAGCAAATGATCCAAATGACCACTTTTTTATCTCTACAAAGTTCTACAAGAATGATGTATGCACATTTCAGGAACAGCCTTGATGAAAAAAATGACAAAGCAACTGACAAGCTTTAACAGATTATTGCCTAAAGATTTCATTCCATAAACATTTATTAAATATTTATTTTGTGCCAGATATGATGACAAGTTCTGGTTATATAAATGAATGAAACAGCTCTTTCCTACAAGGATATTACTTTCTATTGGAGTAATAATAGCCTATACAGAGATAAGTAAATATAAAATACTAATTTTTCTAAGTGGTGAGGGGGAAGGCAATTTGAAATACTGTTGCTGTTCATTCTTTTGACTCTTCAACACTCCTTTTGTGTTTTTTTTTTTTTAAAGCAAAGATATTGGAGTAGTTTTTTATTTCCTTTTCCAGCTCATTTTATAGATGAGAAACTGAGGCAAATTGTATTAAATGACATGCCCAGGGTCACACAGTAAATAAGTGTCAAATTCAGGAAGATGCATTCTGATTCTTGGCTTGATATTCTAATCTACTGTGCAACCTAACTTCCTTGTAACTAGTAGGGATGCTCAAAAGACCTTTCTATCAAGGTTGACTTCAGCCAAAACTTTAAAGAAGCAAGAGATTCTAAGAGGCAGAAGTGAAGAGTAAATTCTAAGTATGAAGGGCTACCACTGCAAAGGCTTAGAAATGAGAGAGAAAACTTGATGTATCAGAACACCAAACGGCCTGTTTGACAGAATGTTGAATGAAGAATAATAATGTTTAGCAGAGCTGGAATATATCCTACAACTGGATTGTGAAGAACTTAAAAAGGTAGTCTGGGGTGGTCATTTGCCCTCCTCCCCCCACCCCCCAGACAATAGGGAGACATTCAAGGTCTTTGAGTCAAGAACATGGTGAGGTCTGTATTTCAGGAATATTATTTGGAAATTGTCCATGCAGCTTTTGAACAGGATGAATGCACAGGAGAAAGACTGGAGGGGAAATAGGGAGATTTATTAGAAGGCTACTTCAATAGTTCAAATGGAAAGTTACAAGAGGCTAAACTAGGATACTGCCTAGGTGAATCCAGAGGATGATATTGAGGAGGTAGAACTGATAAAACTTAAAAATTAATCTTCACAGTCACACATTTGAATGCAAGATATAAGGGATACATGCTCTCTCTTTTATGTTTGCTATTTACTTGGTAAATGAAAGGCAGCCTCAGAGATTTTGCTCAAAATATCTCTCATCAATGTTAAAATTATCAATGATTTCACAGAATGCTACTACTCACCTAGATTTTTGTTCAATGACCCATTAAGGATAAAAAAGGTGTGAAGTAGCAGATAAGAGGATTTGTGCTCACTAAAGGTAAATAGAAGATATTCTCCAGTGACGTTGAAAATATTCTAAGTAAAGCCCACATCAAAAGGGAATTCCCTAATAATGAAATTTTTTATGTTTTTGTAAACAGTGGAATTTTGGGGCGGAGCCAAGATGGCGGAGAGGAAACACACTACTCAGTGAACGTCCTCACTCCCTCACAACCAATTAGATAAATTAAGTCTCAAAATTAGCTCAGGACTGACAGATACCACAAGGACTGGAAGCACGACTTACCAGCTGAAGAGAATCTGGAGTTTCAACAGGAAAGGTCAGTTCTCAGGGGAGGAATAAGAAAGACCAGCACAGACGGTGGGGTAGGGGCACACTGCGCCCATTGCGCTGGGAGGGGCTCTGGGATCAGAGAAGCCACTGAGGTAAAGGAATCTGGCACAGGCTGTTAGCTCTTCTCTGCTAATTATTTAGCAGTTCAGAAGAGAAAGCCAAAATATTTTAAAACTCAGATTAGATTTCCCCCCCCCCCCCACCCTGGGGGTGACTCAGGCACAGATCTCGGCACCAGGGGGTGTGGCCTCAGCTACCTCCTGAGAATAGTTAAGAGACTGACAAGTGGGTGGATACGGCCCAAGGCAACACACACTGCCTAGCTTAGCTGGAGGGAGTGGAACTCAGCTCCAGGAAGTCCCAGAGAAGCGGAACCTTTGAACTAGGGACCGCGGTTTCTGGCAGACACTTCCAGTTTGAGCGCAGGGGCTTCTCACGTCACCTGCTGCAGACGTCCACTCCCCACCCGGACACATAGGCTGAGCTTCTTGCTGTCTTCACTATTCTACGCCCTCGAAGCACAGCAGTGCTAATCACCTCTGAGGCGCTTCCAGGGAGGGGGTGGGGAACTCTCTCCCAGAGCTCTCTCTTAGCGCGGGCGCAGGGGCCGCTGCATCCATCCCGTCTGGGAGGAAGCTGGTAAAGAAGTAAATAATTTCCTACCCCAGGGACAGACCCCAAAACATTTTTTAAGTATGAGCAAAAAAGCTAGAAAAACTATAGATTCCTTCTATACAGAGAAAGAGCGGGTATCCAACCCCGAGGAAGTTAACAGCAAAGATTCAGAAGATAACAACCTAAAGGGGAACGATCCCTGCCCCCCATCACATAACTCTCTCCTAGAAGAAGCTCTTAAGAAATTGAGGGAGATCGAAGAAAAATGGGGAAAGGAAAGAGAAGTTATGATAGAGAGTAACAACGTCCTGAAATTGGAGTTGGAAAAAATAAAGAATTCACAGGAGATGCAGGGAAACAAAATTAGTGAATTAGAAAAGGTTAAAAAAACACAGGAAAGTAGGATTTCTGAATTGGAAAAGATAAAAAAGTCTCAAGAAAATAGAATTTCTGAATTGGAAAAAGAAAATAATTCTCAAAAAAAAAAAATTAGGGAAATGGAAAAAAAATTCAATAGAGCAAAATAATTCATTTAAAAACGAAATTGGGCATTTACAAAAAGAACTAAAAACTGTGAAAGAAGAAAATAACTCCTTAAAAGTCAGGATGGAACAAATAGAAATGAATGATTCACAGAGAACCCAAGAATCAGTCAAACAAAACAAAAAAAATGAGAAGCTGGAGAACAACGTCAAATACTTACTGGGAAAATCTATAGACCTGGAAAATAGATCTAGGAGAGATAATCTGCGGATTATTGGACTTCCAGAAAACTATGACCAAAAAAAGAGCCTAGATTCTATTTTACAGGAAATTATCAAAGAGAACTGTCCAGAGATAATAGAAACAGAAGGGAAAGTAGATGTGGAAAGAATTCATCGAACTCCTTCTGAAATAGACCCTAAAAAAAGAACACCACGGAATATTGTGGCTAAGCTGCAGAATTACCACACAAAGGAGAAAATCCTGCAAGCAGCTAGAAAAAAACAATTTAAATACCAAGGTGCCACAATAAGGGTCACCCAAGATCTGGCTGCCTCCACATTAAAAGATAGAAGGGCCTGGAACCTGATATTCCGAAAGGCAAAAGATCAAGGACTGCAACCAAGAATGAACTACCCAGCTAAGTTTACCATCTTTTTCCATGGAAGGAGATGGTCATTCAATGAAACAGAGGAATTCTATATGTTTCTAAGAAAAAAACCAGACTTAAACAAAAAATTTGATCTACATCCACAAGACTGAAGAGAAACAGAAAAAGGTACACAGAACCCTTGAGAACTGTAACTTTGTTGTGGGTATATAAAAAATACTCAAGGATAATTTGATTTTACTGATATAAAAGAAAAAAAGGGGGGTGTGGTAAAGGGAAGGAGGTCGGTTCAGAAAAAGGGGAAGGAGTGATAAAAAGAGGGAAACTACATCCCAGGAAGAGACATAGAAAATACACCATATCTGAGGGAACTTAGTGAGGGGGAGAATCATTGTGTGAATCTTACTCTCATCAGAAGAGGCTCAAAGAGTAAATAATTAACATATCTGTTTTTCAGAGAATTTTCTCTCACCTCATTAAAAGGGGGGAGAGGAAAAGGGGAAAGGAAAAGGAGAATAAGTGAAGGGACTTGGAGGGAGGGGGGAGGGATCCTAAAAAAAAAAAAGAGGGAGGGTTGCGCGTCACAAGGGGGGTTTGTAAATTAAATATCGGGGAGGGGGATCAGGGGGGTCAAGGGAAAAAAGTATAATCTGGGGATAATACGATGGCAGGAAATACAGAATTAGTAATTTTAACTGTAAATGTAAATGGGATGAACGATCCCATCAAACGGAGACGGATAGCAGATTGGATCAAAAAGCAGAACCCTACAATATGTTGTCTACAGGAAACACACTTAAAGCAGGGAGATACATACAGAGTAAAGGTAAAAGGTTGGAACAGAGCTTATTATGCTTCAGGTAAAGCCAAAAAAGCAGGGGTAGCTATCCTTATCTCAGATCAAGCAAAAGCAGAAGTAGATCTCGTTAAAAAAGATAAGGAAGGAAACTATATCCTGCTGAAAGGTAGCATAAATAATGAAGCCATATCAATATTAAACATATATGCACCAAGTGGTATAGCATCTAACTTTCTAAAGGAAAAGTTAAGAGAACTGCAAGAAGAAATAGACAGTAAAACTATAATAGTGGGAGATCTCAACCTAGCACTCTCAGATTTAGACAAATCAAACCACAAAACAAACAAGAAAGAAATTAAAAAAGTAAATAGAACATTAGAAAAACTAGGTATGATAGACCTTTGGAGAAAACTGAATGGCAATAGGAAGGAATATACTTTCTTCTCAGCAGTTCATGGATCCTATACAAAAATTGACCATATATTAGGACATAAAGATCTCAAAATTAAATGTAGGAAGGCAGAAATAATAAATGCCTTCTTCTCAGATCACAATGCAATAAAAGCTACATTCAGTAAAAAGTTAGGGGTAAATAGACCAAAAAGTAATTGGAAACTGAATAATCTCATCTTAAAGAATGACTGGGTGAAAGAGCAAATTATAGAAACAATTAACAATTTCACCCAAGATAATGATAATGATGAGACATCATATCAAAATCTTTGGGATGCAGCTAAAGCAGTAATAAGGGGAAATTTTATATCTTTAGAGGCTTATTTGAAGAAAATTGAGAAAGAGAAGATTAACGAATTGGGCTTACAACTTAAAAGGCTAGAAAAAGACCAAATTATAAACCCCCAACCAAAAATTAAACTCGAAATACAAAAATTAAAAGGAGAAATCAATAAAATTGAAAGTAAAAAAACTATTGAATTAATAAATAAAACCAAGAGTTGGTTTTATGAAAAAGCCAATAAAATAGATAAACCTTTGGTAAATTTGATCAAAAAAAAGAAAGAGGAAAATCAAATTGATAGTCTTACAAATGAAAAGGGGGATCTTTCCACCAATGAAGAGGAAATTAGAGAAATAATAAGGAGTTACTTTGCCCAACTTTATGCCAATAAATTTGATAACTTAAGTGAAATGGATGACTTTCTCCAAAAATATAGGCTCCCTAGATTAACAGAGGAGGAGATAAATTGCTTAAATAGTCCCATTTCAGAAAAAGAAATAGAACAAGCTATTAATCAACTCCCCAGGAAAAAATCCCCAGGGCCAGATGGATTCACATGTGAATTCTACCAAACATTTAAAGAACAATTAGCCCCAATGTTATATAAATTATTTGAAAAAATAGGGGATGAAGGAGTCCTACCAAACTCCTTTTATGACACAGACATGGTACTGATACCTAAACCTGGTAGATCGAAAACTGAGAAAGAAAATTATAGACCAATCTCCTTAATGAATATTGATGCTAAAATCTTAAATAAGATATTAGCAAAAAGACTTCAGAAAATCATCTCCAAGATAATACACTATGATCAAGTAGGATTTATTCCAGGAATGCAGGGCTGGTTTAATATTAGGAAAACTATTAATATAATTGACCATATTAATAATCAAATTAATAAGAACCATATGATCATCTCAATAGATGCAGAAAAAGCATTTGACAAAATCCAACATCCATTCCTACTAAAAACTCTTGAGAGTATAGGAATAAATGGATTATTCCTTAGAATAATCAGGAGTATATATTTAAGACCGTCAGTAAGCATAATATGCAATAGAAATAAACTGCAACCTTTCCCAGTAAGATCAGGAGTGAAACAAGGTTGCCCACTATCACCATTACTATTCAATATAGTACTAGAAACGCTAGCCTCGGCAATAAGAGCCGAGAAAGAGATTCAAGGAATTAGAGTAGGAAATGAGGAAATCAAACTATCACTTTTTGCAGATGACATGATGGTATACTTAGAGAACCCCAAAGACTCTGCTAAAAAACTACTAGAAATAATTCAAAATTTCAGCAAAGTGGCAGGATACAAAATAAATCCACATAAATCCTCGGCATTTTTATATATCACTAACAAAATGCAACAGCAAGAGATACAAAGAGAAATTCCATTCCAAACAAATGTTGAGAGTATAAAATATTTGGGAATCCATCTACCAAAGAAAAGTCAGGAATTATATGAGAAAAATTACAAAACACTTGCCACAAAAATAAAATCAGATTTAAATAATTGGAAAGACATTCAGTGCTCTTGGATAGGCCGAGCGAATATAATAAAGATGACAATACTCCCCAAACTAATCTATTTATTTAGTGCTATACCAATCAGACTCCCAAGAAACTATTTTAATGACCTAGAAAAAATAACAACAAAATTCATATGGAAGAATAAAAGGTCAAGAATTGCAAGGGAACTAATGAAAAAAAACTCAGAGGAAGGTGGTCTAAGTGTACCTGATCTAAAGCTATATTATATAGCAGCAGTCACCAAAACCATTTGGTATTGGCTACGAAATAGACCGGTAGATCAGTGGAACAGATTAGATACAAAGGACAAAAAAGGGTACATCTATAGCAATCTAATCTTTGACAAACCCAAAGATTCCAACATTAGGGATAAAAATTTATTATTCGGAAAAAACTGTTGGGAAAACTGGAAATTAGTATGGCAGAAATTAGATATGGATCCACACTTAACACCATATACCAAGATAAGATCAAAATGGGTCCATGATTTAGGCATAAAGAGGGAGATAATAAATAGATTAGAGGAACAGAGGATAATCTACCTCTCAGACTTGTGGAGGAGGAAGGAATTTATGACCAGAGGAGAACTAGAGATCATTATTGATCACAAAATAGAAGATTTTGATTACATCAAACTAAAAAGTTTCTGTACAAATAATACTAATGCAAACAAGATTAGAAGGGAAGTAACAAATTGGGAAAATATTTTTAAAAACAAAGGTTCTGACAAAGGTCTCATTTCCAAAATATATAGAGAACTGACCCAAATTTATAAGAAACCGAACCATTCTCCAATTGATAAATGGTCAAAGGATATGAACAGACAATTCTCAGAGGAAGAAATTGAAACTATATCCACTCACATGAAAGAGTGTTCCAAATCACTACTGATCAGAGAAATGCAAATTAAGACCACTCTGAGATACCACTACACACCTGTCAGATTGGCTAAGATGACAGGAACAAATAATGACAAATGTTGGAGGGGATGTGGGGAAACTGGGACACTAATACATTGCTGGTGGAGTTGTGAAAGAATCCAGCCATTCTGGAGAGCAATCTGGAATTATGCCCAAAAAGTTATCAAACTGTGCATACCCTTTGACCCAGCAGCGCTACTACTGGGATTATATCCCAAAGAAATACTAAAGAGCGGAAAGAGACATATATGTGCCAAAATGTTTGTGGCAGCTCTTTTTGTTGTAGCTAGAAACTGGAGGATGAATGGATGTCCATCAGTTGGAGAATGGTTGGGTAAATTGTGGTATATGAAGGTTATGGAATATTATTGCTCGGTAAGAAATGACCAGCAGGAGGAATATAGAGAGGCCTGGAGAGACTTAAATCAACTGATGCTGAGTGAAATGAGCAGAACCAGAAGATCACTGTACACTTCAACAACAATGCTGTATGAGGATGTATTCTGATGGAAGTGGAAATCATCAACATAAAGAAGATCCAACTCACTTCCAGTTGATCAATGATGGACAGAGGTAGCTGCACCCAGAGAAGAAACACTGGGAGGGGAATGAAAATTGTTAGCACTAATATCTGTCTGCCCAGGTTGCATGTACCTTCGGATTCTAATGTTTATTGTGCAACAAGAAAGTGATATTCGCACACATGTATTGTACCTAGACTATATTGTAACACATATAAAATATATGGTATTGCCTGTCGTCGGGGGGAGGGAATAGAGGGAGGGGGGGTAAATTGGAAAAATGAATACAAGGGATAATATTATAAAATATATATATATATATAATAAAAAAAAAAATAAATAAATAAATAAAAAAAACAGTGGAATTTTACTGATTACAACTACCTCTATGCCTATTGCCTTTTAATTGACAATGGGTTGCTTTATAAGGATCCCTTTTATTCAGTAGTTTTCAGTCTTTGTGATCCTTATGGAGTTTGTTTAGCAAGGATTGTGGAGTGATATACCATTTCCTTCTCCAGCTCATTTTACAGATGGGGAAACTGAGGCAAATGGGATTAAGTGACTTGCTCAAGATCTCACAGTTAGTAAATGTATGAAGCCAGATTTTAATTCAAAAAGATGGATCTTCCTGACTCCAGGTCCAGAACTCCATTGTACCAACTAGTTGCTTAATAAGGGAACCATTGCCACTCAAAAACTATTAGTCCAGATAGTGAAATAGAAATAAAGTAAACCATGTTTCTCAGATTACAAAATACATTTGAGTGGACTGTATTTATATGATTTGGCTAGGTTCTGTAGATGGATAATTAACTGACTTGCAGAAAGAGAATATTTGACTGGATTGTATTTGGGAAATTGCATAGTACTTTTAATGAGTGATTTCTGTCTTTTCACTGGAAATCTCATATGTTGAATATCATCATTTTCCTGGTTCTCTATAAATTATTATTCTATTGTCACATTAATGGCTGGAATTGATCATGAGTTCTTGACGGCTCTTCTAGCTGAGCACAAACCCTGATATATTCTTCCTTGAAGATAAAGATTTGAACATAATCCTGGCAACTGACTTGGTTTTGTGAGCCAGATTAGCTGAGTATGGAGGAGTTTATCACCTGTAGGCTAGTCAAAGATGAATTCCTTGACCACGAACAAAAATACCAAATGCAATTCAGTCCTGTATGGGTTTCTTTTGAATCTACAGTGATGAACAGAGTACTAGAAAAAGGGATAAAATATGCTAAGAATCCTATTTTTGACCATTTATTAAAAATTAACTTTATTGTGGTACTCTAAATGTAAAATCTTTGTCCAGTGATTTATGAGTAGCATGCTATGGAAGAGGTAAATCATAGAATTCTTGACCACGAATTATTCAGAAGAGAGAAGGAATTTGTAACTCCACAGAAATCACAAATTATTCTTGGAGAAGCAAATAGAGGAGCTGGCAGAGTTGGTTTTATCGCATATCCCAAGCCAACAAGTAACATCGTCTTGTATTTTTCAGCTTATGATAAATTTTTTTTTCATAAAGACGACTATAAAAAATCATTGTAGCTTTTGTGCCAAGATCCATTTTAGAGAATAAAGAGGTAGTAAAATTCTATCAAAAACTCAGACCCTTAAAGCAATATTTTATGATAGTAAAACCCAACTCCAACACCATATCCCCTCCATGAAGCCTCCTGACATGCTCTGGATCAGTGCTCACATGTCATTTTTCATTCGCATCACTCTAATGCATTTATCATACAGTATTGTATTCCATGATCATTTTTATAAGTTATCAAACTCATTCTCTCTTACTGCCTTATTCAATTTGCTGCCAAGTTCTATCAATTCTAACTTTGCAATACCTTTTATCTATTCCTTTCTCTCTTCTGACATTTCTATTACTCTGGTGTAGACTCTGGTGTACACTCTAGAGTCTACACTTGGACAGAATGCTAGGCCTATAGTCTGGAACCTGAGGTCAGATGAGATCTCAAATTATTACTAGCTGTGTGACCCTGGTTAATTCCACTTTATGCCTATTTGCCTCAGTTTCCTGAATTGTAAAATGGGGGTGATAATAGCATCTACTTCCTAGAGTTCTTGTGAGGATAAAATTAGATAATATTTCTAAAAAGCTCTTAGCAGAGAGCTTTATACATACTAAATATTACATTTATGTTTATTTTTTCCTTCCCCTTCATCACCTCTCACCTGTATTATTGCAATAGCCTTCTGGTTGTCCTCCCTGACAAAAGTGTCTATCTTCTCCAGTCTATCCAGCATAGGGTTGACCATATCATTTCTCGTGTGAAACTCTTATGGCTTTCTATTACTTCTAGGGCCAAATATATCAAATCCTTTGTTTGGCTTTTAAAATCTTGCATAATCTGACGACCCCTTACTAATTTACCACTTTTCTTAAATTTCATTTCCCCCCCACATATTCCATAATCCAGTGATGCTAGCCCCCTTGCCATTTTCTCACAGAAAATACTCCAAGTCCCAAAGCTATACATTTTTTAACAGCTGTTCCCCAAATTGGGAATGCTTTCTCCTCCCTTTCTCCTCTTAGCTTTCCTGGATTTCTTCAAGTATTAGTTAAAAATATCCCACCTTCTGCAAGAAACTTTTTCCTTAATAGTAGGACCCTCCTAAAATTCCCTCTAGTTTACAATGAAATTATCTTGGTTGTAAATAATTGTTGCATCTTGTCTTCCCTATTAGATTGAGTGCTCCCTGAGGGTAGGAACTATTTTTGTTTTTTTTTTTTTGTTTTTTTTTTTTCTATTACCAGAGCTTAGCATAGTGCCTGGCATATAGCAAGCACTTAAGAAATTTAAGTGCTTTCTGACCTACTGATTGATTACAAGTAGCCAGAAAATTTTGTAAAGGCCATCCCTCATTGGATATTAGTAAATATTAATTATCCAGACAAATTTAACTTTTAAAAATGGCTATATGCTTAGGTGGTATAGTAGAAAGCATTGATACAAAATATGGGGGTATTCTCACCTCCCCCATTTCTTTCCCTAATCTTTTCTCCCCAAGGACAATGTACAAGTATTGTATAGTAACTGTTTCACTTTTGTCTAGGTAATCTTACTGCTCAGCACAGATCTTGGCAGATTATAGGCAGGCAATGAAGTGAACACAAAAATTTCTTTTAATTTTTTAAAATTTAATTTTTTATGCTTCATTTAATTCCAAATATTATCTTTGCACCTTCTCCTCAACAGACATCTATCCCTAATAAAGACTACAATAGAATGAAAACAAAAACAATTCAGCAAAATAAACAAACGCAATTGCTTTTGACATGCAATGTTCCATGGTCTTATAACCTGTCACCTCTTTAGAAATTGCAGGTAGGTATATACTTTTTCCTTATTAGGGTCAGCTTGATAATTATAATTATGCAGAGTTCAGCTTTATCTTTGTTGTTGTTTGTCCTATTTACACTGTTTCTTGGTTCTGTTACTTTTCCTTTCATTGATGCTTATAAGTTTTCACAAACTTCTAATTGGCATTGATATTTCTTGAGAAAAGAAATGACATCGATAGTAGAGGTCATCTAGTCTCATTTCCTTTTATTAATTTTAATTTTTTTCTACAAATGAGGAATCTGAGGCTCAACATGCTAGACTTGCCTCAAGAATATCAATTTGGAAGCAGGGTGGATGATGAAGTGGGGAAAGGCTGGAGTCAGAGAGATCAGTTAGGAGATTATTGTCCCAGAATGTGGTGAAGTGTTGAGCTAAGTGGTGGCTGAGTGGAGAGAAAAAGAAGACCTGAGAATGTTTTTAAGGTAGAATGAATTGACCTGATGCCATATTTTTTGTTTGTTTTACTATTATAATTGTTTGGCTAAGGAGAGTTGAGTACAAAAAAAAATTGAGGATGATTCTGATACTGTGCTTTTGTATGATTGAGCTACTTGTGACCTCAACAGGAATGGGGAAGTTGGGAAGAAGAAAAGGTTTCTTTTATTAACACCTATCACTGGAATCGTACCAGCTAAGCTGAGTTGTATGAATCCATTCCAAAGATTTAGAAGAGAATGTTTGTTGATAGAAAATGGTATAGAGTGCCCATGGAGGCACCAATGATAGTTATTGTTGCACAGCACAAGAAGTATCAGACTCAAATAGAAATAGGGGCCATTAACTTTACCTAAGGATCCCTGAAAATTGAATGTTGATTTAGAAAATCAAATATTAACATTATTTTTATTGTGCTTTTATTAATTTGTTTTTTTTAAATTTTTTTTAAATTTTATTAAATAGCTCCCAATTTCATTTTAATCTGTCTCAGGCCTCACTTAGGAGCATTGGACCTTTCTTGCATTTGACACTTATCTTCTAGTGGTTGGACCTTCCAAGGTATGTTTAAACCTCCCTATGACTTTCTATCCTTTTTCTTTCTTCATTTATAGACTAATAAATGAGATTGTTGTTTGTTGTTATTAAGTTGTATTAACTCTTCATGAACTTATTTGGAATTGTCTTGGCAAAGATGCTAGAGTGGTTTGCCATTTCCTTTTCCAGTTCATTTTACAGATGAGAAAACTGAGGCCAACAGAGATTACCTGATTTTCTCTGGGTCACACAGCTAGTAAGTATCTGAGGTTACATTTGAACTCAGATCTCCCCAAGGCCAGGATAGGAACTCTATCTACTCTGCCATCTAGCTGCCTAGTAGCTGTCCTTTCTCAAACTAAACTGACAAGTATCCAAGCTCTACTCCAGAGAGCACAATTCTAATGAATTCACGCATATACTTCTGTGAAAGACTATTTTTACAGAGGATCCATTCAAGGATGGCACTCACATTATAGTCAGAATAAGCAATACAAGGACCCTCTCAAGGTCTCTCTGAAGAAGTTTGGAATCAATTATATGAAATGGGAGATTTTGGCAAAGGACTACACAGCATACTGTGCCTACATCAAAGAAGGACCTGTGCTCTGTGAGTGAAGAATAATTGCAGTAGCTCAAAAGAAATGGGAGATAACACACATTCAGACAAACCCACTCCAAATGTTCATGTGGACTATTTGTGCCTGACCTGTGTGGTAGAGCCTTCTGAGCTCATATTGCTTTAATCAGCCACAATTGAACACAATGTACCTTGACTCTAACACAGTGATGCCATTTTGGTCCTCTTTGAGAATAAGGATAGCAACCGACCAATCAACTAACTATTCAGTAAAGGAGAGGAAAAACTAATAAAAATGATTATAAGATTCTTTAAACTTAACACATCTCTAAAAAAAATATTAAATAATAATGATGCTGGAAACAGTTTAAAGTAGTTCAGCCATTGTCTGAGGCACAGAAGCAACACTCATCTTTGCCGGGTAAAACTGGCTCAATTACAACTTAAGGTTAAAAGAAGCCCCCACCCTTTTGCCTCTTTATCATAATGAAGAATACTAGATCTGCACTATTGACATATAAAGATCAAAGAGGAAAGATCTAAAAATAAAGTCTGTTTCTCACATGACAGAACCCCTTGCTAGTTGAGCTCGGATTATAGTGATATGAGGTTAGAAAGTATAAGAAATGTGTTAATATCCCAGATCTACTGCTCAAAATGTAGAGAGCTGGCAAGATCAAAGGGAATGCTTGAGATTGATAAATCCATCTGCACATCAAAGTCAGCAATCCAGTGTGATAGCAGCCCACTGATAGCAACAGCACCTTTTTTTGCAGATTTATGTGAGCCACCATGAATTAGATCCCATCCCACCCTCAGAATGACTTAAGGGAATTTGCAAGGATAACCTGTAGGACTGGACTTATGTCCTGGTGGTATCCTTAAAAGGGCTGTATTGAATTCTGGATGGAGCTTAGTACAGAGTGACTCTATCTTATTCCAACCTAACAGTCTTTTTTTTTTTTTTTTTTTTTTTTTTAAGCTAGTTCAGTGGAACCGTATGATAAAAAATACAGTGTCTACTTAAACACATGATATCCCATTATGAAAAATGAACAGAGTAATTTATTGCCATATAAAAAAGTCTAAGAGGAATTTCACAGTAGATAAGAAATAAGGGAAAGCTTTACTAAATACATTTTGTATCTAATGGAATTTTAAAGTGTGAATTTTGACATCTATATGATTTATAACAGCTATATTTATATTCATTTCCATGATTAATTAAAAAATTGACTTTAATGAGTAAGGTATTATGTTCATACCTTCTGGGTAGTGTTTAGTACTGACAAAGCTCTCCCATTTATATTTCTCCAATACCTGGATGCTATTTGTCTACTTTGTTTCATTATCCAGAAGAAACATCTGACAACCTTTTCTGCAGTTATGGGTTTTCTGTTTGTTATTAAGTGGATCTGTGGCAGGCTCACATGTTGCTATCTCTGCCATCTGTGAATTACAGTCTCTTATAACTTGTAATTTTATAGTTAGTGTCTCTGTAAAAGAGCTGGAAAATGAGGTGGTGATTTTCTAGTTGTCCATCCCATTTAGAGCTCCTTCATCTTCACTCTTCCTCACACATGTAGTATACCTGTAATGTTGCGGAGAAGCAATTGTGAGTGGTGTTCTGTTTGGTGTTTATCCTGTTGCTGCTGCACTATCAAGTAATTTAGAGAGGGAACCTGAAATGACTGATTTATAGTAATGTAGAGTTTCTCCTTTTCCCATCTGGGAACATGTGACAGTACATGTAAAGGATCTTAGATCCAAGTTGTGTGTGTGTGTGTGTGTGTGTGTGTGTGTGTGTGTGTGTGTGTGTGATGCTCTCTTTTGTCAATCTGATGAAGCCTATGGATTTTTTTCTCAGAGTAATATTTTTAAATGCATAAAATATAGAGAATTAACAAGAAAATTAATTATATGGAAATGTAGTAATTAAAAATCTCACAGAACCCAAATATAAAACCCAGATAATAATTCTGTTGGGATGCTTAAAAAGTTTGATTCCCTAGGACATTCCCCCTTTGGACTTTCTTATATACTAATAGGATCTTGCTCCCTCTACTGTAACTTTGCTGGACTTGGAGACTGTAGATGGGAGGAGGGAAGTGAAGAGGGAGGTAACCATTTACTAAAAATCCCTGAAGGCCATGCGCATTTGTGCATGGGTGTGCTTATGAATTTAAGCATCCCCACCTGGGGACCAGGTACAGAAATGGAGTAAATCAATACTTCCACTGCATAGGGGAAGAGAAACAAGAGAATAATATTTATATAGCATCTGCTATATGATTGTCACTGTACTAAATGCTCTTCACAAATATTATCTCAGAGATGACACTCACTCACTGACAAAAATAGCAGTTTTCTGTTAGGTCCCAATAAAGAAAACAAACAAATAAAAAACTCCAGTACTTTGAAGTGCCCAGAATAGCAATAAGCACCGAAGGTTTTTATTTTATTTTTTTCTCCTCTTGGCCATATATTGACTGCAGATGTAGTTATTATTTCTGTGCCAGGGAACATATTGCTTCTAGGTATACAGAAGACCTAACTGTATTTACACTGTTCTTTTTATTGTGCACTAGAGGCAGCTGGTGGCACAGTGGTTGAATCCAAATCTGGCCAAATTTACTAGCTGTGTGACCCTGGACAACTCATTTAACCTGCTTGCTTCAGGGTTTTTTTTTTTTTTTTTCATAATATGGGCAAAATTATAGTTCTCCCCTTTGAAGGATTACCTCAAAGAACAAAGGAGACAAAATTTCCCATAGACTGTAAGCCCCCTGAGGGCAGGGAGCAGGCAGGTGGTGCAGTATATAGAACACCAAGCCTGGAGTCTGGAAGACTCATCTTTAGCTGGGTGGCCCTGGACAAGTCATGTGTCCCTATTTTCCTCAATTCCTCAACTATAAAATGAGCTGGAGAAGATAATGGCAAACCACTCCAGTATCTCTGCCAAGAAAATTCCAAATGGGAGTCATGACACAACTGAATAATAACGACAAATGAGGGCAGAGACTGACTTTTGCATCTTTTTGTGTTCTCCATGCTTAAAAACAGTGTCTGGCACAGAGTAGGTACTATTTAAATGCTTATTCCCTTATGCCTTCCTTCTGTTCTCTTTACCCAGGATAACAACTACTAAAAGGAAGGCTAAATTGACTCATCTTGGACTTAGTCCGCTTAGATATTTGGCAGAAGTTAGCCTCAGGATTTTGTCTAGGCTTAGTTTTTACTGTTTGGTGAGAGCCTCAAGAATGTGCAGGCAGAAGCAAACTCTGTCCTTGTTCTGGCTTCAGTCCATTCTCTCTGCCCCATTCATGCCAATGACAGATAAGTGTGAACCTACTTATTCCTTAGAAGAAAAATAGCAGATCTTGATTCAGTGAATTGGTCCTTAGAACATCATTAGTCCTCACTTGTCCTATCTGTAAGATGAGGGCAGGGGATTAAATGACCTTTGAGAAATTTTCTCTTTGGACTTTTTTTGGAAAAGAACTCTAAACACAAGAAAGTAAATAAAAAAAATAAATCATGGATTTATCAACAAGAAACCAGTCTACTGGTAAATAGTTTTTAGAAATTATAATTAAAATGTTATTGAGGAGCTACTTTTTAATAATTCATAACAATTAGCATTTACATAGCACCTACTATATGTCTGTCATTCAGAAGAGTTATGGGTCTATCATTTACACAACTATATGACTTCAGGTAAATCTCAACTTCTCTGACCTTCAGTTTCCCATTTATATAATGAAAATTAATTAATCAAACAAGCATATATTCAGTAACTGCTACATTCTCAGTATTGTGTTGGGTACTTTGAAGACAAAATGAAACTGCCTCTATCTTTCAGGATCCTATGTTCTGAGGGGAAAGAGATAAAAAGAGAAATAAAAAAAAAATATACATATGTACATAGGTCTTAGGCATTAGAAACTTTGGGGATCAAGAAAAGTTTCATATTTAAAGTGACATTTGAGCAGAATCTTGAAGAAACCTAGGGATTCTAAAGCCATGGGAGGTGAGCAGGAAGGGAGTGCATTCTAGTATGAAGGACAACCAGTATATTCACAAAGTTAGGAGATGGGAACTTATGTGTTATATGCTCAACAGTATTATAAAGTACAAGGTACATATAATAATAATTATTATTTTCTAGGACATGGGAGCACCTTCCACTGTTAAACTCTGAGGCCCTTCCACAGAGATTTTTTTTTTCATCTCTCTGACCTATTGCCAACTTACCCCATTCTTTTAAAGGAATTTCAGTTATTTAATCCAGTTTCCAGCAAGCCCTCTTATTAATTCATTTGTGATAACATCAAGATTTAAAATCTTCAATAAAGAATTAAAGAGGGAATTTTTTATAGTTTCTCGGATAAAGGCCTCATATCTCAAATATATAGAGTCAAATTTATAAGAATATAATTCTTTTCCCAATTGATAAATGGTCAAAGCATGCAAAAAGCCAGTTTTTGGAAGAAATAATCAAAGCTATAGTTATATAAAAATCATCTAAATCATTATTGATTAGAGAAATGCAAATTTAAACAACTCTGAGGAACTGTCTCATACCTATCAGATTAGCTGAAATGATAGAAGGGGAAAACGAGGAGGGGATGTGTTGGTAGAAATGTGAACTGACACAACCATTTTGGAAAGCAATCTGGAATCATGCCTAGAGATATAAAACTGTGTATACCTTTTGAACCACTATTTCCAAGTTGACCAAGAAAAAAAAGGAAACATAAAACCCTATGTGTTCTAAAAGATTTCTTTTTTTCTCTTTGTAGTGGTAAAGAACTAGAAAATGAGATCTTTATCAACTGGGGAATGGCTTAATAAGTTAAGCTACATAATTGTGATGGGATTCTACTGTGTTGTAAGAAATGATGAGCAGATTGATTTTAAAAAATGGA
Organism: Sminthopsis crassicaudata; assembly: GCF_048593235.1. Classification (NCBI taxonomy): domain Eukaryota; kingdom Metazoa; phylum Chordata; class Mammalia; order Dasyuromorphia; family Dasyuridae; genus Sminthopsis; species Sminthopsis crassicaudata. Next base: position 74,042,719 of record NC_133621.1, on the reverse strand, counting down.
AAGATTTGCATGAAATAATGCAGAGTAAAATGAACAGAACAGAGAGAATGTTATAGTCAATAATACTAAAATTGTTTGAAAAGTAATGAATAAGCAATTCTGAGTAATATGAGTATTTATAATTACTATAAAGGAAAATGCTATTTACCTCCTCAGAAATAACTGATAAATTGAAATCTATATTTTTTGGTTTCACATATGTATCTATATATAATGTTGGCCTTTTCTAATATGGAGAGAGGTGGCAGGGAGGAATACAACTTGGAATTCAAAATGTAAAGAAATAAAAAATAATTTTAAAAAATCACAACATAAATTTAAAAATTAAGGAAAAGGTAAAAGGAAATAAAACAAGGTATAGAAACAATGAACTATAGAATTTAAAAACTGAATCTTGTCTCTAAAACATCATTTGAGAGACAGTACTAGATAGTGGACAGAGCATTGGAGTTGGAAGAAATTGAAAAAGGGATGAGTATAGCTGGTTCAGTGAACATTTCTCACTAGGCCTTGCCCAGCTGCAAGCTCTTATCCATGTCCCTGTGTTCTCAAGGTAATGGTTGCTTATAGACTATTTTCTGCACTTAGGAAAATGAACCATTCAAATCCCTATCTTCAACCCTGAACCATAGTACTGCAATGTTTCAAATAAAACAGTAATAAATCCAGTTTCTATCACAGTAGGGGATGGACAATTTAATCACATGAATGTTTGTTGACTGGTTGAGAAGGAAAACAAGTAATCAGTTATTAAAAAGGGTTTATTTTTATTTTTATTTTTTTTAATGTGGACATGCAATTGCTTTATTCAGCTCTAACTGGTAAGGTCTAAGGTGCCCAATCAATAAAACTCAATCATAGAGCTTAGACTAACTGCAAAAAGTCCTTCAAACCGTACCAATGTTTCGCAAGAATTTTTTTTTGGATAGACTAAAGAAACTTGGCCATATTTCAGGGTTTATCCATAAATTATGGAATATTAAGAAGAGATACATTTGAAAGGGGGAATGTGATATTTCAATATACTTCTGAGGAGCAAAAGTAGAATTGAACTATGACAGAGAAGGAAGATATCAAGAATTGACACTGGCTATCTTAGAACAGAAGATCTGAGATGAGGGAAGTCCAGTGGTTGACTCTTTCCCTTACTTTTCTTCCTGTTCCTATCTACAGATATTATAGTATAATCTGCTGGGTTTTTCACCCAAATTTTTTAGGTAAACTGGATTCTTCTACAACCAGAGGCCAAGAGTTGACTTATTACTCTCTGTCTCTCTTTTAATAGTTAGGTTTGTTAATTTTTTTCCCCTAATTTGGGGGCTTAGAACAAAGTGTGACTGAATTTAGAATTTTTCATCTAGAGTTTACTTCCTCAAGTAGAAGAGAAAATGATCAACCACTTTTGTTGTTGTTGTTACCTGGGCTTAAATAGGGGGCTACAAATTAAAAAAAAAAAAAAAAAAGGAAGCAGCTCTTTTCTCTTTTCTACTTTTTTCACACAGACTCTAGGCAGTTAGGTCTCCACCAGTAGAGAACATGATCTTTAGCAAGAGTAATACCTAAAAGTTTAGAGGATCAGCTGTCCAAGCTTATCATATAGAAATGCCAAGTCTGCCAAGTTTTGTATAGCCTCAGAGGTCTTTACAAAACCCTATAAATCTCCCTCTGATTTGCACAAACTTCAAGTAAGTAGAGAGCTTTAGAATTCAGCTGTGGGGAGGGCAAATTCTGAGCAGGGCTCCAGAAGCCCCTTAGCTTTGCATGGCTTGTTTGCAAAGCAGTTACACCCATAACAAAAACCTTTAGTCCTTCCAACCCTGACTCAGAAGTTACAGGAAGCAAATGATGGGATTATTTTGGACCTCTGAGAATGTTGAACTTCCTGTACAGTTTCTTTAGCACAGTATTTTACCCCAAATCTCGTAAAAGTCTTGGTTTAAAATGGACATCAAAATCCTTTATTTGTATGCATAGTTCTTCACCCTCTTTGATTTATTAAATACATTCTTACAGCTCATTGACACTTTTCTTCTGTACTGAAAATTTTGATTATAATAGCTAATATTCTCTAGTAGTTTAGCAATTATCCTAGGGACTGGTCTTAAGTTAAAGGCTTTTATTTCAAGATCAATGTGATTGGATGCATTTAAATTTATGTAAAAATCCTTACATTTTCACAGCCCCATTTTTTCCAAGCCCTTTGATACATGAGCCCCTGATAATGGGCAGAACTTAAAATAAATTCAAATAAAGTTCTGAGTTTAATTATTCAGTGTGTTTATAGCAGAAAGGTAAGACATGCACAATTTAAGTAAATTCACATATTGCATTCACCATTTGGAGCTCCAAGTTTGTGCTTGTGTGAAACATGTGTGTATATATGTATATGTACAAATACATATGTGTTAAATATTTTAAAAGGTTTTAAAAAAAATTACAATCATTTTCTTAAATATTCAATATTCCCTTGTGGAAAGGGGAAAAATCCACAGTTAAGCAAAACTGGTGGGCACATTGTCCATATTTGATCATGTACTTTTTATTTGCCTTCTTCCCTTCATTCCCAAGTCCATAGTTGGGTGTTTCATTTTTCTTCATGACAAGATTGATTATTAAAGTTTGCTAGAGTTCTGCTGTCTTAGTGCTGTTTTTATTTATGTTATTGTATTCATTGCATATATTTTCCCTCTTTTCTTCTTATTATTGTCTACATTAGTATATAAAAGGTTTTCCATATTTTTCTGAATTCCTCATTTCTATTGTCACACTAATATTTCATTATAGTCATATAGACATCCATTTTGTTTCTTTTTTTTTTTTTTTTTGCTATTGCATAATGGTATACTTGCATTAATATACAGACCCAATGATTTTAGTCTTTCAGTAAAAAAAAGAAATAATAACATTAATAACAGAAAAACAAAACAAAAAGTAAGCCTCATGGCAGAACACATCCCACCAGAAGGCAAAGAACAATCTTTGGAAGAAAATAAAAACATATTTTTATTAAATAAGTAAAAAACAACAACATTGAAATAAGAAAGACCAAAAAGGAAAATAAAAAATAAAACAAAACATAACAGAACACTGTCATGTGCCTAGCAGAATATCAGGGAAGATTCAAAATATATAACAATAAATTACCATTTCAATACATATCAAATTATATTCATAAGTGTCTATTATTTCTTTGCTTCCTTATGGGTTGTTCTTTTGTTTTCTGCTGTGTAGTTTTTTATTTTATTCTTTTTTCCCCCCTTTCATTCCCTTCCTACTTCCTCCAAGCAGGGAGAGCACAGATATATTTATAGGTCCATATACAGATATGTACATCAACATACATACACACTCTCCCTGCACTCCCCCATATACACTATTAGTGTTCTCCACATATGCACATATACATTCATACCCTCCCACAGATCACACACATGTACATATAACTATGTAAAAACATATGTAGATCTACATCCATACATATCTAAATGTATTCAGATACACATACTGCAGACCTTTACATATATGTAAACATGCGTGTAAAACAATATTAGCGTAGTTAACATAATGTAGATTTCTCTCTTGATTGAATCTTTAAGTCTGACTTTGTCTAAGATCAATGATTACTAGCCATCTTTCTTTCTCATAAATTCTACTCCTGATCCTTGTTGTGTATATCCCTTCTTTCCTATCCCTTTTTACTTTATCTTTTACTTTAATTCTGCTCCTTAACTTGCCTAGCTATTATTTAATTTCTCTCACCCATAAATTCCTCCCGGCTTTCTTCCTTTACCCTTTGTTGCCCCTTCCTCCCATCCTTCTCATTATTTCTTCCTAATTTGGGAGGGTGTTATACCCTTTATTTTGTGCATGTGTGTGTGTGTGTGTGTGTGTTGTGTGTATGTAGTTCCCTATTTAACTATTTCTGATGTGAGTAGTTTTTTAGAACTATGAATCCTCCTACTCTTCTAATGCCTTTGTGTCTCTTCTTCTTCTGTACCTCATTTGCATAACATAATTACCATTTTTCCCTTTTCCTAGATGGTTTTGCTTTTTAGAGTCAGATCATACTCAATTCTGCCCCAATCTTTCTTTTGATATACCCAATTACTAATGTCAATCTTAAACATATGGTATGCATTTCTATATAAAGAAACATAAACAATAGGACAGCTAGATGGCACAATGGATAGAGCAACTGCCCTGAAGTCAAGAGGACATGAGTTCAAATTCAGCTTCAGACACTTAATACTGCCTAGCTGTGTGACCCTGGGACTTAACCCTAATTGCCTCAGAACGAAGTAAGGAAAACAAGGTGTCCATATTAAATTCCTTGTTTTCTTTCTTTAAAAAAATAATTTTAACTTTAATTCTCAAATTTTGAATTCCAAACTCTCTCCCTCCTACTGTTCCCTCCCCAAGGTAAGCAATATAATACCCGTTATAAATGTGATATCATGCAAAACATATTTCCATATTAGCCATTTTGCTAAAAAGGAAAAAAAAAAGCAAGTTAAAAAATGCTTCAATATGAAGCAAACAATCATTAGGTGCCTGTGTGCCAAGCTCTTTACTAAGTGTTTATTATTTGATCTTTCCAACAACATTGGCAGGTAGGTGCTATTATTATCCTTTGTATGGGGGAAACTGAAACTGGCTCACACAGTGTCTGAAGCTGGATTTGAACACAGCTTTTCCTCATCCCAGGCCAAATTTATTGACTGTACCATCTAGTTGCCTTTAGCAGATTCTCTAGTTACTGATCATGAGTTGTATGCAATAGAGCTATTTTGGTCTGGAATATGCCTATTTTGGCATAAGATCCCTCATGTGTTAACCTAACTGATCTTGTGAATTTGCCCACATGATCACAATAAGCATATTATTGTCAAATTCCCTCCTCATTTGATACTTGATTATAACCCGTGTTATTTCTTGCAACCTCAATAGATAGATACTCTGCAAATAGTTCTGAATATGATGGATGGGTATTGATAGCAAGTCAATATTTTAGTAACCATCAAAATCCAGAAGAGTGTTTTGATTCTTTTCAGCTTCTTAAAACACGGCAAATACAAATGTGATCTTATTTCCATTCTCTAACTCCACCTTTCAAATATCACTCCCCATTTGCATATTTGCCTATAAGATTCTCCTTCTTTTCCTTTACTGCCTGTAATTAGCTGCCTTCAAAGGATCAGATCAAAATGCCATTTCCTACAAGAAGCCTTTCCTGATTTGCTCAGTTGTTAGTGTTCTCCTACTGCACCAAATTTCTTTTTAAACACTATGTTTATGTTTTGTATTTGATTTTCTCTCTAATAAAATATAATCTCACTGTGGGTAGAGATTCTTTCATTTTTGTCTTTATAATTTTGAATCTGTTGAACACAAGGTAGATGCTTAATCCTAATTTAGTCAGTAGAATTATTTGAAAATCTCATTCCTCAAAGTTAAGTATCATAAGGAGTCACCTGTTTCCTGACTACTGGGCTCATTATGCTTGCTAGATTCTCTTGCATTCCTTTTTCTCCTCTTATTTTTCCTTTCTGTTTAATTTGGCCTCTGTTTCCACTTTGCTTTGTATAGTTTCTTTAGTCATGCAGTGACAGGGTTTTAAGAAATGAAAGTCTAGTCTGCCCACACCTCTCTCTTCAGGGCACAGTACTGAGTGAGTGTATGTTAGGGGACAAAAGTGCCTTGACGTCAAAACTGACTTTTAAATCCACCAAAAAGGGCATTCTTTGGATAGCAGTCAATACTGTCACCTTCTTCTTGAGTCAGTTTGCTATTGACCACTGACATCTGCTCTCCCATCTCTGAAATTTCATTTAAAAACCCTAAATGCAGCAGCTGTGTGGAGAGAAAAGTTTCTTAAATACAGACTCCTTTAAAAAAGAAAAAGAAAAAAAGAAAAGAAACAACGAAAAAACCCCAGCCAAATAAGTTGGAACACTCCACCACCTTCCCCAAGCAGCTTTCATGCATTATATTCAAACAAAGCAAAAATAAGAGGGAAAAATACTTTTATGGCAAAGAAACCTGATTATTTGAGATAAAAGAGCCAGAAGGGTGTTTCAGTGAGGTGGGCAACAGTTTTTCTTTTCGAAAAAATAATATTCCCTTTGATTTTAAACCTGCTTTTTGCTGTTATTCTCTTCAGTTATATGAGATAGGCTCTGCAAATTTACTTTCAAAATCCGTATAATCATCTAATCTCAGCCTGTACTGTTTTTCCTACTCTGATACGCAGTGACTTTGGAAACTTTTCTGTTTTGTCATTTTTTCTGAGCATACCCAGTTCTTCCAGTTTCATTCCTTACACTCCATCATGGAGTATTTGTTTACCAAATGTTACTTTTCTTGGAGCAACTCATTTTTTTGTGGATTGCAAATGCAAACGACTGTTTGAAGTTGTCAGACTTCATTTTGTGCATGAATAACACAAATAAGTAGAAAATGACCTAGCTTGTTTTCTTCAGATTTAGATAGAAAAACGGCTTCCGGGCAATGCTGATGCCAATCCTTTCATGCCAAGTTTCAAGTTTCAATGCCAACTGGTTTTTACAGCCAAGTTGTAAACCTTCAGTAAACAGCATTTATAAGAAAAGTGCTGACACAATCTGAACCCCAGCACAAACAGTGCTGCTGTGGATCCCCTCCACGGTTCTAGCAGGAATGAATGGGAGTGGGAAATATGTTGGCTTTTCAGAGTTCTTGCTCTACTGTAGAAAGTGAATCAGTGCTATTTGATTACTAAGGTCCAGGGGGACTCATCTGAGACATTGTGTATTGCCTTTGTCATCACTCCCAAGTGGTCCTGGGCTCAAATGGAAATGGACAGGCTCACTGTCCTGATGCACATAGGCCTTCCAGATAGGCCTAGTGCCCAGCCAGAGAGAGGGTTCATTTGGCAACTCTAAGGCACAGACTCATTGGCATCAGGAAGGAAACTGCTTGAAAACAAAATCTTTTGGATGAGAAATTGAACATTTCATGTTTTTGATCAACCCAATGACAGTGTTTAAAGCAGTGGAAGTCTTGAGTTTGAATCCCTCATAGACATTTAACTAGCTGTGTGATACTTGGCAAATCACTGTCAACTCTCTCAGTTTCAGTTTCTTTATCTGTAGAATGGAGCTAATTTGGGACTATCTCTCAGGGTTGCTGTGAGAATCAAATGAAATAATACCTGTTGCACTTCACAAAGCTTAAAGTGCTACATAAATGTTAACGGGCAACATAGCCTTTTAAAAGGTCATTTTTTCAATGAACAAAAGTTTATTTTTCTCTCTCTTCCACTGCCTTCCCCACCACTAGAGGAAAGAAAACAAAATAAAACAAAACAATCACAAGACCTTTGTTACAAATATATCTAGTCAAGAAAACTGAGTTCCTGTATTGGCAATGTTCAAGCATTAACATATACTTTTCCAAGATGTAGTATTCCTTTCTAATATATATCTCTATTTGTCCTTCCATTCATCTGCCTAGTTATCCATCCATCCATCCATCTATCTGTCTATCTTTCTGTCCAGATTTGTCATTTTTTGTCTAAGGAGGGGACTCCCTCCTAAAAAATCTTCCTTTGCCAATTATCAGATGTCATTTGTTCTTTGACTTATAGTCTTTAAAAAATATTTTCCATGAGGCAGTCACTTGACAATCTAGGTTATTCTGACACTGATTGTGGCCAGAATTTTTTTTTTTTTTTTTTTTTTTTTTTTTTTTTTTTGCCACTTACTCTAGAGAATTACATTCAGTTCAATCAAAAAAAAATCTATCAAATATGTGTGGGGCACTGGTAAAGAACATAGATAGAAAAATAATATAATTTCTGCCCTTAGGGACCTTATATTTTCCTGAGTCATACAATATATTTGCAAGTAAGTCAATGAAAAATACTTAAACACATTTATAAGACAGAGAGGAGGAGAGTATTAAAAATTGGTAATTGGCAAGAAGGAATGGGACCAGGAAAGTCCTTGTGTGGGAAGAGGTGGTGGAGCTGTGCCTAAGGAAACTGGTGATTCTTACAGGTGGGAGGTAAGCAGAGAATTATCTTCTAAACCTGGAGGACCATGTGCAAAAATAGCAGAGGATGTAGGAGATGGAATGTGTGAGCCGTTGGATAATATATTGTTTTGGGCTTGATCTTAATCTTGAGAAAAAAGTCAGCTGCTTCCCTTTTCAAGGGTTTATTTTCAGATCAAGGAAAAATAATAATCAAGAGGTAGGTTAGAGTAACTTAAAAATAAAAAAGAAGGAAAAAAACCCACCAATTCTATTTAGTCATGGTGAGTTGTATAGAATACCTGTAGCTTTGTCACCTAGTGACTTTGGTACCACTGTTTTAAAGCAGCAGATTAAGATTCCACAAACTTTCAGGTTGTTCATTTAGGGATCTTGGAGATCATTTATTGCCACCCCTTCATTTTATAGGTGGGAATAGTGAGACTCAGAGATGTTAAATTATTTTCCTATGGTCACATAGGTGGTAAGCAGACACAGGAAACAAATACAAGACTTCTAACTCTAAATCTAACTTTCTTAGACTACACTGTACTGTTTGATTATGATCACTGTTTAGTTAGTGCTTACTTATTGGACTGAGAGAACCATTTTTTAAGTTTTCAGTTTGGGTACTTGTACCTTGAAAATTGACAAATACTAAATCAGGGCTTGATTCCTTGATGGAGAAAATATTAATAATGCAGATTAAACTTTAAAATGTGTCCTGCATACTTTTTTTTCCCTTAGAGAATTGGTTGTTAAACATTTGCTTGCAGATCACTATCTATAGTCATATGAGTTTAAGAATTTAGTAACTAATCAGAAAATTAGATCCAAGTAGATAAAAAATTGAATGACATGTATATATGTATGTATGTATACACATACACATATCTATCTATCTATATCTATATGTTTTTAATGGAGGAAAGTACACAGAGAAGAAATTTTTTCTACCAGAGGAGACTACTTTGAAATTTACAGTTTCAAAAAAATGCCTGGGACACTGGAAGTTTATATAGAGAGGTAGCTCAATATATACATATAAATGTAGATACATAAATATGTGATAGATAATTTATTAAAAGTTAATGACATACTAGCCTTTGTTTTAAGTTCTGAGGATAAAAATATAAATAATTAGAATACTCCTTATCTTTAAGAAGCTTATATTCTAAAAAAGGGAAAATAATACATATAGAAGAGATAGAAAAGAGTTGGGAGAGGAATAGGTAATGAAGCAAGTAAGGAAAAGAAGGAACACAGAAATACTCATAGATGAAGTATGTCTAAAGACATTCCTAAAATGGTGGACATTGGGAAGACAGAGTTACCTATCAGGAGAATAAGGTTCTACAGAGGAGTTTCCTCAGGGTAGCAATGTAGCAATTGAGGACAAGGAAGAGGTTCAGTGATTTACTCAAAATTATACAGGCATTATAGGTCACAGGCTGGCCAGGGGTCTTTCTTATTCAAGACCAGCACTTTATCTATGATGTTCTTAGTAAATTTATAGCAAAATAATATTGATCCCTTGACTTTTTTTTTTTTTTTTGAATACCAGGCACGATTTGTTAATTTCTTTATTGGCCAGAATTATTCAGATCACAACTCTGTATGTCACTTTGAAGGTTTTTAAAATTCTTTATGATATTTCTCTGCTTATCAGAATGAAAAAGCTCCATCTGGTTACCATTTCTAATTCTTAAAAAGAATTGCATATAATCCCCAAGGTTAGTATACTTAGGAAAAATATGTTTGGGAGCATAGGAAAATGTCTTGGAAAATTTGAAATTCCCTACTTCTTTTTTTAAGTTTAGTCCCCCTGTCTTTGTTCCATGACCATAAAAGTCAAGGAAACTTGTATTTCTTGAAGATACATACATATTTGTGTGTGTATATGTAGACACAACTACTTAGGTCACTAGTATTCTAAAAATATCATTTAATAATATGCATATATACACACATGCATGCATATGCATATGTATTATGATGTAACATAATAAAATATTATAACATAAAACTATCTTATGTGCTATTTCTGCCAAAATTACAATGCTTCCAATATAATACCAGTGACAAAGAGTTTTCAGCTTTTGTCAAGATGCATGACTGTTAAAATCAGAACCAAGCCCTGAGGTGGTAGTTTTAAAAGATGTAGTTATTACTATACTCGGAAGGTTTTTTTATTTTTTTATTTTTATTTTTTTAAACCAGGAGTGATTCCTTTGTTTCTCAATTGTTCAATTTGTACTAGGTCATTGACACATTAAGAGACCCTTGATGTACTCATCCAATAACAAGGAAACATCAAAGTGGATCATGGGCATTGCGACTGCAGCCAAATAGCAGTTCTTTCACATGCCCTTTGCATGGACTCTTGAAGCAGTTAGTCTCCAGAGCTGTTTAAAAACAAGTTCCTGAGGAAAGAAGCCGGAAAGAGGGCCTGAAAACAGTAGTAGGAAATAATCTCTAATGAAACAAAATGTCACCATTCTGTTGGAAAGCTTTCATACATCAAATGCAAGATAAAAGGACAATTTGATTAACTGATGCTGATTCTTTTCTAATATTGTCTTTGAAAAGAAGTTCACAGCCATTAAAAAAAGCTACAAGCTGACCAGAAAGCTTTAGAAGTTGAAGATTGGGCTGAAAGAACATTTACAAGGGCTATCCTCTGTATTATACCCATGCCTTTACAACCTCAAATAAGCGGCATATGGATATCTCAAAGTCAAAAATGCAAGCAGAAGAGGGAGAGAAACTGACCAAAAACTGATTCCCTTTACCTGTGAGAGCTACATTCTAGACTATAAATATAAATACCCTTTCTTGTGTAGGACCAGAGATTTAAATCTTATAAATCGTTCAGTTCATATTTCTTATTTTATTGACGAAAAACTCAAGCCCTGGAAAGTTTAATCAACTTGCTAAACTTCACACAGATCATAAATGCAACTGGGATGTGAATACATGTCCTCTGATTTCAAATCCAAGATTTTAATCAATCATGAAATGCACATCCTTGGAAGAAATTGGGAAGATCTCTGTGTAAACTGATGCAGATCAAAGTGAGCAGGAATGGAAGAACAATGCATATAATAATGATACTCTGTAAACAATTGATTTCAAAACTCCCTTAGCTCACTAGATCTTCCCATCTCTGCATTTTATATGGAGAATGCCTTTTGATTATTGACCATGCATGTTAATGGAGAATTCACATAGGACAACTCCTCACAAAATAGTCAGAGAAAGTGATTCAAGGATACTCTCAAGGTATCTCTTAAAAACTTGAGAATTGATTTTATGACTGGGAGACCCTGGCCCAGGACCATCCAGCATGACATGCCTTCATCAGAGAAGGTGCTGTGTTATATGAGCAAAAGCAGAATGAGCTTAAAAGAAACTAGGACATCCACTTAGAAAGTCTACCCAAATGGTGGACTATTTGTGCTCCATCTGTGGCAGAATGCTCCTAGCTCATATTATTCTGATCTGCCACAGTCAGATACATTGTAAACCTACTCTAACAGTGATATTATTTTGGTCCTTTTAGAGAGGAAAGACAACAACCAACCACTCAAAACCTCAACTGACAAAGGTTAGGCAACAATGTACCTGAGTGTAACTGTATTCTGATGGCCTCTAAGTGTCTGAGAAGATTTCAGAAGTAAAAGATTCAAGCTATTTGTTAATATCTTTCAGTATTTCTAGGAAACAAAATTGATTTGGAGTCCATTTTGTTTGCTGATATAAATTCTTGGACAGAGATTGCTCATTTTCTAGCTATAATTCATATTCTCTGAATGCCCTGGAGAATTCATGACACTCTTCAAATCTCTGTACTCAAAAAGGGATATTATTGGTTAAAATGTTTATTAATCCAATTGTTTTCTATTGCTGATAACTAAGACTATTAATTCTCAAATAGGTCTTGTCACTAAATGGATATAATTGAAAATGCAGCTGATTATGTAATTAATTTGAACTAATTTTCCTATGTCCCCAAACCTGATTCTCCCCTTACCATCTTGAACCTTCCCTTGAAAAAATGTTTAAAAAATAGTTTGATTAAAAACTATCAATCCTCTGAGAAGAACAACTTGTCACAACATTGGATCTAAAGTTAGGAAGACCTAAATTCCGATTTATCTGAGTTGCAATATTTAATTATAAAATGTCATTTAGTTTCTCTCCACCTCAGTTTCCTCATCTTTACAATGAAAGGGGTAGAATTTGTTGGTTTATAAGATCCTTGCCAGTTCTGTAACTGTTACTATACCTATAGCTGATATTGTATACAACATTCTGCCCCTATGGAAACATGTCTTTGGTGAGAGGATGGAGACATGTTTTATTATCTGTACTCTAGGACCAAGTTTGGTTCTTTATGATCATTCAGAGTTCAGCTTTCTTTCAGGATTTTTTTTAACTCATTGCAATCATTGCATACATTGTTGTATATTTATTTCATGATTTCAATTTAAGCATAGATTCCCACATTTCTCTGAATTTCTTACATTAGTCATATCTTACTGTGCAGACTATGTCTTTTGAATTCTGAGTCTCCATGAAGACAGGACTATTGTTGGAAGAACAAAAAATGAAAGCCACAAACTAGCCAAAGCCAATTTTGTATTGTTGTCCAAAGGAAAATAGAGGTGGCCCTCTTAAGTGAAGCTGACCCAGATTAAAATGTAATAAGCAACATTTAGCAAGATAAACAAAGATACAATAGAACATAGAGAGTGTTAAAATGTGGCTTCCTAAATCAATATGGAGCCCTCAAAAAACCTTATGTATAATTTCATGGCTCCTGATTCTATTTGAGATTAACACCATTTACATGACTCTAGAAAATTTGACTCTTTTTTTGTGGAACTGGCTGAAAGGATCAGTTATTTTGTCATTATTCAGGGGGTCTTAATGAGTAGAATATGAAAATATCTACTTCCCTCCCTTCCTTCCCTCCCTCCCTTTCCTTCCTTCCCTCCCTCCCTTTCCTCCATCCCCTCCGTCCCCTCCCTTCCTTCCTTTCCTCCCTTCCTCCCTTCCTCCCTTCCTTCCACAGGTAGAAAAATCAGGAAGACTCATCTAGCCTCAGACACTAAGGAGCTATATGGCAAGATAGTTAATCCTGTTTGCTTCTGTTTCCTCATCTATAAAATGAGCTGAAAAAGAAAATGGCAAATCATTCCAGTATTTTTGCCAAGAACACCCCAAATGGGGTCATGACAAGATGTACACTACTGAATATGATTAAATAACAACAAATACACACATAATTATACTTCCCAAATAAAACAACAAAACAGCAAAAAAAAAAAAAAAAAAAATACACCCCCGGCTTCCAGAACAAAACCAAAAAACAACCTAACACCTTGTGGCTTATTAATTTATTAAAATTATTGAATATTGAAGTATTTCATAGTTTGATTTTTTCCCATTATGCTTTATATGTTGTAAAGTTTCTGAATTTTGTTAGCTGTTGCTCCCACCACACTATAGCTCCTCCATATTCTTTCCATGTTCTCATTATTTTTTCCAAGTCCAGTTCAAGGCTGGCTGTCTCATCTCACACAGTCTGTGTATTCTGTCATGGGATGAAGATTTTAGGGTAGGGTCAGGCTCTTAAGATCAAGAATATTTGATTGAATTCCCCCCTCTGATATCAGAGGGAAAGAAGAAATGTAACAGAACTAAATTTAATATATTCATTATGTTCCTACTGTGTGGCAGACACTGGGCTAAGTGCTTTATAGATATTATTTTGTTTAAGATAACATTTGTATTATGAGATGAGATGTCATAGGCAGGAACATGACAATCAATAAGGGTGCATTGGTCATGAAAGTTCATAGCATTGTATATGTCTAACAGGGCAGAAAAAAAAAAAAAAAGCAATGTCTAAAGCACCTGCCTATAAATAAGATCATATTTATTGACTAGTAGTATACTACAAACTAAAGAGTAAACAGAAATTCCAAACACTAGGAGCCAGTTTTTCTGTTGAGACATTTTGGTGTTTGATAAAAATGTTTGGAATTAGAAGACTTGAATTCAAATGCTATCTCAGACATTTACTTAGTGCATGATTTGGGGTGAGTCACTAATCTTTCTCAAACTCAATTTCTTCATCTACAAAAATTAGAATAACAATAGTACTTACCTCAAAAAGATTTTCTTAATAGATAAAATAAAAAAATGCATGCAAATCACTTAAATTTTAAAATGCAATGTAAAGATCAGGCTTTATTATTATCTGTAGAGATAAAACATATTTGCAAAAGGGTGTAATTGAATTCTATTAGCCAGATGACCTCAAAGGTCTTTTTCAGTTCTATAATTTTACAACTCTATAATAATTGCAGATTTAAACAAATTTATTTTGTCATCAACAACAAATATTTATTAAAGACTTATTGAATGCATGGAGCCATGTTGAACTATTTAATTATGAAGTTATAAAATAAATATAGCTATGAAATTTCCCTAAGCTCTTGCTCCAACCAGAGAAGTACATCAGTAGCAGATGGTCAGAGAAATCTGTTCAATGATGAAAAGCCCTTTTACAATAAGGAACCATTCAGTGACTTTAACCTGCCTTCTGAATTGCTGGGAAAGCAACAATTTAGTTTAGAGTTTTTATTTCCTCTAATGGCAGTTACTTTTGTTACTATTATTGTGCCTGGTATGCCAGGCCTTGACCCTTCCCTGTTTCTGTATAATATGGTGATGATTTTATTTTATTTTATTTTTTAATACAGCAGTGATCGTTTTATGTTTTATAAAGGATTCTTCAGGAAGAATGAAAAACAGCAACAAAGAAATGAAAGGTAATTTTACCATGTTGAACCTCATAAATAAGCTATCCTAATAGGATCTTTATCAGGATGAAGTAAATCCTTTTCATTAGGAGTTTGAATCCCATTTAGAGGCTTTAATTTTTTCCAATTCTGCAATTCAATAGAATAAGCTATTTCCACTTTCCAAAAGAGAACTGGAGAAGCTGCCTGCCAGGGCACAGCTTTCTGGTTTGAGCAGAAAGATTTGAAATCTGGGCCAGTGCAGAGATGATTCTTTCATCTCCCCTAGTAGTTCACAGTTTGAAACATTTGGCCTTAACTTTGCACCTCATCCTAAAAACAGATTTCTAGCTTATGCTCATATACCCAGGGGCCTGCAGCTACTGAAGAAACAGAAGCTTCTAGAGTAGTCAAAGAGACCTCATTAACTGTCCATGTTGTTTTCTGAACTTGTGCTCAAAGATCACCTCACATAAGGCTTTTTGTGCCATCCCTCCCCCTTTCTTTCCTTTTGAAAGTCTTGCAGGAAAGAGTCTAATATACAGTTCTAACCTATCCCAAAGGGACTGGTGATTTGATCTGGAATCAGATCAAGGAATCAAGGCAGCAAATACTTCGAACAAAAATTAATGAAAGGGAGACGAAGATGGAGAAGGGAAGGGATTAGTTTGCTCTTCTTATGGATTACACAAGCATTCCATTATGTTTCTATTGCACAGTAACAAATAGTTAGTACAGACATTGCAACATTGGACTAGTTCAGGTTTAGGTCTCAAATCTAGATTAATGACCTCTCAATCATTCAATTATGGATTATTTTAAAAGAATATCTTTTTCTAAGATAGCTTTTATCTAAGAGTCAACATATTTCTGGACCATTTCCCTCATTTTGGGGGAGGGCTGGATGAATTTTGTGGAAGTGCTGGGGAATATTGAAACCACTTTGAACTGGCTCTGATTGTTAAATTTTCAGTGTGATCATATATAGTTCACATATATAGTTCTGAAAATATAAAAAAAATTGACTAAATTTTTGTTTTGTTGACTACCTAGACTTAAGAAAGTAATGGAGAAACTATGAATGATGTAGATTGAACAGAAATGTATATCATGCATATTATTATTATTATTATTTTCTCAGAAAGCAGATCATTAAACAACAGAAGATCCATTTAGTGAATCTGCTTTGAATCTAGTAGTACCAGGGTTTAAATTGTTTTTTTTTTTTTTTTTTTTTTGATATTGCTGTATTACTCTGGCCATGCCATTGTACCCCTAAGTGTTCTAACCTGCTTTTTAAGACTAAGTTGCCAAGAAGGTCTACAATAGTGTTGATATGGGGACTTTTCTCATTTGGAAGTTCTCTAAATCAATGAAATGGAAGGTTTCTATAACTTTAAAATGTAACCTTTTACTTTGACATATACTCATATGTTTAAGTTATCTTCCCCTGATAAGCTCCATGGGATGAGGGGGAGGAGCCTTTTTTGGGGGGGAAGGGAGATCATATTTCTGGCACCTAGCACAAAACGTATTGATTGGTTGACTCATCAATAAAACTGGAAATATTTATTAATTTTAATATTAGACAAAGCAAAATGTGATCAGAACAATTTGATTTTTTCACTAGAATCATATTACCTATTACCAAACCAAATATAAGTGTTCAATTAATCTACCTATGCAAATGTGTGTGTGTGTGTGTGTGTGTGTGTGTGTGTGTGTGTGTACACACACACATATATAGCTACCATCTATGTATCTATGAATCTATCCTTGTATTGCTGCCTTCTAGAAGCACTGTTACCCTTCTGTCTTTAGCTTAGATCTGATTGATCTACATGGAATGGTCAGAATAAGAATTGCCTTGGATTCTTTGTTATTTATATCACCATAAGACAGATCTTGCCATTGGTCAGATTAACAGTCAAAATACAAACAAGCTTAAAATAAAAAAAAAAATAAAGCTTGCAGATATGAAGAGTCAGATTTTTAACTTTAGGAGAGAAGAAATTACAATTTTGAGAAAGCAATCACAATCTGACATATCCAGATACAATATGCATTAATAAAAGAAGTAGAAATGATGATCTCAGATTCAGTTTTGATGATATAAGGCTCCATGCCATTGGGTTATTTTAGAGTAGCCCATAAACTTGCACATAACAAATCCCTACTTTTGGGAAAACCAATAACTATGAAATCTTAGACCTTTGGTTAAGCAGGAAAATAACAAAAAATAGTAAGCAGTTGATTAAACTCTAGTTATTGCAATGTATACTAGACCTTTATAATATTCTTATTTCTTAAATCACTGGTGGTATTTTCTCTAGTTTATCTTCTTGTTTTTTGTAAAAATTCTTTTTTTCTGGTATTTTTGATAGTTTCTTCCACTGGATATATTTTCTTAGTTAATTATATTTAAAATATATATTTTTAATATCAGAAAAAATTTTTGTTTTGTTTTGTTTTGTTTTGGAGATAAAATGAGAGAATTCAATTTCCTTGTGATGAAATGGGAAATATTTTTAAGATAATCAAAATGGAAAGAAAATGTGTAAAAATAAAAGAGAACACTCATAACTGAGTACCATAATCTAAATTTGGCCAACTCTCAACCTGAGTGTAGCATACAAACTACAAACAAAAACCTTTAAATATTTATTGACATTCAAGTAAGATTGACCAAAGAAAAGCAAAGGGTTAAGTGTCAACAAAGCATTTCTAAAATATCACTAATATATTTTTAGAAAAGTTATTTTCAGGAATATGGAAATTGAACTCACACTCCCTTATATTTTATTGAGCAGCAAAGTAGTGGTTCCAATTATAGATTTAAACTCAAAGGCTTTTGACTCCAATTCTAGCTTTGCAGCTAGCAGTCTAAAGTCTCTGTCACTAAGTGATTGTTTTCTCATCTATAGAATAACAATCAATATTGACACAACAGAATGACTGTTAATGTTTTGACCATATTAAATGTTAAGTTTTGTTCACCTAATCCACTTGTGTGGAGAGCAGTTCTTCCCAGTGCAAAAAGTAATAAACATTCAAAGGCCAACCCTTCTTTTCACCCTTCTCCTAAAGAAAGGAAAAAAATGGTTGAATAGGGAAACTAAAGTCATTCAGATTAAATTGGAGTGGAGAGGACTAGTTCAACAATATGCAATTATTTGAAGATCTCATTTGTTCAGAACTTGAAATAAAAAAGGTTCAGAAATCCTTGTGGGATAATTTTAAAGTGTCTCTAATATTAGGGAGAGTGTTTTCTTTGGCTGTTGAACTTCAAATCACAGGTTCTCTGGTTGTACTCCTTTTCCTATTGCTTCTATTCCTGCAATGCACTGTTTGTTCCATAAAGATGCCAATAATAATTCACACTGAACCTTTCCCTTGGGGGTCTTTGAGCAATTTTAGAAACATGTTTCATCCTCACTTTTTATGAATGTGGAAATGGAGACAAAGAAATTCCTCAAGGACAACAGAGAAATCTGCAGCAAGATTGGCAAAGGAAGTTATAACCCCAACCTCTTTGTCCTCTGTTCTATTACAACATGCGTTTTCTTTGACTAGTGAGATCATGGGACAGAATAAGAGTTTCTCTTTTTCTTCACGAACAACTTGTAGCAACTGACTAATATATAATGAAACATAACTTAAAACTTTTGGTTTATAAAAGGATTATGTTGCTAGTCTATTTTTAAAAAATTTAACTTAAAACATTAAAAAATAAGCATTTCTATATACAAGTACCAGAATCCTAAGAGGATTCTATATAAAACTTCAAATATCCATTTTATCCCTCTTGCATTTAAACATTATGTATAAGATATGTACTTGTGTATATATGTTGTATGTTTATATCGATACACATATATATTTTCATCTTATTTTCAAAATTGTTCTGCCTGACTATGCTTCCTTCTGAACTCCATTCTTTTCTGTACATTTAAAAAAACTATTTTAGCGGCCTTTTTAAAGGGGGGAATCACTGCTGCTAATCTAAACTTCATTCCAACTATTTCTAATTGAAGTTTTTGCTGAAGTAGGTGTTGGGGATATGTAAAGACAGCCATTTTGGGAAAAAAAACTTTGTTAATGTATTGTCTTCTCTTTATTTTTTCTTGAATACTTTAGTACTATAATTTTATCATCTTGATACACATCACAATCCACCCATACCTTCTCATCACGTGGGACTTTGTTTACCTGTCTTCCTATTAATCTCCCAAAGTGCTACTTTGCTTGAGTGCGCCATTGATATTGCATTGATTCTAATGGATTATGAGTTGTCTGGTTATTTCATGTTCTGTGTCCCCGATACCCTTTTTTGGTCATATAAGATGACATATTTTATGCCATCTCTGGGGGATCCTTTATTGGCAATGTGTTATATAGCCTACTCATACCCATCATGTATATTTACTTTGCCCTACAACTTAATTTCTTTTAAAAAATTTGGTATTCTTTAATTGGACGCCTTTTCCTTCCATAGAAGGAAATTACTGTTTTAAAAAGATTAGTATTTTTTCAGGGATAAACTTGGGATTGTTAAAAGTATCAGGAAATTTCCTCAAAACAATCCAATATTTCTTCTTATCATTCGATTCTGCATACATTTTATTTTCAATGTCATTTTTAGTGACACTTTCAGTATCAATACAAATGAATGGATTGTCCAACAAAACACTCTAACTTCAATTATAGAAAGACTATATCTAATTAATTGTTTCCTGTGAATAATAATATAATAGCTAGCATTTATATGGTACTTTAAGGTTTGCAAAAAACTTTATTTATGTTCTATAACTTAATCCTTGCAACAACCTTGATAGAAAAGCACTATTATTTCCCTGAATTTACAGAGGAAGAAGACAAGAGAAGAAGAGGTTAGTTGGCTTGTCCATGGGAATAGAGCTAGTAGATACTGGATGTTGGACTTCAATTGAGGTCTTAGTGCTTGCATGTACTCTATGCATGACATCATTTAGCTGCCTCTGAAGTGAACTCTTAAGTAATCATACATCTTTTTTAGGAGATTCTGAATTATTCTGTTTTGATGCAGTCAGCACAATGTCATTTGCAAACAGGAATGTTGGGAGGACTTCATTATCCATACCATATCCTGCTGTAATTTAAACTCTACATTGAGTCTCCATGACAATGGCAAAAACTTTTGGAGATACATCTTAGTGCTATATAACTCACTAGATATTGGTGATCTTTTTAACTTATAATTGTTTTGGTGACAAGTTCTCAGGAGCATTCTTCATATAATGTATTATTAATTTTCTCTTAAAAAACACAACAAATGAAAACTGGAAAAATGTGTTCTCCTTACCTCTTCCTCAGAACACCTCCATCTTCTTCCTCCAACTAATCTGTTGAACTGAACTGAAATTAAAAACAAATTCAGTTCAGCTGCTACAAGTAAAAAAAAAAAAAAAAAAAAAAACAAAACAAAACAATGAGAGAAGATTTCATCATTGTATTATCACTTTCTTCCCCAAATAGTTTCATATTATATGCAAACAATAGATCACTCAGGTCAGTAGTCTAGAGGAAGACCAATGAAGACCTGTGAACTTCTCCTGCCAGTCACAGTGACAAAATTGGAAAGGAGACAAAGCAAATCATTATGACAGAACCAATCCTACACCTTCCAGATTTGACTAATGTTTCCTTTATAATCCTAATCATTCTTACCACACTTACTACTTACTTATGCACTTACTCATACTACTTCCTTACCTTCTATAGCTTACTAAATGCTTTATTACCCCTATGCTAAGTTCATATCACTCTTGCCACAGCATTCCTGTCTTCTTACAAAATTATAAAGATATGTAAATATCTATTTACCATGAGTTGGATGTCAGCTGGGATTCGCAAAACTCAGTTGAGTAGACAAAAGGCTATGACTAGAAAGACGTTGACTACTGGCCCAGGGACAGACTGTGATTTCTATCATGGGCCAAACAAATCGGCTTCATAGAGGTCTACATCAATATACTGACTACAGTGATCCATGAAATGTGGTCCTAAGTCCTCTGTAGTCACGTTTTCTTCTGCAGTGACTGAAGTACAAGAAAATAGTGGTGGGGGGGGTATTAAGAATCCTACTTTGTAAATAGTCTCAAAACATTCAAGTAATTTTTGGACCTACAAACACAAGATCTTTGTCTACTGACCAAGTTGCTATTACTATTAGCATACTTGCAGAGGAAAGTCTATAATAGGTAGATGACTAGTATAATATGAAGGATTAGTAAAAGAACATGGAAAAAAAGAAACATAGAGTATGAGAAGGCAAATTTTGGGTGTTGTCTAACTTTGGAGGGAATTTCCCCACTGTTATAATCATAAATCCATTTAAATATCTGTATTGTCTATCTGTCTATCTGCGTGTTAATTTAGACAACTTGATTGTAATGATTCAAGAACTTGTTACCTTATTGGTAGAATTACTTTAATCAATAAAGGATACAAACTCTATAGGCATATAAAGATAATATTGGGGAATTACTATAACAAAAATGTCACCCCTAGGGTTGAAATGGTGATAGCTATTCAAACTTAACTAGACAAGTCCTTGAACAAGAACTAATATTGGTGTCCATCACTGAGCATCACATCATCTGAAGTGTTTCCAGATTGATAGAGTTTGATAGAAGTTACACACTTACATGCAGGTGGTATAGCTTTGAAAACCCAGGATCATTTTCAAATTACAATAAGAGTATCACATGTGCATGTGCTCATATTCATATGTACTTATATGTCATATATATTCAATAATATATGTTTCTTCTAATTAAATTTAAATAGGCCCCATATAACTTTTTGAAATAGTTATTTAAATAGGTTTTTATTGGAACTGATTTTTGTAGGCTAAGCTTTTATGTTAGGTTGATACTATCTCAAAATTTCTAGTTTATAATAATTAAGAAGATGGGAAGGTAGTAGTTTAGAAGACTTAATTATACCCCTGAATTGCTTGTAATGTTCCCTCCAATCAGTATTGGTGAGAATAAATGTATAATTCCTCTTTTTAAAATTTATAGTTCCTTAAGGAGATGTTATTTTATCAATATTAATTAATTTTCTAGCCTTCATATTTTTATTTAGACTTTAAAATGCCTTAATTGCCTTAAAAAATCTCAGCAAGCTTCTGTGACATTTTAAGATGAGTACTACTGGTCTTTGCATAGGAAAAATAGAACTTGAGTTTTGGCTCAAACTTATTATTTGTATCACCCTGAAAGAATCATTTCATCTTTGAGAAACTCAGTTTTCACATTTGTGAAATGGCAAGAATACTACTCTTATGTACCTTACAGAACTAATGTAAAGTGGTAAGCCTTAATTCACTATCTATTTGAATATGAGAAGTATTTCATCCATGTCTGTGTTGCTCTTAATGGTGCAATTTTGAACCACTTCACACTTTAATCTATAATTATAAATAGAACTGCTTTGGCAAAAAAAAAAAATGACAAATTACTACCTTCTATCCACCTCTCTGATGATGAGCCTCTGAGCTGAGCTGATCTTTAGAGGACAACATACCATTTATTACTGATCTGAGATCTTTCTCAAAGCATCTCCAGCTTGCTAGGATTTGTGCTCAGGAACCTTGGCCTTCAAGTACCCAGGATCACATCTGTGCCAGAATGAGAGATTAGAACAAAATTTTAGTGGAAGATAGCACCATAAAATTTTGGGCTATTATTAACTTGGCTCCTGTGTTTTCTTTTTCCTAATGCCCCATTTCCTTCTATTCCCAGGCATAAATATGTTCCATCAAGATATTAATATTTCTCTTTAGTTAAATGCCAGTAGCAAGTCTATGTAAGTATTCTTAGTTGAAAATACTTAAAATCCTATCAGGAAGAAAAAACAAAAAGATAAACTTTATAACATAAGAAAAAGAAAGCACCATGTATTAGAAGAAGGAGGAATACAAGGAGGATAAACCTCTTGAAAAATTATGATAAATATATAAAGTTCTGCTTCTTTGTTAAGTCATGATAAGTATTAGAGGGCTTCTAGGATATACACAGTAGGAATTAGTTAGATGCTTGACTGACAGCCATCTGTTGAACACCATCACCACTTTCTGTAAGGCTCTCTTAGTCTGCATTTTAAGGGCTGCTGAAAAAGGTTCTCTAACATGGAAGGGGGCTTATCTCAAAATAGAATGTAGTCTTAGTTCTGGAGACAGAAAATAAATACTCGTTGAATCTAAAATCATTTGTTTTCTCTATAAAAGTAAAACAAGGTGTGGGTGATCTGCCACATCCTCCTTGAGTGCAAACCACTTCCTGGGTGAGCACATTTTATAGAACCATAGCATTTTAGAGCTGGAGAGATCTTAGATATAAACTAGTTCAACGGTCTCATTTTCCATATGAGGAAATCAGGAAACAGAGAGGTCAAGAAACTTCTCTGAAGACCTTCAGTTTGAGACTGCCAGAGACAAGATTATAACTTTGACTGAAAACTTTGAAAGTGATTTTTCACTCTATTAAATGGAATACTGAAGTTAGGAGATGTAGTCACATAGCAAATCTATCATGTAAGTGAAACTAAAACCCAAGTACTCACAGGTCATCAGTTCAATGATCTTTTCACAAATTGTGCTTCTAAATGGACAGACTTTAGTCAATTAGTTTTACTGCAAGTGGAAACCTGACATAAAAGTATTAATCATTTGATTTGGATTTGCCTTTTTTGTTTAACTTTTCATTAGAATTTAACTTAGGGATGAGAATGGAGATAGTGGCAGTAAAAAAAAAAAAAAAAAGAATTAGTGCCTCATGTTCTTATGTTCCCTTTCCCCAATTCATACTTAGGACAGGGGTATTCATCTTTCCAAAGAGAGTCCACAGACTAGTATCACCATTCCTTGTGCCTCATGGTCTGCTGGTCCTTTCACTGTGGGGACTGGGATATCAGGTTGATCCTGAGATAAAGAACAAGGTTGCTGAAAGATTGAGTGAAAGGAAGCTAAAAAAGTTGGACTGCTCCTTTTAAGGTTGGTCTATACCTTGCTAACCCTTTCATTATTTGCAAGTACTATTATTCCACTTCCTGTTCCTCATGGAAATTCTTTGTTAGGTCTTTGCCCTGATCAATAAACAAGAGGGAAAAAAATAAGAAAGGGAAGGGAAAGGATGAGGCAGGGAAAGAAAAGGAAGAGAAGAGAAAAAGAAAAGATGAATTTAAGGGAGGAGGGTAACCTTGAAAAAGAAAATGTGAATGAAAGAAAACCAATCTTGACAGGATGAATAGGATTGGTTCAAGTTGAAGGTTGTGGGTGTGGAGACTGATGACTTGGAAGATGACTTACAAAAATATTTTTAATGCTTATGTAACCATCGCTGCTTGAAAAGGCAGGTATAACAGAGGGCTATTTGTGGAATTTATTTTCAAGTCTTAACCATCCTTTCTAAGTATTTCACTTTATTGAAGAAAATGCATTATGTCCTAGTTCATATGTGGAAGAATCGACTGTATTTGGTCTTAGGAAGTTGTTAATTACTGATAAAGCTTCCTAGACTTCAGTTCAGGATTGTTGTTTGTCTTTTGTTCTCAAAGAGAATCATGACATCAGGGAGATGATGCCATGACATGCAAGTGAATCTAAGTGAGGGAGGGCTATGCAAGGTCACCTGCCTCACTTTACCCTTCAGAGTTATCAAACAGGTCAGTTTGCCATAATATTAGGTCTTAAAAGATACTTAACAAGAAGAAAAGTCCTCACTCTTAAGCAAGAAAGGAGAGAAGAAAGGAAGGAAGGAAAGCAGGGAGGGGGAGAGGAATAATAAAAGGAAAGAAGAAAGGAAGGAGGGAAAGGAAGGAAGGAAAGGACAGAAAAAAGGAAGTATTTTCAAAGTACCTATATGTGCCACTATGGCGCTGTTTTAGAAATATATCCTCATTTGATCCCTGTCTTGTTAGGTGGATTCTATTATCATCCCCATTTTATAGCAGCATACAAAAATTAAGTGATTTATTTGGGGTCACACAGATAGCATCGGAAGTTAGATTTGAATTTCATTTTTCCTGACTTTAAGACCACCTCTCTATTCATTGTGCCAGACTCGACTTGTTTCTCTCTGTATCTATGTCCCAAGGAAGGCTGGGGGCATCGGTGCCACGTTGATGAGCATTTGGCTGAAGACAAAATGGAACCAGTAAAAGAAGTGATATTGACACAAGAATATACTATGGACCATCTAGATAGAAAGAGAAAGTAAATAATGCATTTGAGAAACAAGTCAAGTCTGACAACAGGCCTAAGAGGACTTCCAGTTTTCTGACATCTACAACTCACTTTCTCTGATAAAAGTAAAACAATGATTTAAAAAAAAAAGTTGGAGGAAGGAACACTAATGGAAGGGCTATTTTGGACCTAAATATGACTAAAAAGGATGATTAAAGTACAGATAATGGGAACTTTTCATGAAGGTGTCTAACAGTGTCTCAGAATTCAAAGAGAAACATGGGGATAGGGTGGGATACAACTTATGCCTTATAGCAAAGAGATACAGTTTGAAATTCAGGCAGCTGTGCTTAATTTGTGAAAGCACTGGCATCATTGTGTCTGGGGGAGGGGAGGTCAAAATGCTCTCATTCATCTGGGAAGAACATTCCATTTCCAATAACTTTGATCCCAAATCAGAAGGCTCATCAGAGGGAATATTCTGAGCATCTTGATTATTATTGTTATTTTTAGAGTACTGTAAACATGCCAGATGCTTCAAAAACCAAGAAACACAAACATAAGAGCCATTCCCTGGGGAACTGGTGATCAAAACCTAAAGCATGAAATTGTAAAGTGTTAAGTCAACCTTGTATGAGGGATGCATGGATCATGCTTTTAACCTTTTCCCCCTGCTGTAAATTGAGTCTGACACATGACTCTTATCCTTTCCGGAAACAAATTCCAAAACCCATCATGGACTATATTTATCCTACATGAAAATCTTTAGAAATATACCTCCCCCTTCTATACAAATAACACAAGATAATTGATTTTCCCCACTTTAAACATTGTTCTTATACCAATCTCTTGAAGTTACTTTGACGTTCACTTAGAAATTAATCTATCCTTGTAATAGATGACCTATATATGTTGAACTTACAACTTAATATGTAACTGGAAGGAAGTAAAGGAATGAAAGCTGATTCAGACTTCCCTCTGTGAGAAGGCATAGCCTCCCTTGCAAAAATTCCTGTTCACCCTTCAACAAAATCACCATTCTCATGGATTGACAGAGTTTGGTGTATTTAGAGGTAGGGACCACAACAGTTGATCCTGGTCCATATTCTCCTAGGACACAGTTTAGGAAAACAAATGTGAGAGGGATAGTTTAATATGGAATTAGAACCTAAGTATTTGGTTAATTAATATCTTATGCAAAGCACACAGAGTAGCTTTTGACAGAGGAAAAATCCAAATGGCAATATAATATTTGCATTTCTGAAATCTGGTCCAGCAGTTTGTGAAATCACAACTGCTCCTTTTCATTTGTTTGAAGGTTGCCAAGAAGCTTTTGATACTTGACCCGTTAGGAAGGACACACACATGAATGAATAGCAAAACAAAACAAAACAGATTAAAACCAGGCGGCTTATCTGGCTGCCTCTCAACACTAATGGACCAATACCAATGCCACAGTTAGTCTACCACCTCTCACTGATGGACACTGCTGTTAGCCTTTGTTTTTTCTCAGCATTTTCAGTTACTGTTATTTAAGTCTAAGGCATTAGGCTAGAAATATTTGAAGCAGGATTATCATGACCTCTAAAGGACTGTTGAGCAAGGAAAGAAGCCCTATCTAATTTGAGCTTAGGCTCTACCAAACTGTTTCCAATGGGTATTCACTCTATTTACAAGAAAGTTATGGTTCAGGTGGGCCTAAATGCATTCCTTTGAGCCTAGGAAGAGCTTCAGAGATTTTTAATTCTGACGATCTTACATTTGATCTTGACATGCTGTTAGGTGAACAACCTTTAGAAAATGTTCATTAGTATGTATGTGGACAAGCTCTCTGGACTGGTATTACGTGCATGTGTATGTGTGTTTGTGTGTGTGTGTATTGTGCATATATATATATATGTATATGTGTGTGTATAAATGTAATCAATGTGTGATCTCTTTATACTCATCTTTATGTATGATACATTCATATGGATGGAAATGAATTGTAAATATTATTTAATACGTCAGGTATGATACTAAGTACTGGGGATAAAAATGCAAAAGTAAGATAGTCTCTGTCCTCAAAAAGCTTACATTGTAATAAAAGAGGCAGTGCATACAGAAAAATGATAGGTAAAGAAGAGTGTTTTGGTTTGAGAATTTACTGAGATGATGAATTATAGACTTGCCAAAAGAAGTGGAAAGTGGAGGTGAGGGGGACTACATGGTTAGTAAATAACCAGGACAAGGATGAAGAGGCAAGGTCAGATAGAGTACAAAGCCACATGGCTTAGGTCCTCCAAGGTATGGCCTCTAGTTAGAAAGGAAAGGCAAAACCAGTAGCAAAGTAGTACAAAAGAGGAAAATGGCCTACGATAAATGAGTACTCCAATGAAGCTACACTCCAATGAAGCTAATTTTAAGAGCTTGAGGTGGTTTGAGTTTGGTTACTTTATGAATACATTGGCAAAGCATAAACTGTAAGTGAATAAATGTTTACTGAACTTCAGGAAATATATAGATATAGAAATAGATACACACATAATTATAGACAGGCTATCTTTACATTATCTCTACAAACATTCGAAGTTGTTTTTTAAACTACATTCATACAAACAAGAACTTGGGAACTGAACAGCTTAAATATAAATGGAGTATAACAAATACACATATAAACATATAATATTCTGTATAAAGTTAAATAGAACATATAAATATACATAGATACATATGTTCTGGATAGAAACTACAAATGGTCAATGAACAGCACTCGGAATTGAAGAGGAAAGAAAGAATAGGTTGCATTGAGTTTAGAAAATTATTCTTTTAATGATTCCAAGCAGCTTTTTGAAATCAAAACCTATCTTCCCCATGGTGCTGTTGTTCCATTATTATTATTATAAAACTACAAAATCATAGGATGTCAATTTCCCTGAAAGACTTAATTTGGGGATTATCCAAAGGGTAATGGAGAGACATGAAGGGCATGAATATGATGCAGGAATTATAAATAAAAAGTATTTTTAAAAAATATCATCAAAGAAATATATGATTCAGAAAAAAATTAGTTGGACTAATAATGTGTTGGAGGCAAGAAATAACAAATGGACATCTTACTTGTATCATTAATATTCCCATTATACCCAGTGAAAACAAGGAAGGCCCCTACAGTATCTTGTATGGACCCCACTGACAAACTATCGAGATGTCAGGGATACAAGATTGACAAGGATAGATGGATTGCACTTTCCATCATTGAAAGAATATCTACAACATTGAGATCACAGATCCATAGGGGTATTAATTACACAACTCCTAAGGCTAAGATTCTTTCCTTATGTATTGCATTCCTTTTACTACAGAGCATTGTTTTCTTTTAGTCAAATGAGAGAAACTCTTGAGTTGTTTATTAATTTAAAAAAAAAATTTTTGGCTTCCCTTACTATATTCCTCTTGGAGAGAGCTCCAAAGTGACTGTGAGCATATTGGCAAATGTATGTTGCTTATTACCAAGGAGAAAAAGTAACCAGAGAAAAAGTCTATAAAAAAAGAAGAGATAGGAAAGAGAAAAGAGAGAATTCATAAAATGCAATGGTGTTGTTTGTGTTTTTATGTTCATGTATTCACTAATTCTGTTCATTTTTGAGCACACTTTCATATCACATACAAATGACTTTTAAAAAAATAAATTCAGAATTTGAGGTACAGCTAGATTTCTTTTTAAACACCTTCTGAAGGAGGAACACAGTAGTGCTTTTTGCTTGTTACAACTTCCTACTGTTAGTGATGCATACATCTTAACACAGTATAAACAGGGTGCCATAGACAGAGGTGAACTATTTCACTTTTCCCCCATAGGCTCTTGTTGCTGCCTTGATTCGATTGTCAAGGCCCTGGTGCATTTCATGTTAGGGCTTTTCCCCTATGAGACACTGCCCATAAGAAACAGAGGCCATCTGGAACTCTGGATAGTGTTTTCATGATATGGCTGAAACTTTTAGTACATCCTTATATGCGGCAAAGATATTACAGATGGTATGTTGCTACAGTACAGCTGGTTTTCATTAAAAAAGAAATCGTTAACATTAATTTTATCATCGTGGGTTTATTTCCATATGATACTGCATTTAAGTAATAAGAACACATCCCAGCTTACCATAATAAAGTCAGCTGACCAATTGCACCTCCTGCAAATTTCTTGGTCTCTAGAGAACATGTTTGGCTTCTGTGACTGAGCTGAGCTTATAAATGGAGGGGGAAGGGGTAGTTAAAAAGTACAGCTAGCATTTCCTCACATATATGATTTCCCCCTTTTTATTACATTACATTGCCAGTCTATAAGCTAACCAAGCAAACCCAAACATTGGCTGTTAGAACTACAATGTAAACAAAGTTGTGTCCTCTTAAGATTTTTCCTGTTGTACAGAATCAAGGAAGGATGTTATCTGCAGCTTTCCCTATAAGGAGACCAGTGTGCAAGTCCATTTTATAAAGGACTATGGTATTCTATGTCCTATACCACTTCTTGGTTCCCTTCCCAATTCCCTACAGATGAACCAATACATTTTTAAAAGAGACCTAAGAGAAAATAATATTTAAAACTCCTGAATTAGTATGTAATAGCTATTATTTTGCCTCTGCTGAACTGGGAATTGTTTTCTGGACCACCCTAAATAGTAGTTGGAGTTTTATTCTTCTAATTAGATTAATTTTTTTGCATGCGATGACTAACTAGGTTTCTGTTCTAGCTGCATGATTAAAGAATGCTTACTGGACCACAAGTGGTTTCCTTCTTAACAGCTTTCTAGTTCAGTTGAAATGTAACAGGTGATTTCTAAGGGTAACCAAAAATCATTTCAAGTCTTGGCACAATGCAAAGTAACGTTGGTGATAATGGTGCTAGTTGGTGCTTCATCAACTCATAAATGATAAGAGACAGAAGAGTAGAGTGATACCAACATTATTCTTGGAGGCAGAAAATCTGGGTCCAAGTCCTAGCTCCTATACTTAGTTGCTGTATGAGTGTGCATCAGTATAGACAGTTTGGTGGTACAGTGGGTAGAGTACTAGACCATGAATCAGGAAGGCTTAATTAGGGTCAAATCCAGGCTCAGACAAACTTGGGCAGATAACTTAAACTGACTAAGCCTTAGTTTATCTGTAAAATGGAGATTCATCTGAGGGGTATTGTGATATATTTGTAAATTACTTGAAAACCTTAAAGAGCGAAACAAATACTAGTTGTTATTATTATTGTTACTCTGTCGCTCTTGAACTTTAGTTTTTCTCATTAATCAAAAGGAGATAATAAAAATATCACCTACTCCTTCAGTTTACAAAAAGGAGAAAACTGAAACCAAGAGAGGTTAATTGTTTTACCAAGGTAATTATGGTAATTCAACTCAGTGTTGAGATTTGAACCCAGGTCCTGTGATTTCAAAGTTGCTTTCTTTCCACTGTACCAGTTGGAACAAAGGCATCAGACTTGTAGTGAGACAAACTCAAATATAAATTCTGATTGTGATGCATGCTCATTGTGTGAGGGTTTGCAAATCTCTATAACTTTAATGTTTTAAAAAGTATTTTCCTCAATAGTATTTTATTTTTTCAGTTACATATGAAATATTTCAATATTCATTTTTGTATGATTTTGAGTTCCGATTTTTTTCTACCTTCTCCTACTCCCCCCAATACAGCAATCAGTATGACATAGGTTATACATGTACAATCATTTTTAAAAATATATATTTTTTGAGAAGCAATTGGGGTGAAGTGACTTGCCCAGGGTCACACAGCTAGTAATAAATATTAAGTGTCTGAAACAAGATTTGAACTCAGGTCTTCCTGATACCAGAGCTGGTACTCTCTCCACTACACCATCTAAGCTGCTTCATGTACAATCATTTGAAACACATTTTCATATACATCATGTTGTAAAAAAGTTAAAATAAAAGGGAAAAACATGAGAAAGAAAAAGCAAAAAAACAAACAAAAAAGCTGAAATACTATATTTTGATCTGCATTCACTTTCCATAGTTTTCCCTCTGAATGCAGGTGGCATTTCCCATTCCAAGTCTATTGGAATTGTCCTGTATTATCACATTCTGAGAAGAGCTAAGTCTACCAAAGTTGATTATCACATAATCTTGCTATTACTGTATATAATGTTCTGGTTCTGCTCACTTCATTGAGTATCAGCTCATAATGTTTTTCCAGGCTTCTCTGAAATCAGCTTGCTCAATATTTCTTATAGAATAACAATATTTCACTTCATTCATATACCCTAACTTATTCAGCCATTCCTCAATTGATGAGCTTTCATTCAATTTCCAATTCTTTGTACCACAAAAATAGTGACTACAAACATTTTTGCACATGTAGGATCTCTTTCTTCTTTTATGAACTTTTGGGAATATGTTATGATGCCATTTAGTGCCTGAAGGGAGTTCTTTGTTTCTAAATTAAAGTTGAATTGCTGGCCTTCAGTGGTTGATGAAAGTTACCATATTGAGAGAAGATGCCTTACATTGGTAAAGTTACAGGTCTGGGCCAAAAGAAAAAAAAAGAACAATAACAACAACAACAACAACAACAATTTACTTTCTTAAGAGTTTTTCAGGAACTATGTTTTGTATGCCTTGAACCACTATGTTATATGAATTATAATTTGTCAGACTCAGCTTGTTAACTTTCAAATAGAGAGAGGTAGGAAACGATTGTAGTGTAAAAATTTGGAACATTTACTCTAATTAATACTCTTGTGAAATATGATTATATTTTGTAACATTCAATGGAAAAGATACAAATATTGGAAGTGAATTAGAAATGCTTTAATATGATAGATTTAGAACTAGATTTAGAAATCCTTTAGTCCAATTGTACCATTTTACAGTTAAAAATATTTGATATCTAGAAGTACTAAATGTCCTACAGGGCACAAGTGGTAGAGTTTAAATCTAAATCCCTTTTAGCTCCAAATCTAATGTTTTTTCTATAACAATATACCCCTTTAGTGATGTAAAAAAAGATCCTGACTTGCCAGAATATGAATTTTTATGTTTACTGAAACAAATATAAGATATAGGAAAAAAGATACAATTTAAAGACATTTAAGAGATCAAAACCCAAGTTCATTATTTTAGAATTTCTGGGGCATAACTTATTTTTAAAACTGTTCTTTTTAAAAACTTTTTTTTTTCTGAGGCAATTGGAGTTAAGTCACTTGGCCTGGTCAAACAGCTAGGAAGTGTTAAGTGTCTGAATTCAGATTTGAACTCGGGTCCTCCTGACATTAGGGCTGGTGCTCTGTCCACTGTGGCACCTATCTGCACCTTTAAAAACATTTTTGATATGTTCTGTTTCATGTACTTCTATAGTATCTCTTTCCCTTGCCCTTCCAGAAACAGTTTTTTTTAAAGAAAAAATATCATCACAACTGATGTATACATTGACAAATTAAAAAAAAAACTTGGCAATCTATAACATTTGTGGACTTCCCTTTCCTGAGAAGGGGCAATTTGAGGATGTCCTCTCATTTCTCTTCATTCATGTCCTGCTTAATTTTTATAATTATGTTACATTTTTTTATTGAATTTTGGTACAGAAGCATAACTTAATACTTCTGTTGAATAAAATTCACATAGGATCTGAAGGAGGTGCTAGAGTCTGAGTATATAGATGCAGTGTTTAATCATTTTTTCAATCACAATGATCCTGTCTTATTACAACAAAAGTAGCATGAGAACATAGGATGTTTGAGTTGCAATGGACTATTGAAAAATATTTAGAAATTTCAATATATTACAAGCCCAACATGAGTTACCAGTATAGTGCAATAGACAAGAATGCTAATTACTATGCAAGAATGATCATATGTCCCATTGAGAAGCTAAAAATCCCAGATTGGGGAAATAATACTCTTAGCTCATGTTATTCCACCCTTTTACATCTGGAATGTTATGTGGAGTCCTAGATAGCACATTTTAGGATCTGTGTTGATTAAATTGTAGAACATCCTTAGTAGGGCACCTAAGTTAGTGGAAGATTTTGTGTTCATGCCCAAAGAAGGTCTTTTGACAAAACCAAGTATGTTTAAAATAAAGATGAGAAGATTTGATAGTGTATGGGATGGGTAGT
Organism: Sminthopsis crassicaudata; assembly: GCF_048593235.1. Taxonomy (NCBI): domain Eukaryota; kingdom Metazoa; phylum Chordata; class Mammalia; order Dasyuromorphia; family Dasyuridae; genus Sminthopsis; species Sminthopsis crassicaudata. Next base: position 74,009,551 of record NC_133621.1, on the reverse strand, counting down.
GGAGGGAAGCATGAAATGTTTTTAGCTTGATATTTGAGGAGCTGTCATGCAGAACATAGTTAGACCTGTTTTGTTTAACCCCAGGAGGTATCACTAGGGACAATGGATGGAAAATGGGAAATATGTACATTAGGCTTGATTTAAAGAGGAGAAATTTCCAATAATTAGAACTATTCCAAAGTGGAATTTGAGGTCCTTCAAGCAAAACTAGTCATGTAAAGGTTTTTGGCTCTTCATGAAAATTAACTCTTCTTTTCTACTGTCTTCTTTCATGCTCATCTGCACTCGATCAGTATAATAGTGATCACAAGCTATCCATAGTTTAAAGTATTAAAAATTGCTTAGGACTCAGTGAACTTTTGTGATGTTATACTTGTAGCTAAGTGTTAGAGATGTGTCTAAAGCTGGATTTGAACTTGGATTTTCTTGATCCCAGATACATTTTTCTTTACACTGTTTTACTTAATAGCCCAGAAACTATGATAAAGTTTTGCTTTATTTAACCTTTGGAAATTTTGGCTAAAATGTAATTAATTTGCTATTTTTCCATGCACAGACTGATGATTTTAAATACAGAGGTAAGCTTGGACCTATTTTTGGAGGAGATTCAGGATTTATTATACAACTATGGATTTAACTTGTACTGAACTATTTGAATGAAAGAGATGACAAGGTTTATTATTATTTTTTTTTTCTGTAGTGAGGTTCTTGGGTTATTCATCAAATATAACTGAGTACTATCTAGTTCACCACCAGTAGTCTGGACACTTGGAGGAAAATTCTTTGGTCCAACAAATTCATGAAACAAAGAAAAATACTGAATAAATATTGCTACTATTTTCTATGGAAGCTTAACCAATGTAAATCAAATAATATTATAAGGAAATAAAAAGAGCTTTAGCACTTGCTTCAGCCAATAAATATCTGCAGCTCTGCAAAATGAAGGAATATGGAAGGAATATTGGTTAAGAATGTAAATCTGTTTGCAGTCTCATAGAAGAGTATGGTAGAAGATCATGGATAGCACCCCAATTTAAATAGTGGAAAATAATAGAGAGAAAAACAAATAAGCATGATGGTTGGCAAGATACTTAACTAAACAAAATCTAATAGATTACAAGCCACTTGAGAATAAGATGTTTTGGTTATATTTTCAGCACCAAGTATAGTATCTGATATAAGATGAATGTTAAATAAATAGCTGTAGAATTAATGAAGAAGAGTCATTCTCAGGGAAATTATCAGTGACATTGTAAGGAGAATAATGAATAAAAGTAAAAAGATATGCAAAGTCTTTTTTAAATTTTAAGATATATATTATTGATAACAGTGGGGACACTACATTTGGACTCTACTTTTTTTTTTTTCGTACTTTTCATCATACTTAACTAGAAAGTAGAAATAAATAGTTCTAAAGAAAACAAAGCTCAAAAAAACATCTGGATGAAAACAAGTATACACAGCAGAAGTCCATGCAGTAGTCAATACAGTTTTGAGAATATGGAGGTATTAATATGAAAGAAGAAAGAATATGAAGGGCTTGGGGAGGAAAAAAAAAACAGATTTTATTCTTATCAAAAAATATGACAGGTAATATTAATAACTAATAATTTAATATGCTTTCATTTCCATTTTCATGACAATAATCTAAAGATTTATTGAGTACATCCTTAATGAACTTATGAAAAAAGAATTGGCAGACTTTTACAAATTATATTCTATAGTGTTCTCCTTTTTAAAAAATCACACAATTAACAGGAAGTTGCTGAGCATACAAAATCCCAGTTTATTGTTTCCTTAAGATATAAAAGTATTAAATGTAATAGAAAGAAATACTATTTTAAAAGTTTTCTGACAAAAATAGATCTCATGCACATATAACAGCATTCTAGACTCCAAGACTGATAATCTTCCTAGCTTCCAGTTCTTACTCCTCACAACAGTGCTTCAGAAAAAATGAATTTTTCCTTTCTTAGAACTATCATAATTTATTATACAACCTGAAGTTGTGGTGAAAACAAGAACAATTTACACTTAAAACAATACAAAATAAATGTAAGAAAAATACACTGACAAATACTACCAAAGCAACTCTTCCCTGTCTATGAAGAGCTGGTTTCAGAACCATGTGGCAGGCTATAGACATTCACATCTGGGTGTCAGCACAGAAATTGGTAAAGATTATGGAAAACTCTGTTGTTTCTCTTTGGTAAAGCTGGGTGAAGAAGACATCACAGCTGTTTCTCTCTGCCATTTCTTTTCCTAACTAAAACCTTCCTCTTTGGTCCTAGAAAATTCCATTTCCTTCAAACCCATATGGCATGGAAAAGTAGAGAATTTCACTGAGCAGTTAGTTACCACATCAGAGTCTTAAGTATGACATATTAGAGAGGCTGTGGGAGATGGGGGCAGGGGAAAGTATCAATAATTAAAACAATATGGCAGGATAGAAACAAAAGTTCTCAATGTGCCTCTGACATACTAGCCATTTTCCCTTCCTACCAGTTCTGGCTTTTCTTTCTACATTTATTACTAGCCATACCTATGACTGTGGATGTTGAAGCTATGAAGAGGTATATACTAATGGAAGCTTCTGGACAATGTAGTCATATATATTTAAACTTGTTCCTTAAAAATGTAAGAATAGCTATCTTTGATGCCCCACTGATTATTAATTCCAAGAGATTTATTTTTTAATTTCAAATTGTTTTTAATTTCATTAAAAAAAGTTATTTCAAATTATTTTCTTCCTTCCTGGTCCTCCTCCACCCATTGAGAAGGCAAACAATATGATATTAATTATACAGATAAAGTCATAAAATATTTTCATATTAACCATGTTGTAAAAAAAAAAAAAAGGTGGGGGAAAGAAAAGTGAAAACACCAGCAATGTATATTTCAATTTGTATTCAGAACTCCTCAGTTCTTTCTCCAAAAGGGTATTGCATTTTTCATCAGGGATTCTCTGGAATTATTGTGGATCATTGTAGATGAATAAATCATAATAGCTAAATTTTTCACCACTGAGCATAGTTACAATATTGTTGTCACTGTGCACAACATTTTTCTGTTCTTGCTTGCTACATTTTGCAACAGTTGATAGAATTCTGTTTTTTCTAAAAGCATCCTCTTCATTATTTATTAGAGTATTGTATAAAATTCTATATTACTACTTGTTCAACTATACATATATAATTTTCCTTTTTCTTTGATATTTTTGGGATAGATCCATAGGAATGAGTTTTCTGAGTCTTGAGATTTCTAAAATAATAAAATATATGTCAATGTTGTACTTGCAGAAGATTAAAGGAGCTGATCACAGTTCCAGGGCCAAGAGAAATGTTAGCATTTATGACTGCAAAGAAGGAAGGTGTTTTTTGTTTGTTTATCTTTGTTTTTATTTTGTTTTGTTGTGTTTTTTTCTGTGTGAAGGCCAGAGTACAGGTCAGGAGAACAATGACAGCACTGTTCCTTGGATTATACATCTTGGATAAACAGACTTCCAGAACAAGCTCTTAGAAGAACAGTATAAAAAAATAAGTTGGGACAACGCCCTCCAACTTCTGGAGCAGAACCCAGCTTTAGCATAAAATTAAAACTCAAGAAACAGTCAGAAAAAAATAAGTGAACAACAATAACAAAAAAGAATTTGACCATGAAAAGCTGCTACAGCAACAGGGAAGATCAAGGCACAAACCCCATAGATGTCACCAATGTCAAAACAGCTATTGACTAATCTTAAAGGAAAACTGTGAATTGGCTTCCATGAATTCCTGGAAGAAGGTAAAAAAGAATTTAAAAAATCAAAAGTAGAAAAAAAGTAGAAAAGAAAGGAGAATTATGCAAGAAAATTATGAAAAGAAAGTCCAGAGCTTGATAAAAAAGACATACAAATAATTATGGAAGAAAATAACACCACAAAAAAACCAGAGTTAACTAAATGGTAAAAATGGCACAGAAATTCATTCAAGAGAAGAAATCTTTAAATAGAAGATTGGCTGAGTTGGGCCAGGTGAAGTTCACTGAAGAAAATAATTCCTTAAAAATTAGAAATGGACAAATAGAATCTAATGACTACATAAGACATTAAGAAACAGTAAAACAAAATCAAAGGGATGAAAAAAAATAGAAGAAAATGTGAAATATCTCATCAGAAAAACAGATGACATGGAAAATAGATCAAGGAGAGATAATTTAAAAATTATTAAACTACTGAAAGTCATAATAAAAAATAAGCCTATACATCACATTTTTCAAAATTATCAAGGAAATCTGCTCTGATATCCTAGAACCAGAAAATAAAAAAGAAATTGAAAGAACCTACCAATCACCTCCTGAAAGAGATCCCCAAATGTAAACTCCCGGAATTTTATACCCAAATTTCAGAACTCAAATATTAAAAAAATATTGCAAATAATTAGAAGAAATGATTACAATATTGTGGAGCTATAGTCAGAATCACAGAAGATTTAACAGCTTTCATGTTACTGAAGTGGAGATTTTGGAATGTGATATTATAGAAGGCAAAGGAGCTAGGATTATAACCAGGACTAAACACTCAGCAAAACTAAATGTATTCCTCTTTTTTGGGGGAGGGTAGGGATTGGGTGAGAGGGATGGATATTTTAATGAAATTGAGAACTTTGAATCATTCCTGATGAAAAGACCAGATCTAAATGGAAAATTTAACAGTCAAACATGAGATTCAAAAGAATAATAAAAAATAAATCTGAAAGAGGAATCATAAGGGACTAAATAAAGATAATTTACTGTTTGATATAAAAAGTGATATGTGTAACTTCTAAAAACTTTATAATTATCAGGGCAATTAGAACAAGTCAACATGGACATTGAGTATGAGTGTGAATTGATTAATTTAGGATAATCTAAAAAAGTCAATGGGTGAGAAAGGGACGCATTGTGAGAAGGAGAAAGGGAAATGAAATTTTTCTCACATAAAAGAGATTCAGAAGAAAGAACTTTTATAGAGGAAGAGAAAATAGGATTCAGGAGATTGCAATGCTTGAACCTCACTGGTTCAATGAGTGAAGAACATGCACACACACACACACTCAGTTGATTTTAAAAAGCTGCTCTCCCAGATAGAGAATTAGGAAGGAAAGGGGATAAGAGATATGGGTGGAATTGAATGATAATGGGGAGGTAGTAATCAGAAGCAAAATAAACTTTTGAAGGATAGGATAAAAACAGAGAAAAAGTATTAACAAAAGAAAATAAAATGAAGAGAGGTACATAGTTAATCATAACTGAAAGTGGATTGGAAGAGCTCACTCATTAAACAGAAATGGATAGCAGAATGAATTAGAAACTAGAATTCAACAATATGTTGTTTACAGGAAACACACTTGAAATTGAAAGATATACATAGTTAAAATAAAGAATTAGAGCAGAATCTATTATGTTTCAGTTGAATAAACAAAATATAACCTTAGACAAAGTAAAAGCAAAATAATCTTAAAAGAGATAATTAGGAAAACTTCATTTTGCTAAAAGTTATACAGTGAAATAATAATTTCTAGGGCAATAAGAAATAACATCTCTCAAATTCATAGAGAACTGCTTAAATTTGTAAAAATAAGAACCATTCCCCAATTAATAAATAATCAAATAATAAACACAGGAAATTTTTCAGAAGAAATCAAAGTTATCTATGGTTATATGAAAAACTTTTAAATCACTATTGATTAAAGAAATTAAAATTAAAACAACTCTGAGGTACCACTTCATACTTATGAGAAATGACAAATGCTGGAAAGGATTTGGGAAAATAGCTCCATTTATAAACTGTTGGAATTGTGAACTGGTCCAACCATTTGGAGTACAATTAGAAATTATACTGAAAAGGTTATAAAACTGTGTATGCTATTTGATCCAGAGATACTTTTACTAGACCTGTACCCTAAAGATAGAAAAAGGACCTAAATGTATGAAAATATTTAAAACAACTCTTTGTGGTGACAAGAAATGGGAATTTGAGGAGATGTTCATCAATGGTTTAACAAGTATGGAGCATGATTCTGTTGGAGTAGTAATGTGTCATAAGAAATGATAAAGGACTATAGTTTTAGGGGGCAAAACCACAAAATCCACATGAACTGATAATCCTCTGATTTACAAGATTAGTAATTCTGTTAAAAAGGTAGTAAAAGTAATGGGCCAAGATTCATTACTGATAAAGCCATAAAGATATTTTGCGATTACAACTTTTTTTTCTAGATGCTTATCAAGTACTCTTTAACCTAATTTTAGAAATTTGCAATGATTTAACATCAAACTCACTTATCTTTTTTCATTATTGTTGAGATTGTGTCCAATTCTTTGTGATCCCATTTGGGATTTTCTTGGCAAAGATACCCATTTCCTTCTATAGTTCAATTTACAGATGAGGAAACTGAAGCCAGCAGGATTAAATCACACAGGTAGTAAGTGTCTGAGATTAGATTTGAACTAAGAAAGATGTGTTTTCCTGACTCCAGACCCAGCATTCTATCTATTGTGCCATCTAACTGTCCCAAGTCTCTTGTCAACAGATCCAAATTTCTCCTTTATTTATGAAAATTGAGTTTTCTCTTGTTTTATGGTAGGTCTCCTGTTTTGAGTCAAAATAGAGAAAGGTTTTCTATGAAGTAAAGTTCTCCAGAAGACAGTCTCTTGATATTAGGCTGATTATATTAAATACTAGAACAATATACAGCTCCCTAAATATGACTAATGCATATTCAAGAATTTGTTATGCTTATCCTCAAAGGAAAAACTAAATAGATTAATTCAATTCAATTTAGGAATTATTATTATGTAGCTACTATGCTTGAAGTACTGGTAGCTTTGATATAAATCAAAATAGTTCCCCCCAAAACCTATAAATCAAATAGTTCTTGCCCTCAATGAGCTTATATTCTACTGACAGAAACTACCTACAAATAAAAAGCATATTTATTCATTCATTCATTTGCAAGGCAATTGGGATTAAGTGACCTGCCTCTGATAAGTGTTATGTGTTTGAAGTTGGGTTTGAATTTGGGTCCTCCTGAGTGCAGGGGGTGGTGCTGTATCATCTGTATCATCTAGCTGACCCTCAGCATGATATTTAAAAAACACAACAATGCAATGTTATTTTGCTATGAAACAAGTAGGAGGAAATAAGAAAAGCTTCATGTTGCAGGTGGCAGTTTAACTAAAGCTTGAGGAGGGAAAAGGGATTTTTTTGAGGTGGAGTTTAGGTGGAAAAAATATTCCAAGCTCAAGGAACAATAAGGAAGTGGATAACAGGAGATGGAATGTTGTACATGGAAAACAACAGGTGGGTCAATTTGGATAGGATGTAGTGTTAAAGGAGCAGAGTAATATGAAATGAATCTGGAATGATAGGTTTGGGCCAGATTTTACTGCTTTAAATGCCAGAGAAATTTATATTTTTTCTTAAGGGTAATGATAAATCAGAACTTGCAATCTGATCAGTTCTAAACTCACCTAATATAATCTTGATGGACTGACCAACTGTCCAAAGAAAAGAAAGGATACACAATAATTCTCCATTTGATTTTTAGCTTCAAACCTTACAAGTGTTGGCTAGGTTCCCCTGAATCTGTGGTTTAAATTAATTTCCAGGGTTGCCCCTTTCCTCTGGCATGTCTAGTAATTTACTAACAACTTTTTTTTTTTAAATAAGATATGCTATTTCCATGAAAATAATTAAAGAGTATCCCTTGATAATAGTAAGAATATATATCTTATTATTAAATTAAATTTATTTACCATTTTATTTCCACAATTACATATAAAAACAATATTTGACATTCATTTTTTTAATCTGAGTTCCAGTTTCTCTCCTTTCCTCCCTCCCCATTCCCTTCATTGAAAAGCAAGCAATTTGACAGTGTGGTTCCTAAAAAGAATATGAGTCAGCTCAAATGGATTTTTAATAGCCAGATTTATTTTTAAAACCATAATAGCTTTGTGAATTAAATTAAATGTGAAAGATATAAATTGTTCCCTTGTTACATGACACTTTGTGATTTCCCAAAAACATGGATGGAAAGAATTTATAAGACCCATCTCTCTTTTTCCTGGTCTCTCTTAATCATTAACCTCTTCAGATAGAAGGATCTTATTTAGGGAGTTTTTATACTATTAAACTGAATGAAAAAAATCCAAGGAATTAATAATTCCAGAGTTCAAATAAGATTGTGATGCAAATAATTATTTTTCTTTTAAATATACTCAATTATGTAAAATTGGATATTTGTTTTGATTGAATTTCTCAGATCGTTAGAGATTTCAGGATTTTATTTTGTTTTTGTAGATACAAATTTATATAGAGGCAGGTTTGTGTTGAACAAGATTGCTATCTGGGAGAGAGACACTGGAGGAAATCATGGTGATGTTAAAAAAACAACACTGTCACCTAAATACATCAATAAACATTTTTTTAAAAGAAAATGATTCTGTATGATGCCCTATGGAATTGGAAATAGAATTGTATGTATGTGTTTATGGAAAGAGAGATAGTCTTAATGGAACCATAAAAACTTAAGACAAAAGCACTCTATTTCCTCTGCATTTTGCCACAGAATGTTAAATACATTTTATCCTCTCTTCCTGAAAATTCTTAATATGTTATTCTTTCTCTTATCCCTTTATATTGCTAATTCAATATCATTTTTATATCAGAAAAAAGACAAATCAGTAGCCTAATTAATTACATTAACTAGAAAATTATTTTACCTTTGCCCTCTTTCTGTTTACCACTCCTCCATACTTTTTACTTCAATTAAATTAGAAAAGGAGATTAGGTAAAAATAGTTACTTGTCTCAGATTTGTAAACTCATCATTTCATAGGTGGTTTCTCTTCATTGTATATAGGTCATTAAAATTGTCCATGGGAATCTTGTGCCCATGGGTTTTGCACAATGGGCACATTCCAATGTGAATCCTCTGCAGGGGCTGATTGAAAACATGCTTCACCTTTGACGTATTCCTTTTCCATCTGCCTTCTTATTGGATTCCTGATGGCATTCCTGGAATGTTACATCTTTCTCATAGACCTACAAGTTGTAACTACAAGAGGGTAGTGATGGTGTGCTTACGCATAGTATACTATATACATTAGCTGCCAAAGTACTCTTTCAGAAATGTGCAAGTCCTGCTTCCAGTTAGCAAATTCCAGTAAAGCCCTTTGCAAATTGGTTATGACCCTTTTTGATCATATCTTTTGTTGATCTTACTTTGAGGCCCATCAGATTCTATACACATTGGGAAATGGAGAATCAAGGCTAGTATTTGAAAAAAATTATGCAAACATATTTTCACTGGAAACAATTTGTAGACATATCTAAAACAAAATGAGATTTTATAATCACTGACTTAAGTCTCTCTTTTTTCAGTGAAGAATTTTCATTGATATTTCACCTAAAGACTGAATGTGGTTAATAACCACTGGGAATAATAATTAGCAAATGTAATAGTCACAACGCTTTTTATTTTTCTGTTGTAAAGGGCAACAACTTTTTAAAAAATAAGATATGCTATTTCCATGAAAATAATTAGAGTATCCCTTGATAATAATAAGAATATACATCTTATTTTTAAATTAAATTTATTTACTATTTTATTTCCATAATTACATGTAAAAACAATTTTTGACATTCATTTTTTAAATCTGAGTTCCAGTTTCTCTCCTTTCCTCCCTCTCCATTCCCTTCATTGAAAAGCAAGCAATTTGACACAGGTTATATATGTGTAGTCATGCAAAACACTTCCATAAAAGCCATGTTGTGAAAGAAAATATAGACATGAAAAAAAAAAAAACTCCAGAAAAATAAAAAAAAAATTAAAAGTATCCTTCTATCTGTATTCAGACACCATCAGTTCTTTCTCTAGTTATGGCAGACATTTTTCATCATAAATCCTTCAGAGTTGTCCTGGATCATTGTATTGTTAAGAATAGTTAAATCATTCATAGCTAACCATCTTATAATATTGCTGTTACTTTGTACACAGTGCATTTCACTTTGACCAGCTCATGGAAGTCTTTCTAGATTTTTCTGAGAGCATACTGCTCATTATCTCTTATAGTATTATAGTTTTACATCATAATCATCTACCACAATTTTTTCAACTATTCCTCAATTGATGTAAATTTTCGATTTCCAATTCTTTGCCCCCAGAAAAAGAACTGCTATAAATATTTTTGTACATATTGCTCATTTTCTTTTCTTTTCTTTTCTTTTTTTTAATCTACATTTTGGATACAGATCTAGAAGTAGAATTGCTAGGTCAAAGAGTATGTATAGTTTTATAGCTCTTGGGACATAGTTCCCAATTGCCCTACAGAATGGTTGACTCAGAGTTACATCTATCTTGCTTGCCTCTAGGACATAGGGCCCTATACACACAGTGGTCTCCATCCATTTGTTTAGACCTTTAGATTTTCCAGTCCAAAGAACTGTTGAGTTCATTCACTTTATAATCGTGAGGAAAATATAAATAAGAAAAAGACCACATAATCTTCAATAAGGACATGGTTTCCTGAAGTAAGAGTCATAACTAGATTCCTAAAGTGAAGGGTTTTCTATGCCAGTTGCAAATTCAGAGGTATGAAGTAGAAACCTTCTCTTTTGAAACATAAATTAGAAATTAATTATGAAATTTGCAAAGTATTAGCTGCCAGCAATGTTAGCTCCGAGATAGACATGATATAAAGGCTGATTCAAAGAATATGATCATAAATTTAAAGCTAAAAAGGATCGTATAGTTTGCAGAGTTCCTTCCTCTCATTAATTAAGAAATTGAAGTCCACAGGGGTTAAATGACTTGCCCAGTGTCACATAGGAATTAAAATGAAGAAATAATAGTTAAATACAACTCTTCTGATTTCAAACCAGAGCTATTTTATACTGTCTTACATCTTCAAGCAATCAGTCAATCAGTTGATTAATACAGATTCATGGGGCTCCTAGACTGGGACACACCCTCTTTTCTATATTGATTGAAATGGGGTTCATGTAAACTTTAAAACTTTTCTGCAGTTATATTGTGAAGGATACTATTTTAAGTTCTCAAATAAATGTGATAAACATTCTGTAGGATATTCAACTAGAAGTAAAGGTGATATTTAATCCTGTCAGTGATTTATAATATACATGTCAACAGGAAACCAATTTTCAGACTAGCTCTACCAAGGTGCGGCAGACCAATATAATATTTTAATGGAATTTTCCCTAGAAAGATAAGAATCAAATTTTAAAACAATCCTTCTATCTGGAGAGGTTAATGATTAAGAGAGACCAGGAAAAAAAGAGAGGTGGGTCTTATAAATTTTTTCCATCCATGTTTTTGGGAAATCACAAAGTGTCATGTGACAAGGGAACAATTTATATCTTTCACATTTAATTTAATTCACAAAGCTATTATGGTTTTAAAAATAAATCTGGCTTTTAAAAATCCATTTGAGTTGACTCATATTCTTTTTAGGGACCACACTGCTATTAGAAAATTTTATTCCTTAGAAAACAACCCTCCGTATTGTGGTTATATTTAAAGGAAATTTGGAATAAAAATGGCTTGGTTTAGTAAAATGATACTATTTTACATTTATATGACACTTGACAATGACAAGATATGGCTTTATGAAGTAGACATGGAAGATGTCATTTCTGTTTTTCAGATAAGCAAACAGATTCAGAAAGGTGATATTTGTTTGATTCTACAAAGCAATATAAGTAGACCTTGAACTGAGGCTTTCTGCATATAAGTCCAGGGCTCTTGAATATTGGGATGGTGCTTCCCTAATAAATCAAGAACTTCCTAGAAAGCATTTCACAGGGATCTTAAGTCAGATTGAGCCAGGTACTAAAAGTCTTATTTTAAAGTTTTTAGTTGAGCATTTATTTGTACCTATGAAATCAGCAAATTCTGTAAGCCAGAGTTGGGTTAGAGTTTTGTTGACTTAAGAAAGTGATAGCTAAAATGTTGATAATGCAGATTAAATTTAAAGTGTCTTTCTGCTCTCCTTCCCAATGCCTGGTTTGGTTTGGTTATTTTTCAAATATATAAAATTTGTGCTTAGAATATGGAAAGAAAATCATTATGTGGATGGATTTTATAGAATAAGGACTTAACTTTTGATTTAATTGTTTAAATGATCCCCTAAAGAGGAAACTCCCTGTACCCCAAGTAAGAACCTTTTCTCTATCTACTGTTTTCAAATGGTTTCCTGAAGACACTCACCTGGGGACCTAGGTGGCACAGTGGATAGTTAGATTCATTTTTCTTGAGTTCAAATTCCATCTCAGGCATTTACTAGCTGTGTGACCCTGGACAAATCACTTAATCCTGTGTACCTCAGTTTTCTCATTTGTAAAATGAGTTGGAAAAGAACATGGCAAACCATTCCAGTGTCTTTGCCAAGAAAACCCCAAATGAGGTCATGAAGAGTTGGTTACAAATGAACAACAACAATAACAAAGAAACTCCTTATGTTACAGATAAGAACTTTTTCAATTGGGAAATTACTGAACAAGTTATGATCTATAATTGTGACTGAATGCTACTGTGCTATAAGAAATAATGAGCTCAGTGATTCAAGAAAAAAAAACAAACTCGGAAAGAAATAATGAATAACAAAATGAGGGATCATTTTATACAATCAACAGCAATATTGTTTGAAGAATGACTTTGGGAGAATAAGTTATTTTGACCATTATAAATACCCAAATTAATTTAAGCACATGTTGTTTTTAGAGGATTGCATGGAGATACTAAAAAGTTAAGTGATTTACCTAGATTACACAATCACATGTATTCAAGATAGAGCCTATCCATCCCTGTTCATTGTACCATGTTAATCTCTCTCTCTTTCTCTCTCTCTCTCTCTCTCTCTCTCTCTCTCTCTCTCTCTCTCTCTCTCTCTCTCTCTCTCTCTCTCTCTCTCTTTTTCTCTTTCTTCTCTCTCTTCATATATCTATATATCTATAACTATATATCTTCATATACATATATATGTAAGCATAATTGACTGAATCATGCGTTATAGTCTAACATCCAATTTTCCATGCATATAGGAAGCTTTTCTAGTAGGAAATATAGTTCTATGCCCTGGGCACCACCATCCATCTAATCTTACCTTACGTGAATACTGAGCAGGAGAAAATAAATAGCTTTGTACTAACCTTATACATTGACACATTTAAAAAATAATGAATGCATTTTAAGCATCATTGAGTTAAGTGAACCTCTGTATTTGAAAGCCCTTCAATTTTAACTCAGTTTATCAACTAAGGTGCTATGGGACATTACAATGGACAAGTAAGTTTAAGATCAACACAAAAATGGAAAAAGTTTTGCATGACTTTATAGGATTGGACTTCATCTAAGTGCTGAATCACTTTCCATGACATTTCCAACATCTTAAAAAAATGGGGGAATATACAGCTATATTTAATCACTATATTATAAAGGTGCTCTCTTTAAAATATGATTTATGTCATTTATATCAAGGTTATATCAAATGAGGATTTGGGCTGATTTTAAATTATAGAAAAAGGGAGTTTATTTCAATAAATCAAATATATATTCACAAATAAACTGTTCTATTTAAATGAACTGTTTGCAGGGGTGGGGAAATGACTAAAAATAGACACCATCCTTGATTATCCCCATTTCCTAACAAAAAATATCGGCATAAATCAATTGCTATAAAGAGATCAAGAAAGCTCATGAGAACCAAATGAAATAGATAACACTTGATAATTTTGTGGATTATGATGCTTTATGGTGTGAATTGGTTGAAAAAAATCTCACAGAAGAAGATTGTTTAAGATCATTAATAGTCCTGCCTCATGAAAAAGCAGGCTTTGAAGGAGACAAAAAAGTAGAAAATAGGGAGATTTATAGTCAATTTAGTCAAATCACCTCAATTATATGTAAAGATGAAAATGAAATGAGAAAAAAATGAATAGATTTAAAAATGAAAAAGGGTTTTAAAATATTTCTATAAATTACTTTCCTTTTGTATTAAAGCTTTTTATTTTTCAAAACATATGTGTAGACAATTCTTTAACATTAGCTCTTCCAAAACCTTGTGTTTCAATTCCCCTCTTCCCCACCATGCCTTCCCCTAGATGGCAAGTAGTCCAAAATATGTTAAACATGGTAGAAATATATGTTAAATCCAATATATACATACCTATTTATACAATTATCAAGCTGGACAAGAAAAAACAAATCAAACCAGTAAAATAAAGAGAGAGAAGCAAAATAAAATGCAAGTAAACAACAACAAAAAGAGTGAAAATGTAATGTTGTGAACTACACTCAGTTCCTACAGTTCTCTCTCTGGGTTCAGATGTCTCTCTTTATCACTGAATAATTGGAACTGGTTTGAATATCTCATTGTTGAAGAGAACCATGTCCATCAGATTTGATCATTGTATAATCTTGTTGTTGCCGTATATAATGATCTCCTGGTCCTGCTCATTTCACTCAGCATCAGTTCCTGTGTCTTCAGGCCTCTCTGAAATTATCCTGTTGGTCCAGGGAGACATCCAAGCTGAAGGTGTCAGCATCTATAGAGTACTGAAATTTTGTTCCTTCAGATATCTAGAGGATATCAACTGCCTGAAAAAAATCATGGGCCTTATTATTACAAATGAAGTGACACCAAGAAAATATTTGTAACTACCAAAATCCTACAAAATCTTTATAAACATGTAAAATATGCTTAGTGAAGTTATTATAAATGAATAAGTATGGTTTTATAAATTATATTCCATACAAAATCACTTCTTTAGCATCACATAGTTGGCTAAAATATGTAGAGAATATTTAAAAAAAAGGTCATTGTGCTTAGTTTTTGTTGCCTGTGAAGCAGCTTTTGAGTTGGTAAAGCAAAACAATACTTTTTAGCTTGTATTTTGCCAAAGTAAATCCCACTGATATTGTGAAATCATGTTAGGTTCCTTGAGAGATATTACATCAGAAATAACTTTAATGATATTTCATTTATTAAAATCTATTTAACAAGAAAACATCTACTCTCCAAAGGCATTTGCCACTTTCTCACTGTTTGTGTAAAAAGAGGGGAATTCCCTACATATGGTGAAGACTTCCATCTTCTCAACAAAGAAAATTTTCAAATGATGTTTTATAGCTATTAATAACACAGTGCTATAATTTCTGATTTAGTGAGACTGAGGAGCACTAAAAGGGTAAAGGTGAGGCACTTGGGGGCAAGAACATATTATTAACAAGGATATGTACAGGAAAACCAGCATAAAGGATCTTATCAGAAAGATGCATGACTGAAAAAGTAGGTAGACTGGTCATGTAAGTAGACATTTAAGTGTTATAGTAACCTGGAGTTAGGAAGACATGATTTAAGTTATGGCCCAAGGCACTTACTAGATGTGCTATCCACTTAGCTTCTGTCTTCCTCAGTTTCTTTCTCTGTAAAGTGAAAGTGAAATAATAATAGCACCTATCCTCCAGGGTTGTTTGAGTATCAGATGAGATCATATCTCTAGAATGCTTTACAAACCTTAAAGAGATATGGAAATGCTTTCTCTTATTATTGTGTACTGAGAAAGATAGATGACTCTTGGGAAACTTGAAAGCACCTATTGATAACCCAAGACTGTCAAGAAAGGTAGAGCCTTACTCCTGTTATTCTCTTATATGGCCTCGCTTTGGTGGAAGAGTTACAGGGGAAGAAGACTGAGAATTGCATAGCACAAAAAGGCATGGATAGACTAATAACAGATCTGAACTATTGTATTGTAAGGAGTACTTACTGCAATAATATACCAGATTGACTGAGATATTGAAATATGCAAAATAAATAAACAAACAAACAACAAATAAACCTTAAATACCCATTTCCCCTCCAGATTCAGTATCAATCGTAGGTCAGTAGTTTGCTCTGCTCCTAAAATCACAAACCATCACAAGTGGTAGGGAGCACATTCAGCTGCCATATGCCACAAATGTCAACAATCCTGATGTTTCCCTTTTTTGGCAGGAAATACTTCCTTGTGAAGAAATAAAGGGAAAATGCCAAAGGATTCATGGGAAACACTTGTGAAACTTTGTTTAAGAAAGGCAGTTTCTTTCATCTTTGAGTGAAGACCTTTAGAGAGATTTTCTTTCTTTCTTTCTTTTTTTAAATGTCCTTGGGCAGATCCTTAAGCAACTCAATCATTCCAGCAATAAAATGAAAGGAGAAAAAAATTAGTGCCCGTGCAAATCATAAACCAGATTACAGCCTGGGGTAAGCTATACATATTTGCCTTTCGCCTTTCTTAAAAACAAGGAAATCCTGTTCTGTGAAATGATTTTCTGGTTATCAGAGTTCTAAGAAATCAAATTTATGGTAGATTAAATATAATCTAATATTTTAATATAGATTAAAGATAGAAAAAAAGGCTTTCAAATGGTGAGGACATTTTAAAAAATCCTATTTAATCTTTTATGTCAGAAATTCTAAATGATTATATTGTTTTGTGGGGCTGTTTCAGTGTTCTTGGTCTAAATATTATCAGATCTGTTTGATTTTAATTAAAATATACTCAAGTAAGGTTAAATTAATTGAATCAAGCAGGATTTACTCCCCCATTTGGGTTAATGTACATGTTGGGCAGAATATAACTGAAGTCTCTATAACTCAAATTCTTTATAGTTCTTGAAATTTCAAGGTTTACAAAATGCTTCACCAATATTGTTTCACCTGGAATTCTTAACAAGCCAGTGAGATAGTGTTATATTTCCAATTTTACAGATAGGGAAACTGAGAACTAATGACAACTTGACCAAAGTCACATAATTAGTAAGCTTTGGAGGTGAGAGGCAACCTCAGATGCTAACTCCAAGGTCATCCCTCTCTGACTCCCACCACAGTTGAACTGTTTTGGCTTATTATTACCTGTGAGTAATAATCCTTTGAATATAGCTACACTGCCATATCACAGACTAAAAACACTATTGTCTCCTAAGTTCAGAACAAAATTACATTTTAGTTCTTTACTTAGTTGAGCACAAATAGCTTTTGGCAACTGAACCTATTTATTGAAACTTGATCTCTTTCTATTGTTAGACCATTGCGATGCTTATCAGAATTGTATCTGGGTGTTCAGACAGAGCTATCCCCAATAAAACACTAATGGCAAATAATGCCATCTTGTCTTAAACACTGGCCTTGGTCCAGGAAAATCTGGGATAAAGAATTAGTGCAGGTATATCATTTTCATCCACTGCAATTTAAGTTACTTTTCAGACAGAACCAATTAATCTTAAACCAAGAACACTGGATAATAACTACCCCCTCAAAACAATGTCATTTTTCTGAATGTGACATGTGTTCCTCCTGTTGTTGTGTTCCCAGTCCTGTGATAGGTTTCTTGATTTGTTTTGCACTTCAGTTACGGGGTGTAGTCTGGAAGTGAAGATTTACCACCTAAGGGTATTTACTGAACTAAAATAGCATATCCTCCAAGTAGGGTTAAGAACAATTGAAATTAAGGAAAATACACTTTACCTGAGTTATGGCAAGAGTGTCATGTAGGTCATTTAGACCATAAGAAATGAAGATTGGAAGGACTCTGCTTTGAGGAAAGAATCATCACTTTTGAGGGAGGATCAGGGAACAGAGAAAGGTTACCAAAAAGTCATGGTAATATTTGTGCAGACTAGAAAATGATGACTTTCAAACAGAAAAGAGTTGAAATTGGGTTTTGCGAGAGGACTGTGAAAAATAACCAAGTAACAAGATAAATTTTAGAAAGCACTGGCCCAATAACTGTCTCACCTGCTCTGGGTACCTAATTAGTAGCATTAATACATCCACTAAATTTGAATGAGGTTTTGTGAGAAGGGACTGTGGAAGTACAAAGCACATCTTTGCCCTGGAGTTAAGTCTTTAATATGGAAGACAGGCAAAAATGTGTCATTGCTGTTATTTTATAGGTTTTATTTTATAGGCAAGTTGAAGGCTATTTATAAGACTATTTCCTTTCTTTCTCCAATGGCTGCAGTTTAGGCAATCTACCACAAAAATAAAGGTCATATCTACATACATGATTCCAGAAAGCAAAACAAAACAAAAACCCAACTTTCCTTTTTCATTAATTACTGTATCCCAGACTATAGCACTTAGGATCAAAGGCTCATTGTTCTAGAACTGGAAGAACTTCAGAGTACATCTAATCCAATCTCCTTATTTTATAGATGAGGTCAAAGCAGGTTGTGTTACTTTCCAAGGTAATACAAATATTATTAAAGTTGGGATTTAAAGAATTCTGCCTAAATATTTTCTATGAATCCATTGGGATGTACACATGGCTCCTGGGCTCAGTAATATTGCCTGGGATTTAGTTTGATATGGAAAACCTTTATAGGTCATTTTTTCTGACCTTTTCAGTAGGAAGTTTTAACTACTTGCATGTAACTTATCAAAGAAAGCCTGGGGTTTCTTCTTGACTTTTCTAATTAGTGCTCTTCTTGTTTAACTTCTTAGTCCTTCTCTCATTGTGCATAATGGAAATACTGTCATTTGGCATAATAAATGGTGAAAGGAGGTAAGTACATGGTTTTACCACATATGAATATTCTATTTGAAATTGTCATTGCTTGGTATGATGGGAGTATGGATCTCATGGATGCCTGAATCAATCATCCTATATTTGCTATCTTTGTCAAAATAATCCAATCGTGACTTGTCTACCTGAAACCCCAGCTCCTGATGCACTGGGTTGCAGGAGTAAAGGGACTTAGTCTGTTATTTAGGTGGTCTATCTATTGTCTGTCATTCTTGATACATAACCTTCCCTGAATATTTTTGCATAATAGACTGCTTCTAGCACATATCACCTTTGACCTTCAGTGGAGTTCTTAATTTCTTATGCATACAGTTTAGTACATTATTCTTTCCAGGGAATACTTGGTGATTGCAAGCTTCTATTCTAAATTTTGTTGTGGACTGTTTTGTGTATGTGTGTGTATATATGTATATATAGATATACATATATATGTATATATCTATATATCCCTAATCCAAATTCCCTATCTATTTCCAATCAGTTGGGATTAATTTTCTTCCTTCAAAAGAGAAAGACTTCTCCTTCAATCAGAATACTAATACTAAAATACAGTTGACTAACTATACTAACATTTCTTAATTAACCTCTATAGGCTTCCTTAAAGTTAAATCAAAATTAGAATTACATCTCTTTCCCCTGATTCCTCCTCCTCTTCTTGGGCATCCCTCAAAATTTAATCCTTCAAAGTGTTTCTCTCTCTTTTTTTCCCAAGATATCTCTCATTCACTTCCACAATTTTGATTACCAGTATAAAGGGATAATTTCATGTCTTCGTGTCTGATACTATTTCCTGGGATCTAGTCCTCCCTGTCTAACTCTGTTGGATTCATTCCAGCTTCACTATATCTAAAATGAAACTCATAATTTTCCCCCTTCTGATTTTTATATTTCTTCCTCTCCCAAGCACCAGGTTTGAAATCCAAGTCATTCGTATTGCTTTCCATTGCTTATAATATCTAATCCATCATCAAGATTTTTTCAGTTCTTTTTTCATTATTAATTGCCATTATAATCATCAGTGCCATCACTACAAAACATATTAACTATCTATAATGCAATGTAAAACATAGTCCTGCCTTTGAGGAGTATTATAAGATAAGTGATATAGAACATATCATAAAAAACAATAATGATATTAGGAGATAAAGGCTGATGTGATGGCTCTTGGATTCACCCCTTCATTTTCTTTCTGACCACCTCTGTGATAGTTTAGTTCCTTGACAGCATATGAGTTCTTCTCCAGTTCCAGCTGCTCTGGGACCTAAATATTTCTGTCATTATGATATTAATTGACACAGAATTCCTCCTTTGAGGAATTCTTAAATTCCAATTCTTCTTTAATCACTTCAGGTATAGGGTACTGTAGTGTTTTCTCAACAGTCACTTTCTCCTCTAGCTCCTATTGTACATCATTACTAATGAATATTTTTAAAAGAATTTCATTCTGATCCCAAAACTTTCACTAGCTGTCCATTAACTGCTGAATAATGCCTTTATTCCTAATCCTGGCACTTAAAAACCTTTTAAGACCATTTAAGGTGATCCAGTCCTAACCTCTTTTTGTAAACTCTGATGAGTTAACATTGGTATTCTAGGTAAATCTGTTCTAAACAAGTCCATTTCTGACCCCTTGAAAATGTCTTAAATTGTATGCCCATGACTTCTTTCTGCATACTGTTCCCAATGTCTGGGCACCCCTCTGTCATCTCCCCCTTCAAATATTACTTATCCTTCATAGGTCCCTTCATTAATCCCAACTGTCCTAGTCACAAAGATTTTTTTGTCCTAGGCCATTCATTTGTCACTTATTTCCTTCCTGGTTCCTGATTGCAGGAAGACCTATCCATTGTGCCATCTAACTCCTTCTGTATTCATTTCTGTGTCATGTCTCCTTGAGAGAAGAGCCTGTGTTTTATGCTTTGCATAATTCCCTGCATAAAACAGCTCATTCTAAATAAGGCTTAATAATTACTTGGTTATTTTAAATTACCCACATTTTGTTATTGTTGTTTGCTTATTTTTAGAAATAAAGAGTAGTTTCTCCATGAAAACAACAAAAACAGACTCACAGAGGCTTTAATCATGGACTTGAAAGTGTTATAGGCACATACATAGAGTAATGGAGGTACTCTTATGAAGGAAGTTAGTGAATTTGAATTGTGTTAGTTTTTTTTGGAGAGAAAAGTTGAATAGGCTTGAAGGAAGAATAGAACATTATGGAAGAGTTGGAGGAAAACACATTTACTGGTTTCACATGAGAGAAAGTGAGTTAAATACAACAGACTGAACAAAATAAAAGTAAGATATAAGTGGAACACCTAGATGTCATGATTTGAAAGGCCCTAGAAATCAAATTAAATTTAATAAACATTTATTAAGTTCCTATTATGAGTGATAGGTCTTAGAGAAGATACACAATTTAGATAAAATGTGCTCCTTGCTTTCATGGAGAGTATGGGCTAGTAGAGAAAAATAAAAGATACACAAATAACCATAATACAGAATTAAACATGACAAACAGAAGAAAGATGTAAAGTAGCATGTAATTATTCACAATATTTCTGTAAGTCTTTGGCTGAAATAACATTTTGTATAGGCCTCTTCAGGAAACTAAAATGCCTCCATTATAATCAAAACTCTTTGATCAAAGCCCTAGTTTCCAGTTATTTACTAAGTTTAATTTTCAATCGATCATTCTTTTAAGAGGACTGATATGAAAAGGAAGAAAAGAAACGAAGGGAGCAAAAAAAGAGAAAAGGGAGTTGTGAAAGAAGAAAAGAAAAAAGAAAAGGAGAGAAAAGATGTAGGAAGGACAAAAAAAGCAAAGTAGAAAAGAAGGAAAGACAAGATATATAGCATTATTTCAGATGTTAGAGTGTTGATATGGAAACATGAATTGCTCTCCAGGAAGTTGTCTAGTTGGGTCTTGGGACAATGAAAACTCTATATATGAAATCTTAGAATATTAAAATCAGAGAGGATTTATAGTTCACCCACTCTGAATGTAATTAAAAATGATTTGTTCAAGATTATATAACTCACTAGTAGCAAAGCTATGCCTGGCTCCCCAGATTTTTTGTCAAGAGAGTACTTTGCTTCATTTTCTGTGTAACCTAATACTTCAGTGAACTATTTCAATCAACAATTTCTTTTTTCAATAACTAAATCAACATATATAATTTTAATGAAAGAGAAGGGAATCAGTGCAAAGACAAAGTTTCTTCCTAAGGATGGGCAACATATAATTGAGTTTGGAAAACTTGGAATTGGGAAGAGGACTCCTTACAAAGGGAGTAGAGAAACTCTTTCTATGTTACTTATCCTTGATAAAATTTCTTGAATCCTATGAATTCTCATCTATAATAACATATATTCCATCTCACAGTGTTTGCAATCTTCTAATTCAATGGTATTGTCTTACAACATAGTTATATGGCACAACTCTATGGCTCCACTACCATATAGTGTTATTTTCTGGACTGTATAGTTGGGTCTTCTCCAACAGC
Source organism: Sminthopsis crassicaudata (assembly GCF_048593235.1). Taxonomy (NCBI): domain Eukaryota; kingdom Metazoa; phylum Chordata; class Mammalia; order Dasyuromorphia; family Dasyuridae; genus Sminthopsis; species Sminthopsis crassicaudata. The sequence goes on along the minus strand of NC_133621.1, from coordinate 73,987,436 downwards.
CTCCCCTGACTTTGCTGTTGTATAGATTAGACTAGATAGAACCGAGATAACCATGAAACCCTTTTCTATTTTTAATGTCAGATCCCCACTGCAAAAGCTCTGAGGGTCTTAGCCTCCCTAAGGATAAGACTGATTCTCTTGTGAAGGCAAACTAGGATCATCTTTTGCCTCAATTCTTACCTAGCTTTTAATCATTGAATGAGTGTTGCTTCAAACAAACTGAGACCTGGGAAAGGAAAGACCTTACTTTAAAAAGGTCATTGCTTGTAAGCCCTTTAAATGGGCAGACACGGTGCATCGGGAGATTGAGGCCCAGAAGTAATTTCTGTGGATATTAGGACTGCCTTGTAGGTGGGATCCTGTCCATTTTGAGATAGCTTCGTAATGGGTGACTCTCTCACTGATTGGCTGTGTGTGTGCCCTTTGTAAGCCCACTGCAGGCAGCAGTCACTCTCTTTAACCTGGCGCTCTTCACCCTGGCTCCATAGCCTGGGTGGCCAAGCCAAGAGGTAAGGATTTTGGTAGTGAACACGTGGGTCTTCTGACTAGGTATTCACTCGGGAACCAACAAGTCAGGGCATCAAGTCAGGGCATTATGTGAGTAGGTATAATAAAGGCTTTTAAGATTACACGTGGCTGTTCTTGAGTATGCTACCGGTTATTAAACTATAGATTCAAGAGATTGTGGCCAGAGACTTTTAAAGAACTCAGAGGAGGCGAGCCGGATAGAGTTGACACTGCAAAGGACAGTGGTCAAAGGTACTCTGTTGGGCCTAGGACAGACTAGTAATTGTAACTGCCAGGAGAGCACGTTACAATCACCAGCCTTCCTAACCTGTGTCTTGCCATTGAACAGAGTGAAGCTGATGATTTTGCACAGCCCTGACTCACTTAAATCAAGTTTTCTTGCAAGTTAGGAAATAACTCTCCTGATATCATTGGTCCCCTTTGAGAACAAAGGTTGAACAACAACTACAGGTCACCACTGATAATGTGACTGAATATAACAACTGAATTCTGGCAGAGTGAGATATATCTAGAAGAGACGTATCTTGAAGAAGCTGAGAAGTAATTTGACTTTCTCTTATACTTTAGCTTGACCATTCCATTATTAGGATTCTGGTATCTATTCTGATCACCATATTTTCTAATAGATACAGGGAAATAGCAGAGGGTCCAGAAAAATGTAAGAAAGGTGATTAGAGAGATAGAAAAGTTAAAGTAATCAATGTGAAGTAGCCTAGAAATGAAAAAAGGAAAGAAAAACTAAGGACAACAAAGACAATGGATTGCTTAGCAAATTCTCCCAAGCCCATGCAGGACTGAATACAAAAGAGCTGGCTTAAATTAGAAGAGATGAGATTTGAGTTAGAACTTTCTGAGCACTGTGGTGACAAAATTCTCAATTGAACACCAAAGGAACAGATAGGTCATGATCCATTGTGAATGATACAGAGGTTCCTACCCTGGGTGTCACAAACCCCTATGGCAGTTTAATGAAGCCTGTGAACTCATTTTCTGAATAGTATTTTAAAATAATTGGAGGAAATGCTACATTTCAGTTAGAGGTCAGTGAAAATAAAGATCTAATTTTATTTTTCTTAGAGGTCAGTGGGGAAAATAAAGATCTATATTTTTATTTTTCTTTTGGTGACCCTTTTGGCACTGTTTTACGTGTGTGTGTGTGTGTGTGTGTGTGTGTGTGTGTGTGTGTGTGTGTGAGAGAGAGAGAGAGAGAGAGAGAGAGAGAGAATCAAATAATGCTAGAACTAGAAGAATCCTAGGGTCATCCAACCCTATTGTTTCATAGTGGAGAAACTAAATCCTAGAGGGGTGGAGTGGTTTAGTTTCAGAGAATTTGAGAGTTGACTTTTATCTTAAAAACCATGGACTCCAATGCTAACTTCTCAGCAAATCTGAGTAATTATTTACTAATCCTTAATTGTGATTTAATTTCTTGCTAACCTTTTCCCTACCTCAAAGCAGGGTTATGAACAAATTTACTATAAATTCAAAAGACTGTCCTGGAGAGCACTATAGCATATTTTATTAGAAGCAGCCACGTGTACATGCACATGAGTGTGAGTGCACATATATATGGACAGATAGATTTTTTAGCAATTCTGCACAGATGCCTTTTGCAATGAGCATTGGTCTGTACTATATAATATATCTTCAAAGGAAGTGGTTTTGAGAGTAATTTTAGCAAAAATGACTCTTCTGCCCTTAATAATCACCTACATTTTCTGCCAGCAGAAAATGGAAACTAGAAATATTTATGTATTCATCTTTTGGTATCCATATCAGTTTCTTAGCAGGATGAAGCATATCAAATTTCCAGGATGGAATTTAATATCTTAGGAAACATGATTTGTCTGTGTTTAACTTAAAGGTCAATCCTCCTCCCCCTACCCCACACCTTTCAAAAGAGCCTCCATTTACGATAGCATAAAAATATTAACAGGCAAAGCTTATTTTTGTAGGCATAGCTCCTGAAGTGTACCATCCCCATCCATTTCAATTTTAGTTAATGGTTAATCTGCATTTTTTATCCATTGCTGCTAAGGAAAATGATATTTTGCTTGATAAACTATTTGCAATAGCTTATTAACTTTATCACATGGATTGGGAAAACAATAATAATTAGAATCTGCAGCTTTAGAGAAACAATTTTTGACCACGCCCACCATGGCTAATTATTGGTTTGTGTTATTTTTGGTTAGCATCCCATTTCCTGTCCCCCCATTAATTTTTGCCTCCTCCCCTCCTTTTTTTTTTTCCTTGCAAGAGACTATTAAACAGCAACAGAAGCTGAGATTCTGATTGCATTTTTTTTTTCCTGGCACTCACATTTTGAACATTTTTGGTTTCTATTAGGGATATGTAACAGGGGTTATGGAGATAGGCAGTGAAGGGAGGAAATCAAGACAAAAGAACTCTGATGAATCCTCAGACCAGGTAGAATTTACTGGGCTGTGAGTAGGACTAGTACTGCAAATATCAATAAATTAAGTCAAAAATTTTGATTTAAAAATAGGTGGCACAGTGAATAGAGAGCTGAAGTCAGGCTTGGATTCAGGAAAACCTGAATTCCAACACAACCTCAGACACCTACTATATAATCTTGGGCAAGGCATTTAACTTTTGTTTGCTTCAGTTCCCTCAACTATAAAAGAAGGGTAATAACAGCACTGACCCTAACAAGATTGTTGTGAGAATCTGAGCATATAGTACCTAGCATATAGTAAGGTTACATAAATGGTAGCTTTTGTTGATAAGTTAAAGAGGGGGTGTATATGTGTGTATGTGGTGTGTGTCTTTAACATGCTGTGATCATAAATATTTTTTAACATTTAAACATTTTTTTTTAACGTTTTGAGTTCCAAATTCTATTTCTCCCTCTCACCCTCATTTGGACCCCTACTCTATTCCAATCAGTATTAATCAGTTTGATATGATTCTTTAACAGACAGTGATTATAAATTTGTATATAACACCCCAGAACTGTGAGCTGCAGATTATAAATTCACTTGTTTAATCATAGGAGGGTAACTGGAGAGCCCTCCACCCTTGTTTTGCCCAATATGGCGGAAATGACTCAACCACATGGAAAGTTCTGCAACTTATTTTTGTTGCCTCGGACCATTCTCTCTTGTCCAACATAAGCGGATGATTATCTTGCGACCACTTGGAAAAATCTTCATATTTCACCCAATCTATGATCCCCTGGCTGACATATCATTTTTGGCCCTCAAGAGCAAGATCGATCAACCAATGAGATTCTGTATTTTACCATGTTTCTTTTGCATATTTGGGTATCAAATTTTTATAAATAAAGGCCTTGGAAGAACAAAGCATCTAAGATCATGATGGAAATCTGAGATCCACTTCATTAGAGGGACCATGGATCCTTTAATAAAATGCCATAGGCTCAGAGCTCTACCTCAGTTCTTTGATTCTAGGTTGGACAGTTTCAATTTCCACAATTCTATGACATATAGAAGTAAAAAAGTCTGGCTTTTTGGAGGTAAACTAAAGAAAAAAATAATACAAGTTTTTCCCCTTTTTGTTCTGTGGTCAGGCCATCATTCTGCATTGTTGCTGCTTTAATGAGTGAGTTGCTCTTTAGGAGCAGAAACATTTTGACCTGCTTGTAGTAAACTAAGTTCTGTGAATAGTGCCTTGGGCTGATGACTTTAATATGATTTGGAAAAGAAAGCATTAGTAATTCTAAGCTTCACTTGTCAAGGTTGACCCAGGCCAATCGTATATAGTAATCCCAAATTTAGCCAAGAATACATTCCAAGATCCCCAGGATGCCTGAAATCATAGCTAGAACTGAACTCTATTACAGTCAATTCTCACTTTCTATAAATTCACACTGCAATTTACATAAGGAATTCTGAAAGAAATCCACATTCCAAAAAAACAAAAAATACCCATGTTAACTTTACCGTACAGTAATGTGCTTTTCCTCTCTGCTCCTGCCCCTGGACTTTATGCTCTTTAGCTTCTCTCCTAACTTCTAAAAAACAAAAACAAAAAACCAACCCACTAAAAAACCTCCTTTCAGAGACCACCATTACAGAAGAGGGAACTTGGCTTGAGACTTCTAACTTGGAAAGAAGAGACTTTTGCTCTTTTTTCAACATCCAATGTGACCTGTGTGTCTACCCTGTGTGTCGGTCTTCTATCCATCTATTCTAGTAGCCCGTTTCTGTCTTCAGTCCTTGAATCAGTTATTGACCCTTTCCCTGAGTCAAGCAGTCCCCTTCCTTCCTCATTCCCGGGGAACTTGAAATTGACTACCAGCAACTAAATGCCCAGTAAGTGAAACTTTGGATAAGAGGGACATTACTATAAATGAGCACATTTCTTATAACCCTTTATGTGATATTAATATATTTTCTCTTCCTCTTTGACCCCACTTATGGAATAAAACCAACTTCCCTTAAAGATGAGTTTTGTCAAGGGTAAAATTTAACCAAATCAAGTGTAGTATTCACGTGGCAGTCTAATTATTTTGGAATTATAAAATTTTGTTACAGTATTATATAATTAATACAGTACTAGAAATCATATTAACTCTCCCCTGAATACATAAACATGGAGCTGAAAGCCAGTTGTAAGCTTTAGAGAACAATCAAGGAAAAAGGACTTTTTTGGACCTAGTACAGAAAAGAAAGAAGCTATGTCCAAACTATATCAGTTTTTTCGTCCTCTTATGTGCTGGATATTTTTGAACACTTTTGTTTGTAAATTAGATTTTCTTGGACATAGTGGTTGTGATTTTGAGGTAAGAAGAAATAAGGAAAGATATAAGATTTTATTACTTAATTCCTTATTGGTGGAGAATGATTACTTCATGTTTCATGCTTCTTTGAGGAAAACAGAGTTGGCAAGAGCTTATAAGAGGAGAGATTCATGTGTGTGTGGTTTTTTTTTTTTTTTTTTTTGGTTACACATACATGTTGACTTCTTTCCAGAATCGTTTCCTTCAAGGACTTCTGCAGGAACAGGAACAGGAATCCCATTTGTCTTATCTCAAAATTGGAAGTCAGAAGAACAAGAATATCTCCTCTCCCAAGATCTCACCAACTCTGCCCCTCTTTTAAGCACAGAACATTAAGTAAACATCTTCCACAGATGATAGTTATGCAAATGGGCTTGTTACCTGGGTTACAATAACAATAATAGCAGCAATAACAACTAGCCAGCTTTAAGGCTTTCAGATATCTCATTTTACCCTCATAGTAACCTGAGGAGGTAGCTATGGATATCCCCATTTTACAGATGAGAACACTAAGAAAGAGATCAAATGACTTTCCCAGTGTCACACAGCTAGTATGTGTGAATGTATTTGCACACTTGTGCATACATATACACACATCCATATATGTATATGTGGATAGCTAGCTATCCAGCTAGATGATAGATTAATAGATATTGCCTGATTTAATCTCAAGTCTTCTTGATTTCAGGTCTAATGTTGTATCCATTTCACAACGTAGCTGCTTCTTTAAGACAAACATTCAGAGTTAAACTAGAGCTGAGTTAAACAAACAAAACCATACACCCACACACACACCCTTCTCTTTGCTATGAATAACATAAAAAGTAGACAAGAGGCAGCTGATTACAAGTGTCTGATATGTGTGTGTGTGTATCTATGCATGTAGAAACATTAGCTATGAGATTCTGAACAAGTTACTGAATTTTCTGGTGACTAGGGCAGCTCTCTAAATGGTGTTAGATTCATAGTATGTTCTTAATAAATGTTTATTGATTGATTGTGGAGAAGATATCTTCATTGTAGAGGAACTTTCTTCACTGGAGGTTCCTTTCATATTAAATCACAAGTTCGGTTAAAAAAAAAAAGTCTAATCTCTAAACCTAAATTTTACCGGCTGGGATGTGGGTACCAGGGATTATACATCATGATGACGCATCAGTGGGAAAGGATATGGTACCATAAAAAGTCAAAGCTTTCACATTAGTTAAGCAACCATTCATAGCTACTTCTTTGCATTCCGTTGTTCATGCTATGAACTCCTCCCTGGCTTGAAGTCATGGTTCTGGTGCCATGTTTTATGTTAAACCCTTGCATCTTTACACTTCTGAAAAACCATGGACTTTGGTCCACATTGATTTGGATGTTTGGTTGGATTTTAGCCCTTTTCCCTTGGCACAGATTTTTTCTCCCTAGAGTTAACTCTAGTAACCAGTACTCACAAGTTCCTTTGGTAGGTATGACAATGTTATCTGAAATTTCCTAAATAGCTCATGACAATGGTGAAATCACTTTGGGGAGTAGGACAAGAAAAGCTTGTTAAGGGGGACCGCAAAATACTTTGATTTGATTTTTAAAATTGATTTCCAATCAACAAAGTAACAATTCTTTTAAAACTGATTTATACAGCTCAGTGCTCCTCTGAGTGCTTAAAAATGAATCCAATTAATCTATTTTATTTCTTATGTGCCTCTCCATTTTAAACTTAATGATTTATTTCTATTACTATTGAATAGGAGGAAAGAAAGGTTTATGGGGGATTCAGAATGGAAGAAGATTGAGAAACACTGTGGTAGAGTTATTTGCTAAATTAGAAAGCTACTTATCACCCTCCCCTCAGGGGGCAAATGTCTAAGGAATGGGCTGTATACTAAGGAGTAATCTGCACTTTGCAGGAAACAGAAGTCTAGGACTCTAGCAATGGTTGAATCCTGGAGAAGCACATATTTGTTCATAGATATCTATCTATCAATTTTCCAAGGGATGGGTCAAGGTGGACTTGATTGTTTTTTTCCTCTATCTATTATCAAGAAGGTTGGACAATTGTTCCATAGGATAGGAAGACAGCAGCTATTGCCCATAACCCTGGCAAGGGCACCCACATCTCTTCCCTTCTGCAGTTGACTCTAATCAGCCTATAAAAGCAAAAATAGCCTGGGCTTAAAGAATTGTTATTAATAGATCCAATTTCATACCATAATGACAAATGTAGTTAAGAGGAAAGATAGAAAGAGAGAGGGAGAGACATATAGAGAGAAACAAAGACAGAGACAGAGACAGACACAGACACAGAGAGACACAGAGAGAAAGATACAGAGAGACAAAGACAGAGACGGAGAGATTGAGAGAAACCTAAGAGACCTTCTTATGGTTGAACAGTGCAGCTTTGGGTAATTTATGTGATTATGTTTGAGGGTCTATGTTTTTCTCTGGGGAAAGCTTGATGCAGGGGAAAAGGTGATAGATTCTTGAAGGCATAACAAATATGCAAGAGTTGATTCATTGTACTTCTGTGTCACTAGGTCAATGTTCTCTTGTATCTTTAAATATGTATCTTGGAGGTTGTACCAAATAACATGAAACCTATCAAATGACATAAGATACCAAACTCAGGATACCTCTTATTACACAATGTGGAGGACTTTCTTCTGAAGTTCAAGGAGATTTCTGATTACCATCTATCCCTCTTCCTCCTCTTTTCACTGATTGCTAGAAGCCTGTTGTACAAATGAGATGGAGGGGTTAAAAAGAAAAGCAAGATGTGCATAATGGAAATCCATAACTTCATATATGGCTCATTTTCTATTCTGTATGTGCTTATATAAATATATAAATACATACCCATTTATATGGACATGTATTTTTTTTAGTGCTTGTTAAAGTTTTGAATAAATATAATAGTAAAGGAATGAAATGGGATTGGGAAGGAGCTTGCTGGAACTCAGGAAGATCTATATCTGATCTTCCCTCACTTCCTATGTATGTACATAGAGAATCAATATATGTAGAGGTACACAGAAGTAGAAAACTACCCATGATCTAACTTATCTATTGCTGTTGTTCAGTCAATTTTTTAGTCATGTTTGACTCTTCATGACCCATTTTTGCAGTTTTCTTGGCAAAGATACTACAGTATCGCATTTTATAGATGAGGAAATTGAGGCAAACGGGGTTAAGTGACTTGCTTAGAGTCACAAGATAATATGTATCTAATGTCAGATTTGGACTCAATTCTTCCTTATCTCAGGCCCAGAAATCTATCTACTGTGATACTTAATTGCCCAACCTGCTTAATATTATAGACAAAAAAACCAAACCACCTCTTTACCTCCCATTTTCACTCATTCACAGGAGAATTACTTCTCATTACCCATTTTCACCTATATTTGACATCTGCAATGAAACTTCCCATATCCTAACTATCAAATATTTCAAATAATATAGACTCAGAGGATCTCTGGGAAATTCTGAGAACTTTGCCACCAGCTTAGAAAATATGAAAGGTCTGGAAATTCCTTGTTATCTTGATGGTAATATCTTAGTTTCCCCATAGATTGTAATATCTTAGTTTCCCCATATACTCACATTGTGCATTGCTGTTCTGTCAGTTATTGAATTGTTGGCCACTGAAATTGATTGAATGGATAATTGAGGAGTCAAAGAACATGATGGTTTCTGTAATATATATGAAAACTAAAAGTGTAGGAAAAGACCAGGTTGAGAAGAGCTTTAAAGGCTAAACAGGAGTTTATATTTGGGCCTATGGATAATGAGGGGATTATTGAGGGGAAAGGTTAAATGGGGAGAATTTTATTTTATTAGAATCACATTAAAGATCATAAATTGAAATAGAGAGATCCTTGAATCAGGGAGATCAATTAATACTCTATTGCTATAGTCCAAGCTAGAGAGGGTAAACTTGAAATAGAGTAGTATCTGTGTGAGTGGAATGGAATAAATGTGAAAGACATGGATCTAGAAATGACAAGATTTAGTAATTGAGCAGTTATGGGGATGAAGAAGAATAGAAAGTTAGAATGGCATGAGGTTGAATCTGGGTGACCTCAAGGATGCTGAAAGTAATAGAAAAGTTAAAAAGAGAGGTGCTTTGTAGGGGTAATAATGAGTTTTGTTTGATCTATGTTGACTTTGAGATACCCATATGACATCTAGTTCAAAATGTATAATGGTAGTCAGTACTGTGGCATGGTAGCTCAGAAAGATGGATTTGTTGATCTGGGAATCTTCACAGAGATGATAATGGATCCCCAAAATGTGATAAAATCACTAAGGAGAAGAGTATAGAGAGCAAAGAGAAGAGAGATCAGGTCAAATCCTGGGGAGGTACTCCCAGCCATTATCTGGAGAAGGAACTAACTATCCCTAACAATTGCCTCCCAAAGCAGGTAAGCTAGTCTAATGGAAACAGCAAGACATTGCAAGATATAGACAAGAGGCAGCATATGTTATTAGGCAAGTCAAGCCAACTTGACTTCGGTAGTGATTCCCAGCATGTAGAGACATCTCCTGGGGAGGAATCCCTATGGAGATGCATCTTGGCAACTGCTAAAGGTACTACAGCCAGAGCTACAGAAAACTCTGAAGTGAAAGGCCTTGTTTCCAAATTCTGTAACACCATCAAAAAAGGTTCCATGTCAGCAAGTGGTACTACTTTATTAGTGCAGATGACATTTTATAAAAAGCATTACCATTTGTTTTCTTTGTTGCTGTGCCCTAAGAACAACAGAATTTTTCCCTTTGATTTACAACTGAAATTTTAAATATGTGTTATCTCTCCATTAAAATGTGAATTCCTTGAAAGTAGAGAATGTCTTAATTTTCTATGTGTATCCCTAATATAGCCCTTTACATAAGGTAAGTGCATAATAAGTGCTTCATTCATTTATCTAAGCTTCTTGATGACAAGAATCATTTTCCATATTCTTTCTATTCCCAGCATTTAGTACAGTCCCCACTATATTTATTATGAAGATAGTTATATTCATTGTTTTTATATAGATTAAGTATTTAATAAATGTTTGTTGAATTAAATGGCCTAAAACTCAAACTGTACCTTTTCAATCTTTTCCATTACTGTTAATTGTAGGTAGTCAGGGAAAATAATTATGCAAAATTTCCTTGACTCAAATTGAGGGCAGAGCTGCCTCTAAAACCTGGTGAATGATCAGGGATATAGTTATAAAAATGCAAGCATGGCACAGCATACCCTGTATTTACTCCAATAAGTGCAGGCCATCTTACTGGATCATTGATTTAGGTTTGGCAGCACATATTAGGGGAAAAATGGCAACTGATCCAATGGCCTTCCTGCTGTTGCTGAATCAAGAGTGGGCATTTTTATCAGAAACATAGCTGATGTACACATTAGCACACAGCAAAAGTGGGGCCTAGTAAAGACAAACTGCTGGCATAGCTTTGGGGAGGTAGTTAGTGTTTGACAATGATTTTTTGCTGATACTTCCAGTAGTTTGCTTCTTGATCCTGGGCAGACCTTTTAGGATTGATATCTCCATTCTATTCTCTGGATTCCTTCCTCCATTGATGACAGGCCAGGAGATATAGTGATTTGGACAATCTGGATTCAAATACTATTTCTGACATGTTCTAACTGTTTCCATGGTCAAGCCATGTCACTTCTCAATGCCCCAGTAAGTTTTTAAGACAGTGTTACAGAGAAGATTCAAACCTGTCTGTAGGCTTCTTACATGAAATCACAAGTCTATTTAAAAACATTGCTGTCTATTCAAGAAATCTTGGGTTCCTAAAAAACCTGGTGTCTAATCTTTGATTTGTACTCACTCTAATTCTAATTTGAGGCATGTCACTTTTCCCCAGACAGAGATTTTCCCACGCCCCAATGGGTTTCTTAATCGGTGCCACCTGTCGACTTTCCTTCTTTGCTGACCCCATATTCAGGGTAGAGGTGATAGGATAAGCATAATCAGTTATTTTGACCAAAAAGAGTCACATAAACAGGATGAAGAAAAAACTCCAAAGAGAGAAATATTTTATTCTTTCTCCTAAGAACATAGAATGGAAAATCACAATTCAATTATAAATCAAAATAAATATTTTGTGTATTAATGGAAAAGAATTAGTTACTTTAAGACCTGGATGGAGCTATGTTCCTTGATTGTCTTAACTCAAACTCTAGGGACAGACAACTTGTTTTCCTTGACACTTCCTATCCTGAGGTTCAGGACTTCTTACTACCTTCTGGTCTCCTGAAATCTGGCTTTCATCCAAGGTCTTCAGTTATTTCTTCCATTGCTTTTTGTTTGCTTTATTTGTCTCATTTTGACCTGGATTATATCCTTGTTTTTATTCATTTCCTATCCAGAAAGGCTATGTGATATACAAGGTAAGGTACAAGACCTGTATTCAGAAAGACCTGAGCTGAAAAACTGCCTTTGAGAGAAGGGTTTATTTCATTCTTTCTTTGTCTATCCTTAGCAGTTGGTACATAGTAGGTTCTTAATTTAAAGCCTATGGCTTACTAGCTGTATGACTCTGGGAAAGTAATTTAATGTTTCTGAATGCCCAATTCCCTGCTTTATAAAATAAAAAGATTTGATTTGAAATTACTTCAATTCATTATTATTATATCCATATATATCATATATGTGGATATATTTGTGTGTGCATTTATATACACATGTATGAGTATATCTATATCTATAGCTATAGCTATATAAACTCACACATACATACCATCTTTAGTCAGAAGAAGCAAGGCAAGTAGATACTGAAGTAGATACTGAAGGCTTTGTGTACAAAGCATGTTTGCTTGCATATTATCTCCCTTTTTAGAATGTAGGCTCCCTGAAGGCAGAGAACATATATTTTCCTTTCTTTCCACCCAAACACATGATAAATATTTGATGAAAATGATGAAAGGAACCTTTAAAATAGTAATAGCCCAACTTTAGTATTTTTGACTTCTCTGCCTCTTACACCAATAAGTGGAACTCACAATATCTCCTCTGACTTGTTTATCCTGCTCCCACTGGATCTTAACTATCAAATCCTAAGGTTGGACTTGACGTCCAACTTGACAAAATACAAACTTGGTCATTTAGAAGACCACTTTTATTCTTTACCTTGATTTCAGACTTCTCTATTAGCACTGTTATAATTAGGGATGAAGAGGGTTGCAGCTGATCATAGGGGTATGGTAATGTAGGAAGCTTGACAGTGATTAGCATCAGCTGCAAGTAATTTCACTTTATGTAGGTGGAAGCTGTTTGGAGGGTATATAATGAAAATCTGAAAACAGAAGCTTTCTAGCTATGAAAATTACTTTATTTTCTCATATAACAATACGAGAGTGCTGATTGGAGGAAATTGAATGCGGGAAACACAAAAGAATGTAATCTTTTATACCATATAGAACCAGTCATATATATGTTTTTGGAGTCTGGCTTCTCTCATGTGAGTATTTTTTGTGTCTCCCTATCTGGTAGGATTTAACTCTTCTCTCCAAGTGGTGTGTTTGTGTTCTATGTGGAATGTGGCAACTAGGGGTTTGTCATTGTCATAGCTACCATGCAGTGGTTAGTTCAGTAATTAAAGGGATTCTGTCTGTAATCAAATATTTAGAGTTGGGAGGGATCTCAGAAGTATCTGGTTCATTGATTTACAGATGAGAATATTGAGACAAAATTAAATGATTTGTCTAAAATTAAACACATAAAAAAGAGAACCAAGATTTGAACCTGTCCAAATCAAGTGTGCTTCCTATTCCTCTCTCTGTTCCTCTCCTTATTCCTTTCCCTGTCCCTTTTACTTTCCTCTGTGCCTCCCCCTTTCCCTTCTCTTTCCTCTTATTGTTTTCTAATACTACTCATGTACTTTGATATTTGCTGCTTCTGATTGAGGTATTTCTTTTCTCCCAAGCCAATGGTTGGCTTTAGGCACTTACCAGTGTCTTTGACTAGAAAGATACTGATAACAAGAAGCAATAATGAATGACCTAAATTCTTATTCCCTTTAACCTCTTCTACCTCACCTTTACAGGTGGTAAAAGAAATAGTCTGCAGTGATATTAGTAAATGAAAAATCATATTTGGTACTCTCTCATTGTACTTAAAAGTTCTATGGGAGGAGAATGACTAAACTCATCAATTTGGCAAAGATGATAAAGGGCAAGAGGGGTTATACAAAACAGGAACACCAATACAGCATTGGTGGAATTGTGAATTGGCCCAATCATTTTTGCAAACAATTCAGAACTATGTAAGTGTAATTCCTAAACTGTTCTACTCAATGACCTAATGATTCATCATTAGGACACATACCCCAAGAAGAGCACTGGTATAAAAAAAGAGTCTGATATGTAACAAGATAGTCTTATTTAAAAAAAAAAAATCTAAAAACCTGAAAACCTTCTCATTGAAGGTTGAATTGAATAGATTGATGATTGATAAATTGATATATGTAAATGTAATAGAATATTAATAACACAAAAAAAGCAAATATGAGGAAAAACATGTTAATGTATGAGTGAAGACATATGGAATATAAAGAGACCCATCACTGAAGAGCAACTGAACTCAGAGTAATTGTAATTTGCAATCTTGGTTCCAGAGAACAGATGCCATAACATACATGACTCCTCTTGGTAGACAGGTGGAATATTGTAGGTGTTGGAATGTTATATACATTTTTAGACTGTTGCTTTGTCAGTTATTCTGTTTTCTTTGTTCAGACCATTCAGTGGTGGGGGGTGTAAATATGTTGGCAAAGACTGATTTAAAAGTGGCACCCATTTTATAGAAAATGGATTGAAAGGCAGATTAATCTTTAAAAAGACAGATATTTCAATTTGTCATACTTAGGGATGTTCTTAGAATGGTTACTGTACACATTGAGTCACCACAGGGCTTCCCAGTGAGAATGTATTCCTGTACAATAAAAATATACAAAGGAGAAGGTATCTTCTAAACTAGACTATTGTAGCCATGCTGTCTTGTCTCTTTGAGGGTAGCTAATATTTATTTGTATAGAACTTTAAGGTTTTTAAAGTGCTTTAAAATTTTAATCTCATTTATTCTTATAACAACCTTGAGAAGTAGTAGGTGCTATTAGTTTTCAAACTTTATTGATGAGTAAATTGATTCAGAAAGTAATTGACATGCTCAGGGTCACACAGCTACTATGTATCGAGGCTAGATTTAAATTTGGTTCTCTCTTCTTTTATAATAACTGTACTTGTTACCTTCTTGCTTTCCTTGCTGGAGTTAATGGAGAGAGAAGAGAAATAAATCTTTAGGATAATGGGAAGTGATTATATATCAAAAGTACACATTAAACTTTTATTGAAGTTTCGAATCTACAAGACTTTATTTAGAAGATATGTGGTGGACAAGTCATTAGAAAATCATCAGGAATATGACCAGGGGAATGCAAACTATCATGGGAAGAGATCCATTCTAAGTTCCCTGTACAAGATTTTACCATTCTGCTTCCCTGTATTGCCTTCTAGGAGCCATAGCAGCAAGATAGATGTAGACTATAGGGATAATATTGAAGTAGACACAGGATGAGCATTGATGAGCCTAATACAATGTAATAAACACTACTATTTCATTCTCATTTAAAAAATCATTTTTTAAAAGAATCTGTAGTTTATAAGTGACAAATAGCATTAACTTTTCCATGTACAAAGAGTAGAAGCTTGTGTGTGAAACCCACAAATCTCTATTACAGTGTTTTAAAAATACATATAAAAATTCAACAAGTGAATTTAAAACTGTCCTACTTATCATGAAATTTTTGATCAATATATTTATCTCATCTACTTCATCTCATATTCTTTCAAATATTTTTCTTTATTCACTTAATGAGCATCTATGCAATCATTGTAATCTACAAAAGAGAACAGAAAAGGTCTTCCTCATCATTCTTCATTATATCCTTCAAAATCTTGACAGTGCAGGGCAGTGAAAAGATATTGGAACTAGAATCACAGAACTGGAGTTTTATTCTAGGACTTGGCAAACTACATGAGACCAAGTAGGTATTTAGTAAGTATTTATTGATCACTTCTCTAATCTCTTAACTCTTTATGGATTTTGGAGCAAGTGACAACTTCACAAGGTCTCAGTTTGCTGATATGAAAAATTAAGGTCCTTGGACTACATGATCTTTCATGTTCTTTTCATTTCTAGATCAATGATCTCTGAGCTAAAAAAAAAGCATGATGTTAGTATTTCCCATCTCTAAATAACCCTTGAAAATCTGTATTGTCAAATCTGCTAAAAAGTTGATTATTGGACTCATTCCTAAATTAAAAAGATTCCCTTGAAGTGAATTGAAGGGCATATAACATCTGCCCTTGGTCATGGGAATTGATAATAAAAATATACTCCTTGTAGCACATGACATGCCTCAATGCTATCCTGTTATTTGAGAAGAAAAGGGAAAAAAAGAACCTTGCAAGATGAAAAGAGTGCCTAAAGGAACAGTAAGAACTGGTGTGACATCTGCAGTTCATGCTGTGATTCCAGGAGTAAATTGTTCTCAAATTAGAAAAACTGGTCAGAAGCCCTTTCAGTCAATGCCTAATTCGACTTACAGGTTGATTGTCTGCTGCTACCTTAATTACTACCTTAATGAATAATTTTGATGATAAATTTCTTTTATTTTGCTCATAAACAAGGTCATTAAATTAAGGTCCTATGTGTAAGGAGAGAGAGGCCACAAGATAGTTTCAGATGAATTCATTGGCCGAGTTTATAGAGGTTTCAAATTGAAGGTAACCTTGTCTTTTTCCTAGAACCCAGAAATATAGCAGCTCTGTGTCTACACTGTGAGAGATGTTCTAGAATGTTGGGCAAACAAACCAATGGGTTATGATTTCACCAGTATATGAAACTCCTTTCAATGAAGATTGCAAACCATCAGTGACATACAAGGTAAATTCTATAGATTTGTCTGAGGTTTATAGAAGACCAGAAGCATCCTCCATTGACACTCATGTAATTTTTTAATATGTTATAAGGTTGAATGGACCAATAGGAATCAGGGAATGACTTGTCTTTCAAAAGAAAGAATAACTACTACTCTTGAGATATCATACATCACAGAGAATGCTTAAAGGCACAAGTCAATTTTGAATTGCATGTTTTTTGCTTGTTTTCAATAAAAAGTATTAAGGCCACAGATTTAGATGGGGTGAACTGACTTCCTCAATGTCATATAGTTAGCATAGCCTTGGAACGTGGACCCTTCTGCCTCTGCCTCTGCATCTGCTATGCACACTGACTCATCAGGTAACTTATTCCAACAGCTATTCATTTGGGTCATCCCAAATGAGATATATCCCATTATGATGCCTCGCGTGGTTTTTGTTGGCAGTGGCAATTCCACTTGGATGGGATTGGAACATTTCTGGTTTTGAGGTTGCATCAGTCCACTGGAATAAATGAAGATAATCATATCTCTGTTCTGTGGTAATAGAGTTTATATTCATTTTTGTATATAATTGATGTTGTTTTCCTGCTTGTCAGAGGTCAAGGCCAGATGCCTGAACTTATTTTATTTTCAGTCCTGTTTCACTGGGACTCTGTTGATACCAGATCCATTCTCCCTCTGCCTTGGAAGATTTTTGTTCAATCCATAGGTTGCTTTTGCAACCTATTCTGTGTTCATTTGCATTTCTACTTGATTTCTTTGCTCTGATAACTTCAAAGGGAGTTGTATTTTTTATTCAACTCCTGGGAGAATGTGACAAGATTGAAAAAGGCTCTTTAGTTCTAAGTGTAAGATTTTTTAAAATGTTGACTATAAATGTGATTTGTCAAAGAAAAAAATCTTTGCAGATTATTTTGAGTGGGTTTACCTTAAACCCACTATATAATGGATTGAGGTAGAAAGTGGAAGTTAATCAAATTATTAAAGGATTTTTAATTTTATAGAACACTTCATAGATTTTTTAAAAGTTTAGGGTCTTAGAAGTTATTTTGTCTTACACCCTCATTTTACAGATAGGAGATGGGTGCTTGAGAAAGTCAAGTGACATATGCAAAGGTTGCATAAGTAATATGGGGCAAGGACAAGATTTGAATCCAAGTCCTCTGACTGCAAATCAAGGCTGCATTCTAAAAGAGATTAGGAATTAAAAGGCAAAAGGATATTGCCCGAGGGACTGAAAATATTTGGTTGTGCCTCTGCTTTGATTTAAATCTAATGAATAGGTTCAACCTAACTTTTCTCTCTGGGTCAGTAGTGATACATCCTCTTTCACCCAATACCCCATAGAAGTAGAATCCTTTATCTCCTAGACACCTCCTATCTTTTTCTCTCTATTGCCCAAGAATTTCTCTCTATTGCTCAGAGTGATGGTGGTTCTTTTCAAAACTGACTTATCCACCACTATCCAATTTTATAGACTTTTCCTTAGTAAAACTTTCTCTTTTGGGGGGAGAGGTGGAGAAATCTAGTAGGCTCCTTCACTTAACTAGTCTTGAGAAATGAAAATGTATTAAAGGGTGCTAATGTGTTCATGGATCCTTACCTCCCAAATAGTGTTTGTATGTTTAAAATGGCACTTTGGAGGCAATGTTTTATTTCAAATGACCTTAATTGCAAGAGAATTTCATAAATATCTGACAACTCATGTCTTCCTTTTTATGCTTTGTTTATTGTTAATAATTTGAGAGTCAAACAAGGTCATCTCTATTATAATTTTCAGATAAATAGAAATAAGTATAGAATACACACACACGTACACACCCCTATTTGTTTCTATTAGTGGCCATCTCTGGTGGGGGGAAAGGAAAAATTTACATGATAGTTTTTTTGTATATTTGAAAGGAAAAGCAAATTGTGAATGGTAGACTTGCAGTTTTATATGCAATCATCTTTTTTTAAATAATGTATTATGGAAAAGCTTGCTTTAGTCTATAAATTAAAAATAAAATAAAAATGTAGTGAATAGAGACTCATATTTATGAGAGGCACCTCATTGGAAGAGAACCCTTTAAGAAGTACTTTGATCAATTGAATCAAATGATATTTTATAGTTAACTAGGAAGCACAGAAGGCTCTTGTATTTTTTATGTTTTAGTTGTGTGACTTAAAATATAAAATCTAATGGAATATTACTTTGAAAAGTTGTTTTTTCTCTTCAAATATCATTAATGAAAATGCCCTTAAAGCATTTGTAAATTATATTCAAAAACCTATATAAATGGAAAAGTAGATTTATAGGTTAGGGATTATGCTTTTTAATTTTTCCCCACACATACATAAGTTAAAAAGATTCAAGGTTTGATCCTTACACATAATTGCTATCTTTGACTTTTGAGAGAACTCATCTTTTATTACTTCATCTTGGACAAGGATCTTCTTGATATACGCTTGATTTTGTCTTTACCTTTATTTCTTTTAGCTGGTCTTTTAACCTTCTCTAGAAGTCTGAAGTTATTGACTGTTTAATGGAGCACAGAAGCCATGTATATTTAAGGGTATATGGGGTATTCAGGAAGAGCTAGTTTCTCTGGAGTGAGGGCTTGCTGATCTTTTTTTCAGGGTTGCTTATCCATCTTTGGTGTTCACCTTTATCCACCTCAACTGTGCTCCAAGAAACTGTGTAGTATGCACAATGACTACATCTGGGTAAAACCCTCTTGGCAGAGGGCTGAACCAGGCTGAGGTTAACAGAGGGATCTTAAATCTTTCTGTGAGTTAGGGAGATGTCTACCCTAAGCATGTGAAAACTTCTTCTAGTAGAATTTGTGGATGAAAATGATTTGTTCTAATGGCCATGAAGGAAGCTTAAAAATGTGGTGCATTTAGAGCTTATTCAGATATTGAAGACCCCAAGATCTTCCAGGATATCCTGAGTCATCACCAATCATCTTGTATTTTGTTTTGTCTTGTCTTCCAGACTCGGTAAGAGGAAGTAAGGCTGATGACTTTGTCCAACCCTGCCTTACTCAACCCAATTCACACATGACTCAAGATATCACCTGTGATGTCATGGATCCTCTTCAAAACAAAGGATAAACAACCATACACACATAAGAGTAGGGCGCCACCCCATTAATTTAATCAAAAAAGTCCAGATAATTCAATTGAATCAGTAAGATTGAATGAAGACAGATGTCAGACCACAAAAATGACTTATTCTAATGAAAGAAAATCCCATAGTTCTGGACCTTTCTGTGTTTAGTTCAGCAAGCTGATTTGATATTTTACATTTCCCAACTGACCAGGAAAGTGGTGACCAAAAGGGGTATAGGGTGTGTTCAGGGAAAACTAGTAGCTCTGGGCAGAGGGCTGCTAAGTCTTTTAAAAGGCTGCCTTTGGTGTTTTGCTATGATATCCACCTGATCCATTTAACTCTCACCTGTGGCTGCATGAAGCTATAGCACTTGCAGTAACCACATCATGGTAAACCATTGAGATGGGCTAAAACCAGATTGAGGGTAACCAAGGGGTCTCAAACCTACAAACCTAGGGTGTGTGTATCCCAAGCATGTAAACACTTCCCCTAGTGGGATGGGTAGAGGAGAACAATTTATTCCAACAGTCATGAAGGTAGGTAAAGTAGTGTTGTGGAGGGGTTAGACCTTAGTTAGACATCAAAGACACCAAGGTTATCCACTGCATCTTGAGTCATTCTTGGCCATCTTAATTTTGACCTGTCAGTGGACAGTGGTGGCTCTGGAGGAGTGAGGTCAATGATTGTGCAATCCTGCCTCTTATTTAAATCCAATTTACAGAATAATTGAATCAAAAGGTAGTCAAAGAGTGATAAAAAGCTTCTTAGCAGGAATTGCTCTAGGGAAAGAGGATGGGGAGAGTAGAAATTAATTTTCTTTCTCTCTCTTTTCCTCTGTATATGTGTATCTTAATCTTTGGGTGTCTCTCTGTCTTTGGTTCTCTGTTTCTCTTTCCCCCCTAACTCGACAAGATCATGACCATACACACTTCACTAAGTTGGAAGATATAAACATCACAAGATTATTGCCTCAGAATCTCTGGAGCAACAGTAGTTACTGGCAACATCAACATCCCGAACCAAAAGCAACAATGAGCCCAAAGCAGATATGCCAAGAAAAGAGAGCATTAGGACTTTACAGATAAAATGACCCTTGGAGCTTAGATAAGAGCTACAATGAAGAGAAACTTCATGAGGATTAGACAAAGAGACATTGAATAACTGGGAGCTATGTATCCTTTGGTCACATGTTCTCTTTGTATGACCTCACTTCCCCAAAGGACCTTGTGTATGTGTGTAAGTATGCCTCTAGTTTGGTGGATGTTTCTATAACATCTGTCTTAGCTCTACCTGTTTTTAGCAGGTAGTTACAGGTTAGTTAATTCTGGCTGATAATGAGGAAGCAAACTGGTGATTTCTTAGAAGTGACAGTCCAAAAAATTCTAGCCCCTTAGAGTTAGTTAGCCTTAGAAACTAGAGGGGTGCTACTTTTGGGGAACCACACATAGAGACAGTTGGCAAAATAGATAGTGATAGGTCCAGAGTTAAAAAAAAAAACTAAGTTCAAATCAAGCCTCAAATTTATATCATTTAATTGCTGCTTGCCTCAGTTTCCTCAACTCTAAAATAGAAATAAAAATAGTACCTACTTCCAAAGTAGTTCCTACTTTGAGGATCAAATTAGATAGCTGTAAAGCACTTAACACAATGCCTAACACACAGTAGCCACTTAAGAATTGAAGTTCCCCTTCTTTTTTCCATGAATTTTTTTTGATTGGGGAATTAGATTCAAAAGCTATACACATTAAAAAGAAGAAAAAAAAAATAAACATATATAACAATTACCAAAAGAACAGGTAAAATTGCTTTTGATCCTAGAGCCAGTAGGGAACTGCTAAAGCTGTTTAAGTGGGGAATAACACAGTCACATGGATACTTTAGGAATATCAAAACAGTAAATACAATAGAAGCTCAAAGAAATAAAAGAAAGATCAGTTATTGAGTGACCCAAGTCAGAAAAAGCTTCACAGAGAAGGTGCTTTTTTTTTTTTTTTTTTTTTTTGGTGGGGGGAATATTAAAACATGTATTAAAATTAAAAAAAAATTTTGAATACACTTGTAATAATTTCAAATTTTCAGCCAACTTTAAAACATATCAGTAGATCTTATTCTTATAAAATGTACTAGGTAGTTGTTTTATAATTTCTCTCTTGTAGAATTCATTTCAATAAGCATATGTTAAGTACCCACTTATGTTAAATTGTGTGTAAGATGATAGGCATTTAAGGACTAAAATAAAACTCGCTGCCCTCAAGGAATGTATATTCTTCTGGAATGAAACAATATTCACACACTTAAATGTATATATGCATATATATATATATACATATGCATATATATGCATAAGATGACATGCACAGATAATTAAAAACCACATACAAAACATTCACTGTTAATAAATGGGAAAATCAGAAAAGGCCTCTTTTAGAAATTGGTGACTGAGGAGGGATAAAGAGAGCTAGAATTCCAATAGATGGTTTCAATCCAATGAGCATTTATTAAGTGCCTACTATATAGCAGGCACTGTGCTAAGCACTGAGAATACAAAAAAATAAAGAAAAAACAGTTCCTGCTCTTAAGGAATTTACAATCTAATGAGGAGAGACTATACAAAAAAAGCAAGCAAGAAAGGGGTAGACCAGGAAGTACCTGGTATGGGGGTATTTCAGAAATTGAAACCAGGAAAAGCAGCATATAAAAAATCAGGTTTTGCATTCTATAAAAGAAGCCAATTGAAGGAGGTTTTTATTTTACTCTCTAGCTCTCCATTCTGAGGAAAAAGAGGATGAGAGAAGTGCTATCAGTCAAGGCTTGGGTTAGCAGCTTAATGATGATATTAGAAATGATGTGCTTAATCTGGGAGGTGCATTTTATTCCATGAAGATGTAAACAAGGCAGAACAGAGCATTCTAGTATGGCAGAAGCAAGTAGTCCAATTAGACTCGAAAGAGGAGGTCATGAGAGAGAATAATGAGCAAAAATCAATCTTGAAAAGCCAGATTGTGAAAGAATATATATATATATATATATATATATATATATATATATATATATATATATATATATATATATATATATATCAATATAAAATAAAGGAGTTTTCATTGGGTGCTAGAGGTGGTCGGGAGTCAAGAATCTACTTAAGCTGGAAAGGACACAACTGCATGTATGCTTTAGGAATGTCTGTTTTGTAGCATGGAAAAATGCATTGTAGATAGAAAATCCCTGAAAATGAGAAGTTTTATTTTAAGGAAGATGTATAAAAAGAGCTGAAATACAGATAGATATAAGAGTTTTGCTGTTTCAAAAATCTACTTTTTCCCATGAAGGATCTTCTGTAATTTGGGACTAATGTTGGTAAAGTACAAGTAAATTGTGTCTATATAACAAAATTTGTGAAGCAAGTCTGTTGACATAGTTAACAAGATGACATTTAGTAGTTTTATCCAAAAATTCTCATCCAACTGGTCTTGAGCCTAGCAAGGATACCTCAATGCATTTAATCTGAAAGATTTCTTTAATACATGATGCTAGTCTCTGAAGACACAGAAACAAAAACGAAGTGAACTCTTACTTCAAGCTTATATTTATTTAGAAGATAAAGCAGATGAATAGACAAATGATCATTTGAGAAAGGATAAAGGTCTCTTGGTGATCACAATTAGCATCTGAGCTTTGAAGGAAGCTAAAGAGATGGAGATGAGGAATGAATGTATTCTTCTGTTACAGAAAAATCTCAAAGATACTTTATGAGACTTGAATATTTTCACAAAGGGAGACATATTAAACATGGCATTAGAGGCAAAGGTGGAAGTGATAGGAGGCCTGGTTTTATGTTGGATCTGAAAAGTTACCAATGAAGGACTGAAACTGCCCAATCAATGTTTTCTTTGTCTCTACCATTAATCCTTTTTCTCCTATTGCTAGGAAAAAAGCCCTCACAGGCAAAACATCACCTCTAACCTTGTTTTCTCTGCTTCATGTTGTCTTTTCCTTTCTTTTTCTGTGGCTGCTGATCTTGCTTGCTTTCAGCCCCAGTAACATCATCAGATTTGCCACCTGCTAAAAAAGGGCAGTGAACACATTTCTGTGAATAAGCCTTGTCTAGTTACTATAGTGATTAAATTAGAATGATTAGAATTTTCACTCTGTCTTTCTTCCATCAAATTGGTTTCTTAGGTTGTCAGTTCAGGAAATCCTTTTCATGGCTAAATATGGCCTAGGGTCAATAGTTTTGAAGGAGGCAGCATATCTCTCTTAATGTCCTATATGAGTTTACATCATCAGATTTCTTCTCTCACATCTGATAAACTTATCACATTTAGTCACAAATATTTTGTACCTTGAGGTCCTTATCACTGCTTTTATGCTTCAAGGCCCTCACTGGTAAAGGTCTTAGTAACAGTGGACCACTCAAGAACATAAGAAGTTGAATTATTCATATTCTGGATTATCTATGGCAAATTTTGAATCCTTAGCCATTTTCCTCAGCAACTGTAGGAGTGTATCCAGGGAATGCTAAGCATGCTGATGGGTGTCTGTGAAAAGGGGGATGCAATGGAGTGGGAAATCTGCAAATTGATTTTATTTGGCTTTGGAATGTGTTTGTAATTATGTTGTAATGAAAGTGTATCTAATATTCTGGGCATGAATGAAACTTTGGGGAAAAAAGGTTGAAGCCACATTTGGGAGACCCGATTCGAGGATTATTAGAAAAAGACAGAGAGAAAGATTGATTTGTCTAGAATCCTTATCCAGCCAAATGTCACAGACAGAATTTGAACTGTCTCCCTGAAGGCAAAATCAGCATTCTATCCATGTTTTTTCCTAGTTTGTGGGAGAATAACAAGTACTTATCTATCTATCTAGAAAACATGTAGCATACACATATATGTACACACATACACACATGTAGGGTACACACATGTATACGCACATATGCATGTATAGGTTATGCACACACATATAGTATATAGTTGCATATGTGTGTACGTGTGCATGTATACATGGATGTGAAAGTATATAAACATGTAAATATATGTAAATAAGATTGAATATGTAATTATGTGTGAAAATTCTCATTCTCTCTCTCCCCCCAGAGAATTCATTTAAATGAAAACATGTTGTTTGTCTCTAGTAGAAGGTAAAATTTCTTAAGGTCCAAAAGCAGTTTTACTTTTTCTGGTCTCCTATGTCCAACACAGTGCTTGTCTAATACAAACACTTTTAAAAAAATGATGTTTGGGGCAGATCCAAGATGGTAGAGAAAAGGCAGGGACATACTTGACCTCTCCCAATTCCCTTCCAAATCTCAAAACAAATCATAGAGTGTCAGAACCCATGAAAGATAGGAGTGAAACAATTTTCCAGTCCAAGGCAACTTAGAAGCTTATCAGGAAAGGTCTATTGCACCAGGATGAGAATGGAACATAAGCTGCATCCACATAGACCTCACCAAGTAAACTGGGAGAAGGCCTCAAAAGCTAGTGAATCAGCAGCAGCAAAGGTGGTAGTGGTGGCTTCTGAAACTCTCAGCCCAAAGATTGTGAAGGGAGTTGAGCATTGGAATACATTAGAGAGCTATTGGAATACACCAGAACCCCCTGACAGTGGTTGCTAGAGATCCATTCCAGAATGGATCTTCTCTTGTGAGAAGATGATACAAGGAGACTGAAAGGCAATTTCTGTTCTCTGACCTCCCTGACTGAGAGACAATTGCTGTTCTATGACCTTTTCCCTCTTCCCTCTGCCTCCAATTTATCTCATTCCTAGTGTAACACCTGGGTCAGCAAAGGCTGCCCTGTAACTCCTTCAGATACTATGATCCACAGCTGTGAAGGCTCTCGGAGAACTGACCTGTCCCTTAACAAGTAGGAGATTTGTTGGAACTGAAAGCAGGACTCTGTTGCATTGCCTATGCATGGATCCTGTTCTTATTCCTGGGTGACAGTCTCAATGCAAGGAGGAACTCTAAAAACAGTTGCACAAAAATAAAACTTGAAGCTCAGCTTAGTGCCCTTTCTGTCCTTAGAACAGAGCCCAACTTCAATAGAAATTAAAAGTCAAGACATAAGATAAGAAAATGAGCCAACAACAACAAACCTGACTATAGATTGTTACTATAATGATAAAGATCAAAACATGAACTTAGAAGGAGACAACAAAGTCCAAACTACTATATCATAATCCTTAAAGAAAAATGTGAATTGATCTCAGGTCCAAAAAAGAATCCTTGAAAGAGCTTAAAAACATTTTAAAAATTAAATAAGAAAGAAAAAAAATTAAGAAAAGGAAATGAGGATTTGACAAGAAAATCATGAAAAGTTAACAGCTTGGTAAAGGAGGCACAAAAAAAAATTTACGGAAGAAAATAAAATCGGCCAAATGGTAAAAGAGGATTAAAAATACATTGCAGAGAAAAATACCTTTAAAAAAGCAAAACTGGCCACATATAAAAAGATATATGAAAATTCACTGAAGAAAAGTAGATGTGGTAAGGTAAAATGTAGCATTTGTCAATGAAAAAAAAGACACAAAAGCTCACTGAAGAAAATTTCTTAAAAAAATAGAATTGGGCAAGTGAAAACTAATGATTTTGTGAACTATCAAGAAACTATCAAACAAAATTAAAAGTATGAAAAAGTATATCTTATTGGAAAAACCAACTGATTTGGAAAATAGTTGCAGGAGAGATAATTTAAGGATTATTGAACTACCTGAAAGCCATGATAAAAAAAAAAAAGAGCCTAGACATTATCTTTCAAGAAATTCTGAAGAAAAACTTTTCTGATATTCCTTAATCAAAAGATGGAAAGAATCCATCAATCTCCTCTTGAAAGAGACCCTAAAATGAAAAGTCCCAGGGACATTATAACTAAATTCTAGAACTCCTAGGTAAAGGAGAAAATATTTCAAGTAGTCAGAAAGAAACAATCAAATATTGTGGTTGTCCAGTCAGAATAACAGAAGAATTAGCAGCTTCTACACTAAAGGATATTCTGGAGGTCAAAGTTGCTAGGATTACAGCTCTACTCCTGGGAGAAAACACTGAGCATAATCCTTCGGAGAGAAAAATGTATATTCAATGGGATAGAAGATTTTCAAGCATTTCCAATGAAAAGATCAGAGCTGAATAGAAAATTTGACTTTCAAATTCAATATTCAAGAAAAGCATGAAAAGATTAAACAGGAAAGAGAAATCATAAGATATTCAATAAGGTTAAACTGTTTACATTCCTTGTGGAGATGAAACTTACAATTCCCAAGAACTTTCTAATTATTAGGGTAGCTAGGAGTATATATAAATAGAGGACATGAATGTGAGTTGAATATGATAAAATGATACCTTAAAATATATAATTAAGGGGTGAGAAATAAGAATGAACTGGGAGAAGGGGAAAGGAAGAGATGGAAGGAAGTTAACTTCTTACATAAGCAGAGAGGAAGATGAGGGAGGTAGGAAGGAGTACTTGTATCTTATCTCATCAGAACTGGCTTAAAAAATGGAGGAACTTCCATACTCATTTGGGTATAGAAATCTGTCTTACATACAGGAAAATATGGCAAGAAGGGAATAAGAAAAGGAGTTGGGCTAATGGAAAGGAGGGCAAACTGGGGGAAGTGGTAGAAACAAAACATTTTTAAAGGACAGAGGGAAGGAGGGAGAGTTTAAGATAAATGGGAGGAAAATAGAATGGAGAAAAATATAGTTAGTAATCAAATAAAAAGCTAAAATAAAATAAAAATTTAAAAGAAAATAAAAGGGCCTTACTTCTTAAATATATAAAGAACTAAGTCAAATTAATTTTTAATTTTTAAAGCTTTTTATTTTCAAAATACATGCATAGGTAATTTTCAATATTGACTTCTGCAAAATCTTGTTCCAAATTTTTTTCTCCCTTTTCCCCACACCCTCCTCTAAATGGCATATGTCAAATATGTGCAGTTCTTCTAGATACACTTCCACAATTATCATGCTGCACAAGAAAAATCAGATCAAAAAAGAAAAAAAAATGAGAAAGAAAACAAAATGTAAGCAAATAACAACAAAAGTAAAAATGCTATATTGTGATGCATACTCAGTCCTCAGTTTTCTCCCTGGATGTAGATGGCTCTCTCCATTACAAGTTTATTGGAACTGGCCCTATTCACATTGCTCTTCAAAAGAGCCAGGTCCATCAGAATTGATCATACCACAGTCTTGCTCTTGCTGTATACAGTGATGTCCTGGTTCTATTCATTTCAATCAGCATCAGTTCATGTAAGTCTCTCCAGGCCCCTCTGAAATCACCTTGCTGATTGTTTCTTATAGAACAATAATTTCCCCTAACACATTCATATACCATAACTTATTCAGCCATTCTCTAATTGATGGGTATTTACCTCAGTTTCCAGTTCCTTGATACTACAAACATTTTTGCACATGTGAGTCCTTTTCCCTTCTTTAAGATCTCTTGGGATACAGGCCCAGTGGAGACACTTCTGTATCAAAAGGTGTAATGTCTCTTTAAAATTAATATTCTCTTGTTGGAGTTTTCTTGGGGTCTCTGAAGGCATCCTTCCTTTCAGTTCAGTAATCACCACAAGTGCAGATCTGTAATGAACGGAACCAGCTACACCCAGAGAAGGAACACTGGGAAATGAGTGTGGACCACAACATAGCATTTCCACTCTTTCTGTTACTGTTTGCTTACATTTTTTTTTCCTCAGGTTATTTTTACCTTCTTTCTAAATCCAACCTTTCCTGTACAATAAGATAACTATATAATTATATATACATATATTGTATTCAACATATACTTTAACATATGTAACATGTATGGGACTACCTGACATCTGGGGAAGGGGTGGGGAGAAGGAGGGGAAAAATTGGACAGAAGTGTTTTCAAGGATCAATGTTGAAAAATTACCCATGCATATGTTTTGTATATAAAAAACTATAACAAAAAATAAAATTAAAAAAATGATGATTCTTGATCTCATGTAACTTGTATCACCCTAGGGAAAAGGGTCCGGGATATTAACAAGGCAATGTACCCTGGTACATAGAGTGATGGTACTCGGGAAGACCTGCATTTAAATTCTGCCACAGGTGAGTCTAATTGGCAAGTCACAACCTTACTGAACCTTAGCTCCTCATTTGTAAAACAAGTTGGACTAGGTGACCTCCAATATTTCTTCTAGTGTGAAATCTATGTTCCTATGTATACAGATAGGTAAGTGGTGAACCATAACAGGTGTGAATGAGAAAAAGGATGCAAGGAAGAGATGGTATCTAAACTTAGCTTTGAAGGCAATTAAGGATTTTGAGAGATGGTGATAAGGAGGGGTATAAAGCACAGCAATGGTAGTCAAGAATGCTCATATGTGGGAGAAAGAAGTCCTCCAAAACACTAGTTGTATGCTTTGACATGACTTCATAGGAATGAATTTCCTAATATGAAATGGAAAGGTAGATCAAAACTAGTTAGTAAGGAGATGTAAATGTCAGGCTCAGGAGTCACTGTTTTATTTTAAAAGCATAGGAAGCCACTGGTGGCTTTTGAACAGGTGAATATCTTGATATGATCTATGCCTAAGGAAGATTACTTTGGCAACTCCATGAAGAGTAGTTTGGAGAGTGGAGAGAGCCAGGGGGCATAAGCTAAGAATTCTAGTCCTTGATGATACTAATCACCATGTTTAGGTGAGTGTAGAGAAGACATACTATAGAAATACATTCCCTGAGGCAATTGGGGTTGAGTGACTTGCCCAGGGTCATGCAGCTAGAGTGTTCCATGTCTGAGATCACATTTGAACTCAGGTCCTGCTCACTTCAGGGCTGGTGCTCTAACCACTGTGCCAACTAACTGCCCATAAATATAGAAATAGAATTTTTAAAAACTGACAGTTGTTTGGATATGGAGAGTGAGGGAAAACAGGCTCTGGCTTATGAATCTGCATGACTAGAACGATAACATCAACTGAAATGAAGTTTGGAAGAAATCAAAATTTCATTTAAGCAGAACTGGAGTTTTACATGGTTTGTTCTAGTAGAATTTGACCTTTAATAAATTTCAAAGCAAACTAAGTGATTTATGTAGTACCTATATCACAAAGACAGTATTTTTCTCAATGCTTCAGTTAACTGAACTAATTAACAATTAAACAGAACAATTTATATTTGCAAGCTTCTACTCCTTCTTGAATTAAAAAAATATTTTATCTATCACCTTCATTCTCCTCTAATATTTATTAAGGGTTTCAGTGTCTTAGGTTCCATATTTGGTAGTGGTACTACAAAAAAGTATAAGGCATAATTCTTGTCTTTAAAGCACCTATCATATAGTTAGGAACACTTGCTACTTATCAGTTAAAAAGATTAGCTATAGTGACTAGAATGTTGACATTGGTGTTGGGAGATGAATGTTTGTATCTTACTTCACATTATTACTTGCTCTATGTCTCTGGGCAAGTCTGGAGAGTTCAGTTTCCTCATGATTAAAATTAGGGTGATATAAATCACTTCAGAGTTATTCTGAGGGTTAGATGAGGTAGTCCATGGCAAGAGTTTAGACAAATTTTAAGCATGACATAAATTTCTACTATCATCCTTATAGCCATAATTTTAGTTATAGTGAAATTCCTTATCACTACCAAATGAATGGGAGGAGAACTCTGGAAAGATGGTGGAGTAGATCAGTAAATCTCAAGCTCTTGAGATTTCCCCCATAAACAGAACAAATTTACACCTCAGGATGAGCATAGACTGGTAAAAATCAAGAAGACTTGGGGCAGAACAGGGATCCCTCCTGAGAAAACAGGAAAAGAATTGGAAGAAAGCTTCCAGGTGGGAGATAAAGAAGCATAATGTACAAATATCTCCAGGCTAGCTCTGCAGAAACAGCCAGAGAGAGCCCCAAGGCAAGCTGGGTTTCACTGCACCCTCAGCTGGAAACACAGGACCTTTTACCTCCTAGACTGCAAATAGCATGGGGAGTTGGGGATTTGTGTCCCTGCAGATTGAGGGAACCTTGGCTGATTGGGATCGCCAGGCCAGGCTATGGGCTGACATGACCAGGGCAAGAAGAAACCAGCATAAGGTGAGTGCAGAGGTAGGGGAGGGCAGGGATACTGCTGGCTGCAGGAACATGCAGGAAGGGGGAACTGATGGTTTGGGGTTCCAGGTCAGACAGGAGAGATGAAGTGAAACTGGAGGCACCATTCCTCCCCCCACCCCACTCTATGATTACAAATGTTTATACTAATACTTCTTATTAAAAAGAATGAATTGGCAAAGAAGAAAGACTTCACCATAGAAATTTATTATGGGAATAGAAAACCAGGGTCCATCTTTAGAGGTGGAGAATAAAGTAAAAAAAAATATATATATTCTTCTAAAAGGTAAGGTTATGATCTGATTCTAAAAAGCAAGCTAACCTAGGAAAAGGTAAAAATAGTCATTGTTATACAAATGAGGTGCAGAGGAAGAATAGACACAAAGGCATTAGAAGGGAAGGAGGGCTTATACTTCTAAAAACCTACTCACATCGGGAACCAGTTCAATAAGCAACATTAGGTAGCTACCATGAAGAGTATAGCATCCTCCAAAATATATACAGAAATAAGTGGTAAGGGAATAGGATTAAATGGAATAAATATGGAAATATAGATTTATGACAGTGGGACAGGATGTGTAGATTAATGGGCAAGGGATAAAGAATAAGGTGGAGTATTGAAGTATGTGTAGAATTATGGTAGTGGGATAAGGCGTGTTGATTCATGGGAAAAGAATAAAGGGTGATAGGATAAAATCGGTTAGAGAAGGGTGTTTAGTTAATAGGGATTGGGATGAAGAGGGAAGGAAAGAGTGTAAGGTTGAAGATAAGGGAGGAAGTTCAGTAAATAGCAAGGCAAGGTAAGGAGCAGATTTAAAGTAGAAGAATTAGCAGGAATAGAAAATGAGATACACAGACACTATAACAAGGATCATGAGTAGAATTTGTGAGGAAAAAATTAGGGCTAATAGTCATTGATTTTAGACAAATAGAACTTTAAAAAAATCAATCAAGAGAGAAATCTACATTATGTCATCCATATGAATATTGTTTTAGGTGCATGTTTACATATGAATAAATGCTTATATGTATATATATATGTATGTGTGTCTGAGCATACATGGTATGTATGTAGATACATGTATTTATGTGGGAGGGTGTGAATATATATAAATATACATGCACATATATTTACATATATGAATATATCTGTGCTTAACTATAGCCTGGGGGGGTAGATGAAAGGGGAAAAAAGTATAAAGTGAAAAGTACATGACAGAGAATAAAATAATAATCTATAAGGAAGCAAAGGAAAGATGGACAGTCATGAGTATAATCTCTTCTATTATTATAGATGCTTCCTTAAAATAGAAATTTATTGTTATATATTTTGAATCCTCCCTGATGTTCTGCTCGGCACATGACAATGTTTTGTTTTCCATTTCTGTCTTTTTCTAGTCTTTTTTTTATTTTGTATTTTGTTCCATAAACAAACAAAAAAAAATAAAATAAAAATAACAACAAAACCAAACCAATGGTGCCAACAATTAGTGTTGCAATAATTTAGGAGAAGAGCTTGATCACTCAAAGACAGGCTGATCAAAGAAGGCTCATTTTCCAGGTGGAACATAAAGGGGGATGAGATAATTTGATGAATTGAAGAGAATTCTTTTACACAGTGATTTCCAAACTTTGTGAATAGGAGACCCAATTTAAATAGAAAAATGTTTCAAAAAACTTCAGTGCTAGAAACTGTACTCTCTGTCAATGGAGAAAGTACATGTAGACAAAGTATCATGAGTCTGCAAGCTTGGTCTTCTTTATGGTTTTTCAGACTCTTTGAAACAATTTCCCAGCACCCAAGAATTTATGGCTCACAGCTTGAAGACTCTTGCTTTGGTAGGATTTAAGATAGAAAAATCCCATAGATACTTTGATAGTTTTTGCCCCAATTTCTCTTCTCTTTTTGCCTCTGCTTTTTCTATGCACTGGATTCTTAAATGCTTCTCCTTCCTTTGTGACATTCTTGAACTTGTAGAAAGGCTTCTCAATGGCCAGTGATAAATGGCAAAGGTCTTGGGGTCAAAAAAATTGACAAGGAATGACAAATATTTACTAGTCTTTTTTCTCCATATCTGATTTTCAAGGGGTTATGTAGATGAGGAGGAGGAATTTAAAAGCAGATGTAAAGATTTAAAGAATTTGAAGGTAAATCATGTCCTTAGAATCAATGATCTGGGAAATGGCAGAATCACATCAATCCCTATCTTCACTGTATATTGTCTTTTAAAATATTATTGATTGGGAATCAGGAAACCTGGGTTCTAGTCCTAATCCTGCTAATAAATTCTATAATTTGAGATAAATTACTGTATTTTTCATGGTTTCCATTTTCAGTTGATAAAATGAGGGGGTTAAACTAAAATTATAGAAACTTAGAAGTGAGTGGAATTTTAGAATCATCTTATCCAACCAAAAAGTGAATCCCTGCTATATTAAGGGACTTTCCTGAATTGACATAAGTAGTATGTAATAAATTCAGTATTTGAATTCAAATTCCTTTCCCCCATATATAGTATTCTTGCCAGTATTACTTTGCTTTCTTAGTTATCATTAAATCACATCTAAGCTCATACAATCAGCCATTTCATAATTAGAAGGAAAGAAATAAATATATATTAAGCACTTAATGTGCTAGACGCTATTGAGTACTAAGGATGCAAAAAATTAAGAAAACTAAATACTGAAGTTTCAAAAATTAAGAAAGACATCCCCTGTCACCAAGGAACTTATATTCTAATGAAGAAGGATAATACATAAAAAGAAGAAAAGGGAGCTAAAAAGTGGATTTGGGGAGGAAGGTTAAAGGGACCATGGTTTTGAAGTTTCAATGACAAATGAGGAAGGAAAGCAGACTTGGAATGGAGGTCCAAGGAGTCTGGCAACAGGTTTTTTCCAACTTCAGAAGATTGCAGGGAAAACCAGATGTTTTAGGAAGAAGATGTCTCGGGTAACAAGAGAGTTCTAGGATAAAACAGTAAGAAGGGGTCTTTGAAATCTAGAAAGTTCTACAGTAAGACAATAAATAGGGGTCTTAAAAGTCCAAGAGCCAGGAACAGAGCCGGGAGGGGAATGAAGGCCAAACTGAGTTCCTTTACATAATGGAGTTAGAAGGTGTCTCAGTAATCTTCTAATTCAACCCCTTTTGAAAAATAGTAATTCATAGGACCACTACAACATATGACAAGTGAAAGTGGATATGTCCAGAAGAAATCCACCTCAGTTTTGGGTTGCTCTAATTGTTAAGAACCACTTTTTCTCTACTACAAGTCTAATTATGCATCTTTGTAGGTGTTTTCTATAGCTTTTCAACACTCCAAAACTAAACAGATCAAGACAAGTCATCTTTTTCTCTGGGTCACATTTCTATTCTCTTTGTAAAATTTGGACATTGTTCTGGAGTAACCTCAGAGGTCCCGCTTTAAATCTATGATTACTCTATTCTTTGTCTTTTTAGAAATCAACTTCCAAAATCACATGTCTATCATTTTCTTGTGGATTAAAAAAAAGCCTCCTTATGTATCTTTTTTCCTGTCTTAATTCATCTGCAGGTTCAATAAGTGAAAGCTATGTATGCAGGGCATATAGAAACAGAACTGGCTTATTGAAATTATAAATGGAAAGACTTTATTCAGTTTATCCTGCTGTCAGGGTAAGGTTGCTCCCTCTAGGATATTTTTGAATGATTTTTTTCAGTCTGGTTTTAAATATCTTAGTAATTTGGCTTGTACTTCTTCCCCTGGGAAACTATTCCTTCATCCAGTGAGCCTACAATCCAGACCTTTTTTTTGAACAAATAGTATAAAGTTTATTTCTTAATTTCATTGCCATTACTTTTAGCCATAACCCTTAGCCCTATCACAAATAATTCTCCATGTTAATTTTTCTCAGAAGGGAGGAGAAAAGCAGGTCTGATTAAGGCATATCTTTGACAATGCATATTCCTATCATGATTCTTCCTACTATGTCAATCACTCTAGTCCCTTAATCATTCCTGATGCTTTCCTCTGGATTCCCTCCAACATGTCTACATGTTTATAGTGTTCAGGTGCCCAGAACCTAATTTGACATTCCAGGCAAGCTCTCTCTCGAGATAATAACACGATATTTCTGAATGTACCCAGATTCAAACTGCACTCATCTTTTTAATTGTCATATCACATTACAAGTCTTTTCTAATTATCTTTCTATTAATATCCTCATTAATATAAAGTGCTTATAGATTTACTAAATGGTAGTTTTTCTTTGCATCCACTATCTAGAACTGCATTTTATAAGCAGAATATCTTAAAGCTATTGATAGGGGTAAAATCTCATGAGAAAGGAAAAAAAAATCCCAAATCTCTATCTAAAGAATGATTTTTAATTGTGAGAATTTTTTTTCCAAATGAAATTCAAGGCCTCTAAAGCTGGCTATAGAATTGGGAGAGACAGTTGAAAATTATTTGTAATGTGACATAATAGAATACATATTGTTTCAGTATTATCCCATTAAACAAGGGCAGATTTAGACAAATTGTTAAAGCAGGTAAAATTTGTCCAAAGTGGTTCTCTGAATTCTTCTTCATTTCTTCACCAACATTTCCTCCTTTCACCCTTAAAATTTCCCTCTCCTTCCCAGAGAAGTTTTTCAACTAGTTTTCTAGCTGGCATGTGTCATTATTTCCATTATATTTGTGTTTTACAATGGTATATAATAAAGAAAGTACCCTGATGTGTCAATAGCCAACAGAGGGTATGCCTTACAATCAGGAAGACATGGGTTGAGTTCTGCCCATGATTCTTCTACCTCTTTTATCCTCCTGAACAATTCTTCAACACTGTAAGTTGCTATTTTATATTGGTGGAAGGAGTTTTCAAGAGTTCCCCACGCCAGTGAAAACACTAATTTGGATAAAACCAAACAAAAAATCTGCTAAGAAATGAATTCCTAATGGTTGATTTAAGTCATTAATGAAAGGCTAGCATGTGAAGTGATTTTGAAGGTTAGGAGCTATTTGGAGATTTCTTAAAATATGCCATATAAGTATTTGACTACTCTGCCAATCTCTGAGACTGGCTGGCATATAAGTGGTGTCAGAATGATTTATTCTCTCACATTAAAATCTTTTTCTTTTAGTCTTTTAGCTTTTAATCTCAGCTACTTTTCAGAAATTGATTAATGAATATGGCTCTGTTGTTTAGTCTTAGCACTCATGTCACTTAATTACTGTACCTCAGTTTCCTCATCTGTAACATGAAGGGATTGGAGTACTTGGTATCTGAGCCCCCTTCTAGGCTTGTATCTATGATCCTTTTATGCTAGTGAATGGCTAAAAATGAATAATCTTATTTCTTATTCTTATTTCCCAATTACATTGATATGTTTAATGGGGAAATGTATTTTGAATACGATCATTTCACATCATAATTTCAGATACGAATAATCTCCCTCTTGGAAACTGATAAGGTAAAATTTACCTTCCTGCATAAAACAGTTTATCTTTTTTGTTATTTGTGCTGTACACATATGAAAAGAGGCATCTAAATCCATATTATTATATTGTCCCCATACATTCACGAATATAAATATCAGAAAGCAGCAGAAATAACATAGGAAAGAGAGTAACAGTGAAGAGAACTAATAGTGTATAGGACACAATATCTAGGAAGAGTGACTACTCTTCTACTTCTAACTTACTGGACTTGGAATTGGATGGCTTTGGATTCAAATTCTTTCTCTAATACAATGTGATTAAGTTTTTTTTTTCTCATCTGTAAAATAAGGATAAAAATAACATAACAAAATAACAATGTCAAAATTTGATCTTAAACACAAATTAACTTTAAAGAATGACATAAATATAATTGTTTTCTGTGTTGAGAGATCTCATGGCATAATGAATATAGAAAATTGGCCTCAGAACCAGGAATATCTGGCTTCAATTTCTGACATATTTTACTTATGAAGCCTTAAGTAAGGGAGTTACCTTTCAGCTTTCTACCTAGAATGCTGACCTGATTTGGTAGTGGAAGTTTTCTTGGCAGGTAGTACCCCTATACTACCAAAATCATACAACATTCTCTATCCCTATTACTAAATTATTGTTTAAATGCAGTAAGCAAGAGCCTCTCTTCCTCCTTCATGTTATCATTAAGTAATTTTCAAGAAATCCAAATCATTTAAGGTTTTCTTAGATCATCAATTTCCAAACCCATCTTTTTTCTCTGAAGACCATATTTTCAGGCATCAGCAGAGATTAAAATAATACTTGTTCCAAAAACTTTCAATTTCTTACACTGGAATTTATAATCCCTAGCGATACTTCTTAGATTTCTTTTGTATAAATATTTGTTCTCATGTGAATTGTTAAAAATAGATAATGGTCATTAGGTTTGACCAGTATATCCCACCATGTCACCCTGGGTGTGAAAAGCTGTGGAGAAAGCTGAGCATATTTCCTTCTTATTTCATGAAGGCGCTGATAATAATAACTGGTATTTGATACATGAAAAAACATAAGACAAAATTCTATAAATGTGAAGTGACTTTCTTCATGATTACATAGGTGACATGGCAGAGAAATTCAGGAGGTATACTATCATTATTACCATTTAACAGATAAGGAAATTAAGATTGATCTTGGTTAAGTGAATGCCTCAGAGTCTATCAACTAAGTTCTTATCTAAGGCAGGATTTGAATCCAGGTTGTGTTGCTGTAGTTCAATCATTTTTCAGTCATGTCCAACTCTTCATGACTCTGGAATTTTCTTGGTGGAGATATTGGAATGACTTGCCATTTCCTTCTGTAGTTTATTTCACAGATGAGGAAACTGAGGCAAATGTGGGTAAAGTGATTTGCTAAGAGTCATACAGTAAATGTCTGAGGTCAGATGAGTCTTCCTAATTTCAGGCCTCTTACTCTATCCATGTGTTCTTTCTGCTGTGTTATCTAGTGATCTTTACTACTACACAGTTTTTCTCCTTATGGTATCTATGACCTTTTATCCTAATCCCTGCTTCCTACTACAGGTGAAAAGCCTTAAGGCTTTTACTTAAACTGTTATTTAGCTCCCTTTCTTTTCTCTGTCAAATCTCCCACATTACTCTCCTAATCTAATTCAAGATTCAGGAGTATCTCTTCAGATTGTTTACTCCTTGTTTTGCCTTTGAAGCACTTCTTAAAGGAATTTTTTTTTCCTTTAGTCCTTTAACTCTCCTTTCTGGTGAGGAAATCATCCTAAGGAATATGTATGCAGGCTTATATATGATATGTATAGGTGTTTGCACACATGTGGATCATAAATGTACATGCATGTTATATGGTACATACAAACACAGAATACTATATTTACATATATGTATATGTATTGTTATAACATCATTGTATAATACACATGTGTGCAGATGTGTATGGACTATATATGTATCTATATATGTGTGTGTGTATATATAGACATATATATATGTCTATATAAACATCAGAGAAGCAAATATATAAGTATGCACGTATGTATATATTCATATATAACTGTGTATGTATGTGATTGTTACTTGGTACTGACAAAAATAGAGCCTGAACTCTTCAAGTGATTAGAAAATGTCTTTTCTTCTCCTCTTTTATTAGGCTTGAAAGCTTTGATTCTCTGTCACTGCTGCTGTTCCATCTGTTGCTCTTGATAGCTAAATGCAGTAGAAAACTCTCCCATGACATCAGTAACTCATTAAATGGAAGTCCTATCTTTTTACATTGGTTCACTTCAACTATTTTTATTAAATGTAACTATGTATAAATGAGGCATTATACCAGGAACTGAGGATCCAAAAAAAAGATAGCAAAAAGAAAACAACTACTCCCTTCAAGGTGCTTATAGTTTCATAGAAACATACAGATGTGAATACCAGTAATACATTTTATTATAATATAAGTGAATAGGAGATAGCCA
The DNA here is from genome assembly GCF_048593235.1 of Sminthopsis crassicaudata. Lineage (NCBI taxonomy): Eukaryota > Metazoa > Chordata > Mammalia > Dasyuromorphia > Dasyuridae > Sminthopsis > Sminthopsis crassicaudata. The sequence goes on along the minus strand of NC_133621.1, from coordinate 73,949,095 downwards.
GACTGGCATGAGGTATTTGAGAATGGAAATGCATTATTCTAGCATAAGAACACCAGAGAAGCTTGCATGAAAGAATAAGCACATGATCTAGACTTGAAGGGAGAGATTTCAACAGATCATGGGGTGAGGGGAATCCATTTGCTACATAAGAGATGGTGGGAATAAAAGCACACAAATAGGGAGACATGATATAGTAGTGATCAGGGATGATATCTAGACATCTGTTCAAACCATCTGTCTAGTAATCTTTTGTTGACTTTCATTCTTTAAAAGATAGGGAAACTATTGAGAGGAACTTCTAGACCTGAAAGTTGAACATGACATATTCATACTTAAAATATAATCATGATCTAAAATATTTTAAGGAAAAGATATCAGTAGTTTGGAAATATCTTAGAGAACAGGAGAGGTGAATCAGGGTTGCAGCAGGACAAATACAAGATGTCCCAAAAATCTTAGGGCAATTTAAAGCTTAAAAGAAACTTAAACTTTGGCATACCTTTTATTTTCCTGATTTTCAATTGGCAAAGACAGTGGAGTGTTAAAACTGTAGCCCAGTTGAGCTTGTGTTCAATTCCTGGCAGAATGCTGGAACATTATTAAAGGGAGAATTATTGACCGTCTAGAAAAAGCAAACAGTGATTGCAAAGAGTCAACCTGACTCTATTAAGTATAGTTCATGCTAGACTAACCTTGTTTTATAAACACCTTCACAGATTTGAAGGCTGTCATGTGGAAGAAGCATTAAATTTCTCCTTCTTCCCAGAGAGCTGAACTAGTAATGGGTAAAAGTTTGAGGCAAAACCAATTTAAGGGAAAAGAAATTCCTAAAAATCAGAGCTATCTGAAATCAAAATGGACTGCTTTGAGTCCTATTGGGCTTCTCTATCCTAAAGGTCTTACTTCTTGGGATATTTTCTAGAAGGGATTTTTTTTTTATGTATGGGTTGTATTATTGGGCCTCAGATATGAATTATATTATTTGCTCAGGAAAGGATTTTACTACATTGGAACTCAGAAATGTTCCAATGCTGTGAAAAATCTTACATAAATCTTTTTTGTTTTTATATCTGGTACTTGGATCAATTTATTCCTTAGATAATTCTCTTCTGTTCTGGTTCTCAACCACTGCTTGTCACCAATGATTACTATGAACCTTCATCATCATTGTAAAGATTTCTGATTTCTTTGGTGATGACTGTCTATTTCCCAGAGCCCCTTGCCTTTCTTATATTGCTGGTATCCCCTAGGAAATTTCTTTTTCAAATGAGAAAATTGATCCTATATATAATAGGAGTCTTATCTTACTTCCTCTATCATTCTTCCACCAATAATTTGCCAAAGTGCATAGATTAATTTGAATGATAAACAACAGAAATCTGGTCCTCATTATTATTTCACATTTGGAATGGGCATAGAATTATGAAGGAATGGGGAAATAAATGTATAAATTTAGAGTGCGAGTTTGGCATCTCTGATGAAATCTGTTTTATGCAAATAGGAAATAGACACCAATTAGGAAATGGAGTACAGGTAAGAGTGCTTCTTATGCTGCTACTTCACACTGCAGTCATCACTTATGTCTAGTTTGCTTTGTTCAAAAATGTCCATATGTTTAAGATAAGCAGGGATGCTGCAAAAGTCACATTCACTTTCCACTGGGCTAACCTGGGTCCGTTGATTCATTTACAATTGATCTTTCTGACATTAGTGTACATTAGCCAGCTTCAGTTGAATTAAGGACGGATTCTAGGCTTCTATGCTTTGACACAAACACTTCTTCAAATCTCAATTCTATAAGAAAGGAATTTGTCTTGTGATTGATTTATGCCCTGCAGCAATATTTGCCATGTTGAAAGAAAGGTTTATTGGCAGCTTTTTAATGTTTGGGTGTTTGATTTTTTGACCTTATAAATCACCTAGAGTGAGGTGTTACTTTTCTTTGTTTTTGTCAGAATTAATTTGTTAGCGTTTTCCTTGAACATGACAGAGCATGGAAAAGTTCATAATTTATGGCACAGAGAAAGACTTCCACTCATCAATTTGCCAATATACAAGCTATCCCATTTGAAAGCAATCCCATTTAAAGTCATAGTGTTCTAAGTAGGATCTGTTTTAAATGGGTCATTATAAATGGCTAGCTTATTCCTTTTTTTATACTCTCACACCCCCTATTTTTTCTTGTCAAAATTTAGATTTCAATCACTAACTTAGAACTGGTACTATGTTGGAAACAGTTCACTTGTATATTAGTTGTTTGGAACTCACACCACATTCTCCCAGAGGTACATTTCACATGGTTGATAAATTTCCAGATTAATCTACAAAAGCCTACTGAACTACAACTGAAATTAAGTACTTCAAAGGCCACCATATGTATCAGTGTCTCTATGGGAAACTTTGTTTTAGCTTAGGATATCAGGAACATATTTCCCCCTTACTCTAGTCATCCTTATGATAGGATAGACATCTTTTGTTTTTCCTATCTGACAAGCAATGGGAACAAAAGTTCTCCCAATTCCAAAGTTCTAGAGGTAGCAGCAATAACCTGACAATATAATAGTGTGGGGCTGGAGGGAGGCTACCGTGGGTAGCCCTATTGGCTACAGAGGGGGTGTGGTGATGGCAGACCCTTGTCCTAGACCCGAATTATAATTCCAGGTTAACTCTTTAGAAACATTTTAGACTAAAGTCAGCTGTCTATATATGCATTTTCCCTTGTATATAAGGATGAATTTACCAACTCCACAGAGTGAATAGAACAGTGTATTTAGACTCCAGAGAAGTGATTCCTAAATATGGTCAAGGTAGGACCAAGGACAACTCAATTAGTTTAACTGAGGTCTAGTTTCTTCATTGCAAAATTAGGAAGATTATATTTGTAGTATGCTTCAAATGATGTGAAACAACCTTGGAGATTATCTAGATTACAAAAGTTTGTTGTGAGGAAAACACCTCATATATTTTGACTCTAATCATTTCATGAATTTGTGATCTTATTGATGTAGAGACTCCCTTAAATGATGGCAATCACAACCCAGGAAGAACTACCTGATTAGCCAACTCTCACGCATTTCTTCCCCTAAAGAGTCTATCCAAGATGTCAGGTTCTTTTTTGTGCTCTCTTTATGTTTTATAGAGCTACTAGTGTAGCATGTAGTCTATCACTTAGATATTTCTTGATCCTGTTGAATGTTTTGTCCATTTTGGGGGGAGTCTTACATTTCTCTGATAATCTCTTCAATATTGCTTCTGAGCAATCAGTTGTGAGATGTTGCATTCTCTTTATCCCTGTGTCTCTCTACTATTCTTTAGATAATCTTCAACTTTGTTTCTTCAGAGGCTGTTGTATTTTGTGACTCAAAGATATATAACTTCATTAATGGTCTTAGTTTATTCACTGTCATTGGCTAAAAGACTCCTTATTTTTTTATTCGTCTCTATTTTTATCTAGATATCATAAAGAAATGTGTTTCCCCTACATTGTATTACAGATTTGAGGAGTTCAAAGATTTTCTTTTCCAGGAGATGTGTCATCTAGAGAATGTCTAGAGAATATTGAAGGAGCAATGAAATGAATATCAAAAAATTTGCTTCTGCTGCATGTGACCTGTGACATTGAACTAGTCATTTAACTTCTCTATGACTCAGTTAGCTTATCTATATGTGTATATATACCCATTTATGTGTATATACACACATATATATACATATATACATCTATACAAATATAATTAACACATGTATATACATAATTTTGGTATTGAAGTTTATGAGCCATTAAAAAAAATTCCCGGAGTGCCCTGGAAAAAAGAGAGTAAAGATATTTTATGTGGGTGGGGGATATAGGAGAAGGAGTGAAAAGAAAGTATCTTAGATACTCTCTTTCCAAAGATAATGGGGATTTTAAGAAGGGAAAGGGAAAAGAAGGAAGGAGCTAAGGAGCTCTTTTAGTCATATTTAGCAGTTAATAATGAGGATAGCTAGGCATATACAAGACATACAACTTGAATATATATACATACACACACCTCTATCAAACTAAAAACTTCATTGTGTTTTTATTTTTTCTAAATAGTATAATCTTAAACTGTTAGACATCTGGTGGATTTAAGTTTAATGGTAGTTTATTTCCAAAGTAAGGGAAGAAATCTCTGTTGAAATTTCAAAACTTTGGAAATATAGAGTAATGTTGGCAAAAGTTACTTTGTGTATTTTCACAGTAAGCACAATATGGAAGGTAAAAGCATTGAATATTTTAAGAAGAATGATTATGTTGCAATTCAGTTTAGGCTGACTTAAATATAAGGGGCTTTGAGATGATATCATATGAGGAATTATTGAAGAAATTAGGCAATCTGGAAAAGAGAAAACTAAGAATTAGGGTGATGTTAGCTATATTTAATAACTCCCATGAAGTGTTGTTATGTAGAATAATTATATTTATTTTATTTGTCCCCAGAGGAAAAATATAAGAAAAAAAGCAGAATTTTAGAGAGACCGATTTAAACTTAATTTAGACAAATTATAAAAACAATAGATAATTTCATTAAAGATAATGACAACAATGAGACAACATACCAATGTTTGGGGGTTGCAAAGTAGTCCTAAGAGGAAAATGTTCTAGCTCTATAAATTTTTATAAACAAAAGGGAGAAAAAGCATATTAAAGAATTGGGTTATGCAACTAAATTTAGTATAAGGAAACATTTTTGAACAATTAATTCTATTAGAAATTAAAATTGACTGCTTTGGAAGGAACCCAGTCCCTAAAGATCATCAAGTAAAATCTGATTAAGTACTTAGCACTGTGGAAGGGATTCTTATTCTAGTCTTTGGTTTAGCTCAACAAGTATTTATTAAGTACCTACTAAGTGCTAGTCACTAGAGCTACAAAGACAAAAATAAAATAGTCCTTGTCTTTAAGGAGCTTTTTGTTCCTTTCCCTACCATAACCAGAGTATAATTTTTTAAAAAGATGGAAGAAGGACTTCTGGGAACCAAGATGATAAAGTAAGCAATAAATTGTTGTACTCCTCCCACATTTATCTTCAAACGATCATAAAATAGCACACCACAGAAATCGTGGGACAGTAGAAGCAACAAAAAGATGGGGTGAAACAATCTTTAGTCCAAGAAATTTGGAATATAGGCAAGAAAGGTCTGTCTCACTCAGTTGCCCTGGGCAAGTGGACAATTGCCAACAGTTAGACCACCACATGATGCAGGGTAGCACCAGAGAAACACAGAAACACTCCGTTGACCTCATTATATACCAGACGCCAGCACTAGGACCTGACTCAACCAGGTAAAATTTCCTACCATTCTAATAGCACCAGCCACTCCCATATCAGTATCAGTGCAGCACCAGACACAAGGGTCTCCTTTGAACCTCAGGGTAATGTCAGTGCAGCACCAAATAAATAGGTGAGACCTGCAGCATCTGGCAAAAAAAGCCTGAGATAGTGCTCCTTCCACCCCTGGAATAGAGCTCAAATTTAAAAGGGAAAAGGCCAAAAAATATGAGCCAACAACAACAAAAAGAATCTGACCATAGACGGCGAAGATTGAGACACAAACTCATAAGATGACCACAATGTCAAAAGACTATGGGCAAAACCCTAAAAAAAAATGAGATGTATTCTGAAGTCCAGAAAAGTTCGTAGAAGAACTCAAAAGAGGGAGCTTGAAAATTATATGAGAGAGAGAAAAAATTGGGGAAAAGAAATGAGAGTAATGTAAGAGAATTATGAAGATAGAATCAATAACTTGGGAAAAAGCAGCTAGTTAAAAAGTAGAATTACTTAATGGAAAATGAGATACAAAAATCCACTGAAGGAAGCAACTCTTGAAAAAGTACATTTGGTCAAATGGAAAAGGAAGTACAAAAATAAATGAGGAAAACAACTCCTTAAAACTTAGATTTGGGCTAATAAGCTAATAATTCTGTGAGACATTAAGAATCAATCAAATAAATTCAAAAGAATGGAAAAAAATAGAAGAAACTGGAAAATACAAACTGGAAAAACAACTGACCTAGAAAATAGACCCAGGAGAGACAATGTTACAACCATAGATCTACCAGAAAGCCATAATCAAAAGGAGGGCATGGGCAGCATCTTCAATAAATTATCAAAGAAAACTGCCTTGAATTTTGGAATCACAAGGTAAAATAATCATTAAAAGAATCTAATTGATCACCTTAGGAAAGAAATACAAAAATAAAAATTCCAAGAAATATTATAGCCAAATTGTAGAACTATCAGAGTTAAGGGAAATAAAAACAATAACAAATAACAAATAAATATTGTAAGTGGCCAGAAAGAAATCATTCAACTATCAGGGGTTCATAATCAGAATTATACAGGATTTAGCAGCTACAACATTAAAGGATCAGAGGTCATGGAACAAGAGATTCTGGAAGGCAAAGGAGCGAGGATTATAACCAAGAATCACCTAACCAGCAAAAGCATAATACTTCTAGGGAAAGAAATAGATATTCAATGAAATAGAAGAATGCCAAGCTTTCATAAGGAGATAACCATAATTAAACAAGAAAGTTGATTTCCAAAGTTTGGATCCATAAGAAGTCTAAAAAAATCAAAAAAGGAAAACTATCTCAAATGATCTTATTTGATCCTACAATAACTATGTATTGTTATAATCCCCATATAGTATAGTCCCCACATAATACCCATCAAATAGATGAATATAAAGAAAACACAGGTAAACTTACTTGTCCAGTATCATATGACTAACATGTGCCTGAGATTTGATTTGAATTTATATCTTTCTGACTCTAGATTTTGCATTTCTATTCACTACAATAGCTTTGTCTGTGGCAATTATATTCTAAAATACTTCCTCCTTTGAGGCAGAAAGATATAGGACTACTAGAACAGAATAGTGACTATATTGTTAGACACAGTCTCTATTTTTAACTGCTTTTTATTGTTACAAGAAAGGGTTCAGTTGAGAGAGAATGAGAAATAACTAAAATTAAGACCAAAAAGCATAAATTTTTTAATAGAATGAAGAAGAAACTGGCATCATTATTCCTCAACAGCATTGTAGTTTAATCTTTTAGGAGACTCTTGGACTAAAAATGCTCATCTGGATTTAATGTTTAAATTTAAATTTTATGTAAATGTTGAATTAATGTGAGATCTAAGATGATGCCATAAACAATTGGCTAAGGATTTTATTGGGTTTGGGGAACTACAAATTCAGAAGGAAATTCCCTCTACCAATATAAATCGACACCTCCATAATTTATTGCTTTTTTAGCGTTATCCCAATAGAAATGGGGACCACTAATCTGTATATAAAAATCCTTCCCCGTTACATACTGATTTACTTTTAAAATGAAACATAAGCTGTTTTTTATTGTATTTATAAATTTGTTCTGTTAAATGTTTCACAGCTATATTTTCTTCTGGTTTGGCTCATAGGAACATATCAGGCTCCTTTCTACCTAAGGATCATGACTTATGGATCACTCTGTCCTAGACTTAGGCCCATACAGCTAATATATAACAGAATGGGAATTTGAATAGAGGGCTTTCTGATTTCTAGAATGGTGTCTCCATTATGTCACACTTCTCACCATTACCTAAAAGGATAAAATTATCTCAGAGAGAGGAGAAAAGGATAGAATTTGATATGCCAAACAAAACACAAACGTGGGGCAGCAAAAGAGACAGCTCGAGTGGTCACTGAATTTCTTATCCAAGGATTTGCAGTTATGGATGTGCCACAAGAAATAAAAACAGATAATGGACCTGCATATAGTTCTAAACATTTTGTACACTTTTGTGCGCAGTATAAGATTTTACATACCACTGGCATACCTTTTAATCCGCAAGGTCAGGCAATAGTAGAGAGAAGAAACATAGACATTAAGACCCTCCTCCAAAAACAAAAGAAAGGGGGAGCCACAGGTAACCCTAGAGAACTTCTAAATTTAGTTCTCTATACCACTAATTTTAAATTTTTTGACAAAGATGCACTGGCTCTGGCAGAGAGGTTTTATAACCCACCAGAAGGGCGGTGTCCAGTGCGAGTAGCCCCACTGTCCTTAAATAATCGCCAGGTGATGTGTAGAGACCCAGAAAGTGGTGAATGGAAGGGACCAGATAGGTTAACTGCTTGGGGGAGAAGGTTTGCTTGTATTTCTTCAGATGGAGAAGGAATCAGATGGGTGCCAATGAGTCGTATTTGCCTTGTCCATTGGAGAGAGACAGAAAAAGAGAAAAACCTCAAAACAAAGGAGAAGATCTAAGAAACATCTGACACTGAAAGATCATGGCTGATAAGGAGACTGTTAAAGAACTTTAAAACCAGCAGGAATCATTGGATTTCCTAACACAAGATGAGACTAATTGACTTATGGACATTTATAAATTCTCAATTTATGATTATTTGATCATGCTATTTGTTACATACTTCTAGCATGTATTATGTTACTATGTTATTATGTTACTATGTGTTTATGTAATTTATGTAATTATGTTAATACCTCCCATATTGATGGATTTATGTTTCAAGGTCATGACCATTCTATGTTCTAAATCAAAAGAAAGGGGGAGATGTTAGGTTCTTACTAAGTGCTAAGTTGGTACTTAACAATTCTCTAGTTCACAACTTTGGTTACAGCCTTTAACAGGAGTTTACCCCTTTGAACTTCTCAGGAGGAGTTTACATATGAAAAGGAGTTTATACAACCTTTAAAAGGAGCAAGTTCATTGGTTGAAGTAATTTTCCCACAAGCCCCGTTGAGTTCTCACTACAATCTCTTCCAGGATAAAAGAAGACAACATTGGGCCCAGAGAGTTAGTCTACTCTAGGACAGAGTTGGGATAGCTCTCTGGAGGAAGAAGAGTCTAATCTGGGATTGAGTTGAGACAGCAGATCTCTTAGAGAGCAATTGGCAGTTTCTGGAGACAACAGAACATTACAAAAAAACCACACATATTAAAAATTCTTTTAATGTGTAATCAGGGAAAAAATCAAAATTTTATTTTTTAAAAGGATAATATAAAACCAAATATGATTGAATAAGCTTCCATGGCATTACCGTTATATACATCTGTAGTACAAATATCCAAGCCAGACATATGAGTCAGATAATGGATTCTTAGGTACCCTCTGACTGTAAGATCCTATGATTTATATTACTAAATTTAGGAATCTAGCTGTCCTATGCCCAGAAGCTCTGTCAGTGCTATATGATGATTGAATATATCAAAGAAAACCTTAGTAATATGATTCTAAGAATAACCCATATTTAATTTTTTCCACATAGAAGAACTTCATATTCTGATTTAATAGGTATAGGGATAAGATGGAAAAACTATTGTGCTCAAAGTGCATCTTTCATTAGGCTTCAAAACAAAAGGACAATTAGTGGGAAGGTTACTGAGTTCAAGGAGCTTGGGTGGAAGAAGGAGAAGGGGATATTGACCTTTCAAAGCTGAAAAGGACCTTAGCAATAATTTAAACCAATTTCATCATTTCAGAGTTGAGGAACCAAAACTGAATGTCTCACCAGGGATATCTAGATAGCTGATTAGTGAAATAACCAAGTCTAGTTGGTCTACTGCTTTTGGATTCAAGTCTAGTGCTCTTCATACTAGGGTAAGAGAAATAGCTGAAAGTCTTTGAAAAAACATTATTGGTTAGAAAAGCCAGGGATGAAAGTTGGTGGCTATAGTAGACATTTTCACCACTGAAAGTTCAAAGACAATCTTGATGGAGCTACTTTTCTTTAAACAGATTAAATGTGTTATATCACTTAAGGGATTTTTTAATATCTTAATTTCATAAGAAGGAAGAATTATGAAATATAGGGAATAAAGGATTTTCCAAAATTAAGGTAGGAATCTGGTAAAATGGAAGAATATAGCTATAAAATGGTACAGCTATAGAATGAGGAGATGTGAGTTTGAATTCTAGCTCTGGGTCTTCTTCTTGAGTGCCCTTGTGACCTCGGCTAAGACATTCAGTAAATTTGGGTTTTAATTCCCTTATTCATAATATTAGGAGGATGGATTGGAAAGACCCTATCTCTCTTAATTCTAAACCCTAGAATTCTTGTAACAAATTATTTTCAAGTACTTGGAAAGTGAATTAGAGGTTCTTGTCCTATATGCTAAATATTGGGGAAACAATCAGACAGTATTCCCTTCATACTACCACAGCTACCTAAATTCTAGAAGAAATTTATATGGATTATATCTTCACTTTGCCTGAGGACCATCTTTCTTCAATTTTTTAGTAACAAAGGTTGGTTTTGGATTTAATATATGTTTAAAATCAGAAGGCAGTCTGGATTAATTGAATATATTAAATATCGACTGGTCTGGAAAGATTTTTTTTTTTGTTTGTTTCAGCCTTTCTCTGATAGGTTGATGTCACTTTGGATGCTCATGCTCTTCCTTGCATTGATACATTAGTATTTATTCTCTTCCATCCTTAATTCCATCTTACCTATTAAAATAGGCAGTATCTTCTTCCTCTCATCTTTGTTTTTATAACTTTCCATATCTAAAATCTTCTATGTCTAGAAACTTTGGAGTAGAATCCTTCCAGCTAGCCCTCCCAATTGACTTCTTAGGCGGAATAATAATCAGTCTCCATCCTTCCCTATAAAACCTGAGTCTTTTCAGTTTTCCTGAACTTCCTTATTCTCTAAGGAATGATGGTTGGAATAGTAATAGCATAGACCCTCATTTGCAACATCTAATATGGCACAAAGACCATTGCGTTTATGGCTTCATGTAAACATATATACCTTCACTACCTTTCATTAGGGGTTCCAACAATGATCCAATCATTGAGTATTTATTAAGCATCTATTATGTGTCAAATAGCAAAGAAACAGATACAATGGATGAACACTATTCATCACTATTCTAGATGCTCTCTTCTCCCTAATTTTACATACCTTAGCTTTTTATAATGCATTACCTGGTGCTGTTCTGTCCCTGTTTCCTAGATTATTTAATGTTTACTTTGGTCTGGTCTTCAGAGATTTTAAACCACTTGAAGTCAGAAACTATTCTATTTTGTTTACTAGCTTTGTGGTGCCTACCTTAAACTTCCTCCCCAAAACAAAACAAAATAAAAAAGCAAAACACACACACACACACACACACACACACACACACACACACACACACACACACACACTCTAAAATAAACAAAAAAAATCCTATCAACCCTCCCCTACCATCTCATAAATCCATTCACAATCACAGAGGTTCTCAACAATCATGGTTAAATTAAATTAAATAGAGCTCAAATTTTCTCTTGTCATTCATTATGCCTCTGGAGTTAGAGTCTAACATTCAAGGAGAAGGTAGTCAGCAAAATGCTCGCATTTTGATCAGGTTGTAAATTTTGATATACTTTCAACTGTAGATCTTAATTAGAAGGAGCAGTATGTCTTCTAGCCAATTAGGATATTAAGAAAAGTTGGTATCTTGCCACCGTATTTGGCAGTTTAAACTGTGTGACAAAGCTGGAAAAAAGGACTTAGGTTTTAAAAGAATATTACTAAAGCAAACATAATTTTTTACAGATTTAATCCAATCTCCTCATATACGATAACATTGCTATGGTTGAGGAAACATTTTCATTTAATACCTTCTCTCAGACTTTTATAAAGATTGCCCTCCGGGCTGAGAATGTTTCTGCTTTTTTTTTTAGGTCCAAAAGTACATTATCTGGCCATTGTTGAGGTAATTGAGCAGGAAATAATGTTGTTTCATCAATTAAGGCATTTTTCACATGCTTGAGTTTTGTTTTGTTCTCACCTTGGCATGATTTCATATTAATATTCTTAGTGTTCAGATTACATGTGTGGGGCAACAAGGCCACTTTGGACACAAAACTTATCTGTTCTTCATCAAGACTAATAATTCTATTTTGTTCATGCGCACTAATGGAGTAAACCATTGTCCATCAAAATTAATGCTACCATACTAATCTTCATTGCAGAGGTGATGGTTATTTTATCTATTTCTAAGAAAGTGTTTTATAAATCCAAGGTGCTAATAAGCAAAATTCAAGACCTTATATTAAATTTTGCAGTTTTTACAATATGCCAATTGGCATTTTAGGGATAATGGAAAAAAAATCATGACTTGCTGCAATAGGGTGACTTTGGCTCTAGGGAAAAATCTGTTCTTGAAAGGATTATTCAACAGGTTCTAATGAAAAAAATCTTTGAAGGCCTTGATAACAGACCAAACGTAAAATAAGCCTGCAGGTAAGGATGGAGGTGATCTGTCTCTGCCCTAATATATCTCTTATCAGCACAACTTGATAAAATTTCCATCTTCTAACCTTGTCTTATTGATTGATGCTATTCTGTAAGGGACTAGAAACATGTGTCCATAAGGTCTTTAAATCTGGAGAAGATAAGGTATTGCTCCCCTTCCTACACTTTCTTTCTTTCTTTCTTTTTTGCCTAAATCTATAAATTCATTGCTATAGGGAATTTCCAGAATAGAAATTATTTCTGCTGATACAGACCTAAATGTTCGCTATAATTTACAATTATAACATTTCTTGGGGCACTAACAGGTAAAAGAACTTGCTCAAGGTATGCCAGGTATTATATATCAGAAGCGAGCAGATCTTGAACGCAGGCCTCTCTAACTCCAGGCCAATTCTCCTCAAATCAGCATGTGTTAATTTCTTTTAGATCACTTAAAATGCAAGGTGAAGAGATTTAATGATGATAAGTTTTATTCAGTGTCTTAACCTTGGCAGGATACTTTTGTGCATTGTATATGATAATCACATCAATTTTATGAAGTAGTAAAATTATTTTATTTATTTATTATGTATAAATGTAATTATTATAAGCCATCTTTTAGAGATAAGTAAACTGAGGCGCAGAGTAGTTATTCAACTAGTAAATATTAAATGTGACATTTAATTCTAAGTCTTCTTGACTTTCAAGGCTGGTACTCTACATAATATAGGTCACTAGGGAATGGGATTAGAAATAGTCTGGGTTATAAAATGATGTTTGAGAGCAGCTAGATAGTGCAGTGATAGAACTCAGACCCTGGAGTTAGGAGGACCTGAATTCAAATTCTTCTCAGATACTTAATATTTACTCTGTTTGACCTGGGCAAGTCTCTTAACCCCAATTGCCTCACCAAAAAAAAATGATTAGAGAGAAGGGTAGAGATAGATATAGTAGGATGTTCTGTAATCCCAAGAGTGTGGCTTCAGTGTAGAAGAAAATATAAGAAACTTGAAGGAAAAACAAAAAAAAAACTTCATTTCTTTAGTAGACCTGACTTCATTTCATTAATAGACCTGCATCTGCCTTTATTTTGAGAAGATTTGTTTTGGGAACTTTTAACTCGCTCATCAATTTCAGTTCCCCAAAGTAGGTCCTGAATTCCATGAATATACTGTAAAGGTATATTCCTTTCGTATAATTGGAGTTTTCTCTTGTTCTCTAGCTTATGAAATCAGACAGTGATCGATGAAGAAACTGAGTAACTGTGAAGGATTCTAATCTTGGAATAGGCTCCTTTTCTAATGAAGAACAGCTTGGACTAGTATAATTTCAAGTTACTTCCCAGCTCTCCTCCTCTCTGAAGGATATTGTGGTAGCTTATTTCTGTTTGCAATACATTAACACAAAGAGAACTCATTAGTTACATCTTACACATTTATATTATGAGAGTACCACTCACAAAGAGACAGAGAAATGGTCCCCTTTGTATTTTTGAAAGCCAAGTACCATTCTTACTCAATTTTGCTTCTTTGAAATGAAACTTATTATAGGAAGTCTTTTGAAGAATAGAGGTAATTTTAGAAGAAGAAAAAATTTTCTTTCCTTTAAATAAATGGACATTGTTGGAATGACAAGGCACATCTACCAAGAAATCCCTGTCTGAATAACTGTTGCAACAAGCTTTCTATATATGCCTCACATGATTAAGTTTTGCTAATTCATTTATCACACCTTGCTTTTTTTCCAACTAGATTGGATGCTTCCTGAAATTAAGAAATGTTTCTCCCAAAGCAAGGATAAGCATAAATAAAGGGGGAGGGCTACATAGCATAACAAATGAGTCAGATATAGGGCATCATGTCAAATATTATGGGTAGAATGTGGCAGAGCCAGGATTTATATGATTCCAGATTCAATATTGTTTCTGCCATTATATGCAAATGTCATTACATCATAATTTATGGTTCTTACTTTATCTTAGTTCAAAATATATAATTCACTGCATTATATGTACACCAGAGTATTTTATATGTCAGTAGGTTTAACATAATTCTATTTTAAAAAGAGAAAACAAGGGATGAGCCACTCTGGCATTTGTTAGTCATACAAGTTTAGGTGATCCACACTGGGTTTGCAATGCCTTAATTTCAGATATGTTAGGCCATGGAAAATTCCAATTCAAGTTGTGAAATCAATTCATTATGCATTAGTATTTCCAGTTCTCTTTTTCCTCTTTCATCCAAAACATTCAGGGAGAGAGACAGGCAGACACAGAGATAAACACAAAGAAAGGGTGAGGGAGGAGGGAGGAGGAAGGAGGAGGAACAGATGGACAGGTATAAAGACATGGAGAGAGGGAGAGGGGTGGGAAGGAAATCTCTTTAAGAAGAGAAGTACATTTTTTCCCTCACCTCTTTTTTGGGGGGGAGGGTCAAACTTGGTTGTTATAATTTTTCTTTCTTCTCTTCCTCCTTCCCTTCCTTCCTTCCTTCCTTCCTTCCTTCCTTCCTTCCTTCCTTCCTTCCTTCCTTCCTTCCTTCCTTCCTTCCTTCCTTCCTTCCTTCCTTCCTTCCTTCCTTCCTTCCTTCTTTCCTTCCTTCCTTCCTTCCTTCCTTCCATCCATCCATCCATCCATCCATCCATCCATCCATCCATCCATCCATCCATCCTTCGATTGGTGGTGGTAGTTGTAGTGTTACTTTTTTGGTTTGTTTTTGTTAATTGGTGGATCTTTCCATTTGTGTGTTGTGTTTATTGTTTTCCTGATTTTGTTTATTTCACTTTGCATCAGTTCATAAAAGCCTTTCTAGGCTTCTCTTTATTATATATATCACTTCTCACACTACATTAATATGTCACAAGTTATTTAGCTGTTCCCCAATCAGTAGCCTACTTTGCTTCTAGTCCTTTGAATGTACCAAAAATATGAGAGAGAGAGAGATAAAAGAAGCAGAGGTATATAGAGCAACAGAGAAGATACAAAGAGAGATAGATAGAGGGACAGGCAGAGAGAAAGAAAGACAGAGACAGAGAGACAGAGACAGAGACAGAAAGAGAGGGAGGGACAGATAGGGAGAGAAAGAGGGATAGGTAGGTAAGGAGAAAGGGGGGGAGAGAGGGAGAGAGTGAGAGAGGAAGGAGAGAAAGAGGTGGAGAGAGAGAAGGGGGAGAGAGAAGGGAGGAAGAAGAAAGAGGGGAAGAGAGGGGAGAGAGAAAGAGAGAGAGAGGGGTACAGATAGGGGAAAGAGAGAGGGAGAGAGGGAGGGGGGAGAAATAGGTAGAGGGGGAGAGAGAGAGAGAAAGAGAGACAAATAGGAAGAGACAGAGGGAGAGAGAATATCTTTCTTTTAGTGTTTGACCTCTTCAGGGTACACGAGATGTCTAGGATATTTTGCTCACTTTCCTAGAATGCATGGCTTAATTCACAATACCGCCAAATATGCACCAAATATACCTGCATGTTGAAAGTATTGACTGCTCTTATTTCATTGGTCCTCTCCATTAATCTGTAGGGTGTAAAGCAAAGCCTGAATTGTTTTGCTCTGTATTTCTTTTATTGATAGCATATTTCATATTGATATCAATAGTTTGTAATTCACTTTTGAGATGTCGTGTTCATTTTCTTTGACTACTTAATGATTAGATGATACTTCTTTGTTTTAAATATTTGTCAGTTACCTCTTTATATAGTTTTGGTTATCAAATCAAATTGATTCATCTTTTCACAAAAAGCTCCTCCCCAGTTAACAGCTTCCTTTATGCTAGTTGTAGACATTCTGTTAGTGCAATTCCTTTCCAATATCATATCATCTAAATTATCTATCATATGCTTCATGATCACCTTGGTTCCATTTTTGCTTAAGAATCTTCCTTCTAGCTAAAAATCAAAGCATGGATTTTTCTTCATAGCTCTTTTAACATGAAAATAGTCAAGGAACAATCTTTGCATTTCAGATTCTCTGAACAAAAAATTTAGTTCAATTCTTGACCTAATCCAACTGACAAAAGAGAAAAAACCAAAAAGATTTGCAATCAAGTGAGACTAGTGATATTTCAGCAGGAATTATATTTCTTAGGTGTATAATTTCAGGGCAAAACTTGTGCTATCTACTGTAATGAGATCAAATATCTTGTTTATCAGCTTTTTCTGCTGTTCTAATCGCACACCCCAAAGAGTTAAACAATAATTTATAGAAATGTATATCGTGTAAGTCACTAAGCTTACTGGAGCTCACATATATCAATTACTACAATATGAGTTAAAACCATATCATTAACAAAATAAAGTTCATGAAATAAAGTTGATAAATAATTGATATTTTATAAATTGTCACTTGTTAATTTTTAGAGGTACAGATCTCTAAATAGGTACTTTCACCTTTTAGAAATTAGCAGCTATTCTAGTTCTTTAATCTTTGTTCGTCACTGCTTTATTAAAATTTGAAAGCTATAAATTTAATATCAGTCACTGTGGGAAGTTAAGAAAAGTATAGGTCTTCTTGGTTGTTACCTGTAACAAATTTGGAATCTAGTTGGAAAGGGGAAAAAACACAGTTGCAACATGGAGGTATATGAGACTTTATGTAAAAGTCCTAAAAGGTATGATACAATCACTCTTTGAGCTAGAAAGTTAGGAGCCAAAAGATTTACAGGAGTGAGACAAAGGAAGCAGGAAAATCAATGTGATGGGGCCATATCAAGGACACTGATAATGGAGACAATATCTGCTTTAGACTGGGAAAATTTGTAAAGTACCCACTAGGGCAATAGCTAATTCCCATGTGTAGCTGATGCTAGAAGTAAGTGGAGGCTCTTGGTTTGAGTGGTAAGAAGGCAAAGAGGAGGGTAGCTGCTGACAGGCAGCTTCTTTCCAACAGAAAAATAGTTTATTACTTCAAGGCCCCTGTGCACAGGGGGAAAGGAATAGCTTTCTCCTTTACTCCAGTGGCTTGTTATATCTCCTTTTATCTTGCCACATAACAGGAATAACATTTATAGCTTTGCAGTATATTTGCAATCAATGGCTCATGTTATTTTCAAATGTCTCAGCAGTGCTGTGGCCTTTAATCACCTTCATATGACATTTACTGCTTTGTGGAGTCCAAAGGCATGAACCTTATCCCTTATTTATTCTACAAAGTTAAAAATTTTTCAGTAGATTTGTTTGTATATGAGTTGTGTGCATATGTGTGGACATATGCATGTATACTACACATGCATGTAATGTGAATTTATATGTGTGTGTTTTTTCCTCTTCCTCATTTAAAATTTAACAGTTCCCAGAAACAGTCATTGGAGAATTGATTTCATGTTATATCTAAAATTGTTCAGTCTCATGTCATTTCAAATGAACAAAATGCCAATGTCACCATTATTCTTATTATATATTTATACACAAATGATTCTTTAAGCCTTTCCTTCAACATCTCTCTCTTGCATATGTTAGAATCATATGGAATTCCTTGAAAGATGGAACAATAGGAATAATTCAGAACCTCAATAACTCAATAACCTCAATAAAACAAGGCCTCAAGAAGGAAGTTGTATAATCACCAAAGTTGTCTGCTACTGTTATGAAAAAATGGCCACTTTATAAGACAGATAAAAGATATTACCTATAGACACTTAGGTCATCCAGATGTTCCTATTTATCAATGAGGTGCTAATCTCATCAAGCTTCAAAACAGTGTAGAACCCCAACCCCCCAAAAGAACCATAATCATTTAACTTCCATTTGATTTTTGTTTTGGCCTAGATTGCTTCAAAGTGAATATAAATATTCAATTAATATTGTTTTGGCCAGGGTCTTCCCTGAGGGTCTTTACATCCCAAATTGATTCTTTGACTTTTCAAAAAAATTTCAAAAAAATGCCTATTTTCAGACTTCAGTGGGCAGTTGAAAAGATGATTCATAAACCTGGATTCATCAGAAAATCCTAACATATATATTTCGAAGGCAGTAGGTAAAAGAATGGTGAACTGGATTCAGAGGTGAAAAAGACAAAAAAGTACTTGATTGGTTTTGATAAATTGTGTAATTTTTAAAAATAACTCTTGAGTATCACTCCAAAATCGGAATCCATGTTTTCAATATCAGTATTTTTATGTTGATGCCATATAACTACAAAGTATGGGATGTCATAGTTTCTAAAGAATTAAAATTATAAGTCATCTTGAGGGCAAAGGAGAAACACATGAATGTCCATAAGTATGTAGATTATTACCAAAGAAGCCTTATGCAAGATAATCTGTGCAAAAATTAACGTCACAGAGATATAGGACCCAAGAAAGAAGGTTAGTTTGTCTCAGGGTGAGATCAAGGGATAAGCAATGGAAAATCACCAGTGTATTAATACCCATGCCATGTCAAGGAATTTAGAGAACACATCTTCTTCATCCCTAATCACATGGGATGGAGTCCATATTGAAGACTTACTTGAGATAGGTTCAAGAAAAGAAGACATGGGTGTAATTAGATTTTTTTTCTGACAGATAGATTGTTCACTTCCATTTTCATGTGATCACAGATTCATCCACAGAATCAGAATGTATATAAAGAGATGCATGTATATATTTTAGGAGCAAGTCAAATGTTTTAAGAGAAGTTTGTTTTTGGAGAAGACTGGCGTCTGATATCTTCAATGTTGTACATGTAAAATGAAATTCCCTAATTTTTGCAATAACAGAATTATTGAGAAGAAGCAGTTATTTGAGCCTAGTGTATCATCCATATCATATTCTAAGTGCCATTTGGTTATGAAATGGAAACACCAAAGTGTTAAATCATAACTACCTGGACACAACATTATTAGTATAATTACATCCTATAACATACTTAGCTCAAATACATGTAATCATGCAATTATAACTTGAACTGATGCAATTATGATATGTAATGATGTATAGTAATTATGGATAATAAGCCAATTATAATTTACATCAGGATCACAAAAAAAAATCCTTCAGAAACTTTCTGAATGAATAAACTCTGCCCCTTGTCAAGCCAAGAAAGAATTGAACATTCCTTAGAATATTTTTGCACATTAATGATGATTCATTTTAAAAATTAATGAGCTCCATTAATCTCTTCCTGCAGTAGGAGATAGGATTGTAATCAATGTTGTAGAATATCCCAGAGTAGTCAGCTACATCCTATGAAGATGCATGGTTTGACTGGAGGTTGAGGACAAGGAAAGGTTATTTCAGCTATGATTGGAGATGTTAGCATGTCTTCTTCACAAGATGTGCTCTAAGGTTTCTGATGAAAATATTTTTTGGTGTCCTGAAGTCAATGAAGAAATACCTTACTAGTCCTTCACATGGTTTATATGGTGTGGGAAACATATCAATCCTTCAACTTATTATCAATTAACTAATAAGTATTTATTAAATGCCCACTGTGTGCTAAGTTCTAGTATATAATGATAAAATAGAACAGTGTCTGTTCTCAAAGAGCATACTATTTTAATGAGAGCAGCAATACACATACTTATTAAAAGCAAAAATAATATGAGATAATGAGAAAACAAGACAGGAGCAGCTAGGAAAATCAAGAAAGACTTCATTTAGGACAAAGTATTTGAGTACCTTAAAAGAAAGAAAAGAAGGAGGGAGCAAGAGAGAGAGAGAAAGGTCAACTACCCATCAGTCCTGCTTCTCACTGGGGCAGCTCCTACTCATAGAAGTTGCTGTTTGTCTTTCATTCTCTAAGAAAATCATGACATCTAGGAGGTGATTTCTTTAATTAGCTCACAACAAAAGGTCCCAAGCCAATTCCACTTAATTTTTGCTTTGGCCTAGATTGCTTCAAAGTGAATATAAATATTCAATTAATATTGTTTTGGCCAGGGTCTTCGCTGAATCTTTCCATCCTAAATTGATTCTTTGACTTTTTCTTAACCTAGTTCAAAAAATTTTTTTGTTTCATTTATTTTTTACATAACTTTAATCACTAAATGGGTTGATACCTCAGTCAAACTGAAACCTGTTAAAGACCTTAGTCTGAAAAAAGTTTCTCCCACTGTATTGCGGGCCATCTCTGGTCTTGCTGATCCATATCTAGTCACTGGACTACTGGACCCAGATGGCGGAGGAGGGGAAAGAGGAAGGTGACCTTGCCCAGCACTCTCTCACTCAAATCCAATTCCTTTGCATGTCATGGTATCACCAGCTGAATGTCATAGTCCTCTTGGAGAATAAAGGACAAACTATAATAATAACAACAATAATATGAAATTATATCTTAAATTTTTTATTCTTAAAATTCACTTTGGATATTTAAAAAAAATGAACAACTGTTTTTTTAAAAACTGGAATTAGTTAGAAAGTAAAGAAGCAAACCATTATTATACTTTATTTGCATGTCATGCCTTAGATAAGCACTGGGGATAAAAGTAAAAAGAAAGATAGTACTTTTCTATAAGGAATTTATATTCAAATTGGGTAAGACAGCAATCACAAAAAGGGGAGATGAATGTGAGAGAAGATGAAAATAACTGATGCTTGGGAAAGGTTCAAAGAGGAACTGGGCCTGCCTAGGAGAAGCCTTTGTTTTTAAAGCACTTTGCTTTTGCCTTTCATGAACATAGCTTATTTTATTTCACATGATGGCTGTTAATATACTTATCTCTTCAACTAGATTATGAAGTCTTTGAGGAAATGAACTATGCTTTATTTCTCCCATCCCAATTCCTTGTGCAATAATTATTTTGTTGAATAAATAAGTTCCCTCATTTAAATAATAACTTGAATACAACTTCTTTATGATTCACCAAAATGCTTTATAAACCTTATATCCTTTTATCTTTATGACTGCCATTTTCAGACAAGTATTATTTGCTCATTTTACATGTTAGGAAAAAGGAACAGAAATTTATATGGTGATTTGCTCATGGCTGCATAATTAGAAAGTAGAGGGCCCAGCATTTGAAGTCAGGTGTGCTGATTTAATGATATCAGACTTTTTATACTATATTATGTTACAGATAAGGATACTAAGAACAAGTGAAAAGGAGTGATCTTTTCAAAGTTATCGTTTAAAGACTGTGATGGTCTATGTGAAGCAAAATTCCCTTTCAAAAGTACAAAGAAAGACATTGGACTTAATCTATCAATCCATAGTGTACTGAGAGATTGAGTTCCTACTACACAGCTGTCCACATTCCTTCCCCCTGGATTTCCAACTAACCTTGAAGGGCAGCAGGGATCTTTATTCTTCTAATACTGTTGGATCAAGTCCCATTTTGGATATGTTTTTCCCCCAAGTATCATTTATTAATGATTATAGCCTCATAGTTACTTAATATGTTGGTATATCTTCAGTATCACTGATGACTGTTAAATTTCAATATGTCTTTTACAAAGATATATTTGTTTACAAGATATACTAAAAATGAAATGTTTCCTCCACCCCCAAAACAGACAACACTTTCCCCTTTCTATCTCAGTCCCTGGGAAGAATCAATTCATTTAAAAATATATTTTTTATTAAAGCTTTTTATTTACAAAACATATGCATGGGTAAATTTTTCAACATTGCTCTTTGCAAAATCTTGTGTTCCAAATTTTCCCCTACTTCCCCCAGCCCCTCCTCTAGATGGCAGGTAATTCAATACACGTTAAATATGTTAAATATATATGTTAATTCCAATATATATATATGTAAATATATACATATTTATAGTTATCTTGCTGTATAAGAAAAATGAGATTAAGAAGGAAAAAAACCTAAGAAAACAAAATGCAAGCAAACAACAACAGAAAGAGTGAAAATGCTATGGTGTGATCCACACTCAGTTCCCACAGACCTCTCTTGGTGCAGATGGCTCTCTTTATAACAAGATTATTGGAACTGATCTGAATTATTTCATTGTTTGAAAGAGCCGTGTCCATCAGAATTGATCATCATATAGTTTTCTTGTTACCGTGTATAATGACTTCCTGGTTCTCCTCATTTCACTTAGCATCAGTTCATATAAGTCTCTCTAGGCCTCTCTGAAATCATCCTCTTGGTCATTTCTTACAGAACAATAATATTCCATAACATTCATATACCACAATTTATTTATTCAGCCATTCTCCAATCGATAAGCATCCATTCAGTTTCAATTTTCTTGCCATTACAAAAAGGGCTGCCACAAACATTTTGGCACATACAGGTCCCTTTCCCTCCTTTAAGATCTCTGTCTGGGATATAAGCCCAGTAGAGACTGCTGGATCAAAGGGGATGCACAGTTTGATAGCCCTTTGGTCATAATTTCAAATTGCTCTTAAAAATGGTTGGATTATTTCACAATTCCACCAACAATGTGTTAGTGTCCCCCCTCCAACATTTGCCATTATCTTTTCCTGTCAGTAGAATCAATTCAAATGTAAAAATGTAGCTACTAACATTCTTCCCACCACTGAGTTGCTTCCACGGATGTCATAGTCCCAGATTAATGTTCATTCACTTATTGTTGGTGGATCTGTTATCTTGGCTCCCAGGTTCATCCATTGCTGGGATGGGTCAAGTATGCTACTTTTCAGGATTAGCTCTTTTCTAGGCTTGGCCAATCTGGTAGTACTTTTGATCTGCTGAGATCTCAGGAGACCTGCCACAAAAGGAAAGAAAACTTAAAGAGGAAATGGCTCCATTTTAGTTATAAGCTTTATCCATGAAAGAAATAAGATTTTCAAGGACTAAATTGGTAGGGGGAAATGGACACCTTGTAAGACTTTTGCAATTTAGAGAGTTGTCAATATGTTTGATGGCCAGCAAAAACAAGAAAACTTATCTAGTCAATTTCCGTTATATGTCCACTCAATTTTGACTCAGTAGTCAACTGAAAAGCTCTTCTTCCTTCCTCGAAAAAGGAACAGGCCACATTCCCAGATTATATGCACATACCCTGAAGAGGAGCTCCTGAATTAAAAGTCATCATTCACTTTAGAAACAGAATTGATACCTTCCCCCATCTTCCAATTTAACTTTCTGGATCTGTCATTCCTGATATAGTTCTAGAAAGCCAAATTTTACTGCTACAAGGGTGGTAACATTCAAAATAATGACTCTTTAAAAAATAATTTATTTTTAAATATTTTCTTCCAATTGTATTCAGAACAATTGTTAAACCTTTGTTTTTAAGATTTTTGAGTTCTAGGCTCTCTTCCTTATCCCCATCTACAATTAAGAAGCCACGTGTGATGTTACGCAAACATTTCCATAAAAGTCAAGTTGTGAAAGAAAAATAGATCCCCCACCCTAATAAAAATTAAAAAATTCTAAAGAAAAATTAAGTTAAAAAGAAAGAGAGAGTAAGAGAAATAAAGATTGCTTCAATCTGTATTCAGATTCAATCAATACCTATTCTGGATATGGATAGGATTTTAAATTTCAAGTCCTTCAGACTAGTTGTGTATTATTGTTCTACTGAGAATAGCAAAGTCATTTACAACTGATTATTCTAGAACACTGCTATTGCTTTACATACAGCATATTTCACTTTGTTCATGGAGGACTTTCCAGGTTTTTTTTTTCCTGAGAGCATCCTGGTCATCACTTCTCAAAAAAAAAATAATATTCCATCACAAACACATGCCACAGTTTATTGAGCTGTTACTCAATTGATGGGCCTCCCTTCAATTTCTAATTCCTTTTTGTCTTGAGAAGAAAACTGCTATGAATATTTTTTTTGTTCATTTGTTCATTTTCCTTTTTTTCGTGTGTTTTTTTTTTCTGAATCTCTTTTGGTATTCATGATAACAATCTTTTATTAAAAATATCAATAGATAACTTTGGAAAATCAGTTTTGCTCCTGTAACATACTTCAGAATTAGGGTTATAGTCTACCTGAGTGGCTAGTAGAAGAGTCCCTTGGGGTGTGGAAAACAGTGGTTCAACTCTTGCCTTTACCATGTATTACTATGTGATCCTGGCCTTAGCCTGGACTTACAGCTCTACATTTATGGGGAAAAAAAAACTTTGCACAGATTTACACCAATGAAACCAAAGGCCCAGACCTAAGAAAAATAAAAGCAACATGCAGTGTCTTTGATATCTTCAAAAGTAAGTCCTTTGAGTCTTACTGTCCCTGAAATGATGTAGAGCCCTTTTCCTTTTTCATGGTTTGTTTTCTTAGTTCCTATGTCTTTTGTCTTGCTCATCATAAGTTCAAGATTTCTTTTCCGCCTCATTTTCTTTCCTTTTGTCTAGTTATGTCCTTGCATATAGCAGATGCTTAACAAATGTTGAATTGAACTAAATGGCTTCACTTTTATTGTATCAACAGAGTAAAAAGTTCTATTTATTTTCCCCCCTCTTTAAGCATCAATACCATGTTAACTCTCCAATTTCAGGAGTCTGGTAAAGTCTTATTAAGATCAATAGGATGAAAAAATTTCAAAAAAGTTTCCAGCATATTTTTGATCTTGTTTGGTTCCTGATCAGATTCAGTCAGCTATCATTTATTTATGTTACCATTCATCCGACTCTAGAGCACTCTATGGAAGGATAAATTCATAGATTCTGTCATTGTTACATGATGGATCTTTAAGGAGCTGACAGTCTCCTTATTCTTCTTCTTAGACCTAGAACAAATTCCCATCCATAAAACAATGATTTTTTAAAAGTCAAATTATTGATGAAGAACATTACATTTTTAAAGATTTTTTTTAGAACATAACCTAAAATTTAGAAAGTAAATTATACTATTTAGCAGCATTTTCATATTGTTACTATATATTAAATAAAAGGCTATTTTTATTGAGTAAAATTTCTCATGAAATAATTCTATAGTTTCTTTGCCAACCATAAATACATTTCCGATTGCAAATACCTTCATTTGCTTCTCTGGCTTTACAATGAAAACCAAGTTTGTCATTGTAGTTTTTAAATCTTTTGAGTCATAATTATTTCTGTGTTCTTTATTTATGATGTAGGTGATTAAATGTTTCTATTTTGACTAAACCAGAATGGCAAGCAATATCCTGAGGCTGGTAGTACCAAAAGGATCTTCCTTAAAAATAGCCAAACTAAGCCAAACCCTACAATGTCTATAATTGTTCTTATATTTGTTCATTAAATTAAAAATAACTTTCTGTGAAGAATGTAATAACTAATAAAGAAACAAGCAAGAGTCTTCCTGTCAAGTCATATATGGATTTTCCTCTTATTATTATTGTTTTTTTAATGATAATAGTAACTCATATTCATTGAACCTGGAGATTTAAAATAAATTTCTTCAAAACTTTCTGGTAAGATAAATAATGCATTATTTTCCCAAATGAAAAACAGAGACTTACAGGGGTAAGAGCTATGTTAAGTATTAATACTGTAGTAGAGTGTTGCATAGCAGATACAGATCTTGCTTTGGAATCAGGGAACCAGGGCTTTAATTTTCTTTCCTCTCCCAGTTACTTATATAATCTTTTTGTCCATTTGTAAAATGAAGGGGTTAGATGATTCTCATTTCTTCTTCCATCGCTACTCTATAATTTTGGGGAAAGCAACATGCTTTAGTGGGAAGTGATTCCTTTGAAATCAGAGGAACTGGGTTCAAATGTCACCTTTAGAACTTACTTCATGACTTTTAATATTTACTTAAACTTCCTTGAGCCTCAATTTCCCCATCTGTAGAAGCTGGACTACATGCCTCTGAATTATCTTCTAGCTCTCAATCTATCACCTTATGATCTAGCCTGTAATTATTAGAAATGGATCTTACAACCAGATCATCTGCCACTAAGCTAAGGATATTTTCATTATCCTAACTATACTTTCTTTAACTGTACTCCACTACACCCCATGATGATCTCAGTTCATTGGTGACTCTGTCAGATATTAGGCTTTCACTACTTGATACCTGATATCTCCAAAGAGGAGGAAAAAAAGGCATTACTTGACTGTTCTCTATTCCCCCTGTCTTCTGATGAAAACATACTAATGACAGGTATTTATTTAGGTATTAGTTAATAAATTGTTAAAGTTTTATTGATGCCTTACTTTTTGTAATGCAACCATTTCTAGATATCATTCAGTTTTCTACCTCTTTATACCCATCTTTATACCCATCAAATAAATCCCTCTCTTTTTTTAAAAACAAAACAAAACAAAAAAAGTTAACAAAACTCAATTTATATAGTGACCTAGTCTCATAACGTATGTAGCATTCTGTGTCCATAGCCTCCCATCATTCTCTGTTAAGAAGAGAAGGACTGCCTAAGCTCTCTAAGATTGATTCTTTAATAAATTCAGATGTAATTTGACTTGGATTAAATGGAAGATTTCTCCCTCAATTCTCTTGTGTGTCTCATACTATCCCAAGTTCCTTGAGGCTAGAGATACTTTTTTTCATTTTTTCTCTATATTTTAGTACTTGAAACAGTAATTTACATATATATAAGTACTTAATAAATGGGGGGGGAGGTGGCACAGCAGGAAAAGTAGAGGGCCTGGAGTCAGAAAGACTCATCTTTCTGAATTCAAAACTTGTCTCAGACACTAGCTATGTGACCCTGAGTAAGTCACTTAACATTCTTACCTTACTTTCCTCATTTATAAAATGAATTGGAGAAGGAAATAGCAAACAACTCTAATATCTTTATCATGAAAACCCCAAATGGGGCACAAAGAGTTGGACGTGACTGAAAATGATGGAATAAGAACAATAAAATTTAATGTCTTTTTAAATTGAATCATCATTTCCCCCAGAGCCAATTAAAAACAAGTTCTTCATAAAATAGACATGTGTACCAGGTACTGTTAAAAGGTTTGGTTAACAGGGGAGAAAAATGAGCCTTCTGACTTAAATGAGACTTTGAGATTTCCTGGCATTCCTATCACCCATTTTGGTCACTGATCCACATTACTGTAATAAGAGACAATTGATTCCAAGGTAAGAAGGACTTCTGGGAGAGGCAAGGGTAGAGGTCATTTTTGGTGAGTAGTGTTATCATTAACATTGCTATCATTCATAAGGCTTTTGATTTCATGCCTGAACATCATTTCTATAAAATAGTTGGCATGTATAACATGTGGTGATGGGGAAATGAAACACCAGGTTGAGGGAAAAATCTGACTCAGAAAATGAGTCAAAGGTAAGAATGGGAATTGAATGTGTAATTTTAGGTGAGGGATAGTGTGAAAATATCTGGCTGGAAGTGATACCGATATCACTTAATATTGATTTTGTACCTATTTTGGCTGGCACCTGAAAACTCACATTCTAGATTGTGATTGAGTAGATTGAATGAGTAAGGGAATCTCATGTTACCACTACCAGAAATAATAATAATTAATAAAATAATCAGCATCTCTCTTGAATCTGTTGTCATTTACCAATAGGAAAAGTTCTCAAATCTGAGTCAATATTGACCATATAAAGACCTGCATTTTAAAATCTATAATTGATTTGGCTGCTCTATATACATAATATTTTTCTTTAGACTAATGCATTTATTAGAGTTAACAATGTGTCAGAAATGATGAAAATTGTGCATAAAACTCAGGGAAGGTATTGCATATATCTGTTAATATTTGCATTGTTAATAAGGTGTTAAAGGTTCAGATAAAATAACTTTTTATTAGAGCAAAGTGAGTGACATTGGATAAAGATGATATTGCATGTTATTTTATGGGAATGGTAGAGCATTATGTTGAAAAAATAGGGAAAACTGACAAATCTCTGCTGTTGTCCTCCGTTAGTTAGCTATCAAAATAAATGTAAAATGGGATCTAATGTTGAAATTGTATTTTTCAATTAACTTCAATAAATCTGGGGTGACAACATGGAGTAATAAGAAATTGGATGAGGGAAGCAATACATCAATCAACAAGCTTGTATTAAGTGCCTATTATGTGTCAGTCACTGTACTAGGTGATAGGGACACAAGTATAAAGACTGAAGTTCTCTCTAATTCTAAAGAGAGACTTTTATTTCACACCTTGGAGATAATGTAAGTTACACACAGTTGTTTAATAAACATGTATTGACTCACTATATAAATGCTAATAACATTATTTTTACAGGGGGCTATTCTCCTCATTTGAAATGAGAAAACACAAGTGAAAGATACTCTATTCACAAATAGGAATTCTCTTAGAGAAAATTTTGTCATTTTTCTCTTTGGCTTTACTATGAAAATCATAAGGGGTCCATGGATGCTATAGTTTTTTTTTTTTTTTAAATTTGTTTAGCACAATAATTTCATGTTGGAATAAAATTATCAGAAATTCTTTCAAGGCCTTCTGGGTGCTTCCATGTTGTCATGGCAAGAAAGACAATACTAATGATTGTTAATTGAAAAACCTATTCTCTGTTAGTTGGCTATAGTGACTTAGGAAAATGATAGCCTCTAAGTGGTACAGTCTTCTGAATTTTGATTCAGGAAAGCCCAGGTTCATATTTGTTAGCTATGTGACACTAAACAAGTCAACCTCTGATTGTTGCTTTACTCATCTGTAAAATGGGTTTAATACTAGCACCTTCTTCATAATATTACTGAGGGTAATAAAATGACATGATGTAGGTGGAATGCTTTGTTAACTTCATGGCTCCATATAAATGCTAGCTATAATTGTTTTTGCTGCTCATTCTGCCTACTCCTTGGCTAAACTGGAGTCTTCCTGCCAACTTCCTGATCTGTTCCTGAACTGTTTTACTCAAAGTGTCTTTAAAGTACATATGGCAAATAGAAAAAAAAAGTTCCTTTCAAAATTGTGTTTGTTATTTATTTAAGTTCTGAATTCATTCAGTTTGAAGCACAGTTAGTAGTTTACAATTATAAAATAAATATTAGAAATTGTTAGATAACTTACAAAGGTACAATTAAATAACAAAAATAAAATCAAGACATTGTCCTTTTCCTTCAATCCAGAGATTCAAATGATAATCTTTCAGGAGAGAATATTTACTTTTAAGAGGACTTTCAATATCTGGGAGACATGGGGCAGCATGGCAAAAATGTTTTGGCTCCATAATATGGGTTCAGATCTACCTCTAAATATTACTAGCTATTTGATCATTGTCAAATGACTTAAGCTTTTTGAATTTCCATTTTCTTATGTAACCAGTGAGGAAAACAATATTTATATCTGCAATATTTATATCAAAGGGATGCCATGAGACTGAAATGAGTTATTGAATATAAAATACTATGTACAATATAGATGAAAGGTATAATACTTTAAATATAGGGAGAAAAGACTTTCCTACAAGAATATTTAGTCCATGTTTTGAGTATATCTTGGGAATATTTGAAAAATATATTCCCATGAACAAATTAGACCAAAATAGTTTTAGAATTATACACAAAGTAGTAGTTTATCTGCCTCTCTCCTCTGTCTCTGTCTGCTCCCTCTTCTCTTCTTCCCCCTCTCCCCTCTTCTCTTCTTCTCTTCTCTTCTCCCTCTCCTCTCTGTCTCTCTCCCTCTTTTCCCCCTCCTCTCTCTCTTTGCTCTTTTCTTTCTCCCTCATGCCCTCCCTTTCTTTCTTCGTGCTATGAAGATTAGGCAGTTCAGAAGTAAGACATTGTAGTATCAGCTGAAATGAATAATTAACATATCCTTTCCTCTACCCAAATTAAGTTTTGCAAGGAGGCTGGATGAAGGAAGCTACCTTAAGCTTAAGGGATTTTATTTTCTGATAGTCCAGGCTTATAAAAAGATAACACAACTATTAATCATAGTAGATAACATAATGCTTTGGAGGATTTTTATTTGATTGGGAGTCAGAGGACCTGTATTCAAATACTGATTTTCCTCTGTTCTCATGGACAAGTCATAACACTAGTAGGACTTAATTTCCTCATCTATAAAATGAGGGAGTAGGATTCTCAAATCTGAACTCTAAATCTTACTCCATGATAGAGGAGTAAAGGTAAAGAAGCCCACAATGTCCTTAGGGAACCATCATTAAAGAATTTTGTTATTCTTTTTTGAGGCTTTTCAGTTGCCTCTGATCTTTGTGACTTCATTTGATGTTTTCTTGGCAAAGATACTGGAGTGTTTTACAGATGAGCAAATTGAGGTGAACTTGCCCAGGATCACACAGCTAACAAATATCTGAAACCAGATTTGAATTCAGGAAAATGATTCATCCTAATTCCAAGTCCAAGTCCTATCCACTATGCTCCTATAAATAATTTATATGCCTATACTTACATATGTATATGTATATACACATACATGTGTGTATATAGGCATATATCCAGATATAAATATAGTAATACATTGAGATATTATATATACACAATCTTAAATGTATGTCAATAAGGATTACACATTTTACCCACATATCTGCCCCATTAATGTATTTTTAGAATATTCCTTGTAATCCTTAGGTGGCCATAGTTTTTGACTGGTTCATGAAATGTGAAGTTATTTATAGAAAACTAAAAACCTTTCACAACATGTTGAAGTGAAACAATAAAAAGATAGAATGAATCCCAATGAATTCCAGTTCTATTTTTGACCTCATCTGTCTTTATAAAATCTAAACTATTGATTGACATGTGGAATTAAATAAACATAGGGAGATTGATTTTATAACACATTTTGGTAGCAATTTGATAGAGAAAAATATGACTTATTAACTAGGCCAAGTTTTGTTTCCAGATTTATATGGATAATCCTTAGGCTATTCATTGCAAACCCCCTCTGAGCTCATAGTAATCACATGTGACAGAGGGCAGAAGTTGCATTTGGATTGGCATATGGCTAAGAGCACTATTTACCTATAAGAATCAATTATTAAAAATACATCTAGAGTTGCAAGATTTTGCAAAAACATCCTGACATTACATAAAAATATATTGGACTTATTCTTGTGTTCCTTATCCTTCCTCTTTTCCCTTCCCCCAACAAGCTAAGTTTGACCTAAATTTTGAAAGGGTTTTCCAAAAGGAGATGCATTGAACTATCTATATCAGTGGTGTCAGACTTGAAGCCATATATTGACTTAGAAAATCACATATTAACATTATTTATGTTTTGTTGTGTTTTTAAAATTTTGTTATATATTTCTCATTTACATTTTAATATTTTTATGACCAACTGGGGGTGTGTGTTTTGGTATTTAAAACCTCTGGCCTAAGTCTACAGGGCCACAAGGTTGTAAATCATTGTTCATAATACTATAAACCAATAAAATATCCACTCTTTTTTCCTCAATAACAAAATTACATGACAATTATGTAAGTATTGTGACAAAAATTTTGAAAGGCATATTTTTTGGGTAATTAATCATTTTATCATTCATGCTAGCATATAATTCATAAAAGGGGTCAATGGCACTCTTGAATGCCAAAGACCCTTCATGGAACCCATTTAATGCTTGTATGTTCTTAGAAGAGTGAGGGTGACAATTGACTCAGGTTGGTTGATTAATAGTGAAAGAATGAATACTATACTGAGAAGTGGAACCATTTTAATGAGGGGATTGAATAACTTTTTGATTACTCAGTCTTGGACAAAGAGACTTATGTTTTCCTGCCTAAGGCAATCTAGACCAAAATGGTTCTATCTCTGCCCAGAACTGGCTGATTGGAATATAATGGGATACAAGTCATCTTATGTTAAATTCTTTGTAACTTTCTCTAGTTGGATGGAGTAACAATTCCCATCCAGGATCAAAAGGCATATACCCTGAGAATTTGGACAATCTCATCCATCAACAATGTCCTTCAGATACTGGCTTGGCCTAGTAGAGAATGAGAATCCAAGAAGCAAAAAAGAAAAACAAAACAAACACCAGGATCTTCCCAATAATTATTTAACAATCATTTCTTTTAGTATTTAGTTAATCAAAATAATGTATTAAATAAATCTTTAAATGAAATATAATAATTAATGTAAAGAAAATAGGCTAGAAAATATTTAATTAAATTGAGGATTTGTCTAATTTATTCCAGTTTCTAGCCACTACAAAAAGCTGTCATAAACATTTTGGCACATACAGGTCCCTTTCCCCTCCTCAATATTTCTTTGGGATATAAGCCCAATAGCAGTACTGCTGGATCAAAGGGTATGCACAGTTTGATAACTTTTTGGGCATAGTTCCAAATTGCTCTCCAGAATGGTTGGATTCTTTCACAACTCCACCAACAATGCACAAGTGTCCCAGTTTTCCCACATCCCCTCCAACATTCATCATTATTTGTTCCTGTCATCTTAGCCAATCTGACAGGTGTGTTGTGGTATCTCAGAGTTGTCTTAATTTGCATTTCTCTCATCAGTAGTGATTTGGAACACTCTTTCATATGAGTGGATATAGTTTCAATTTCATCATCTGAGAATTGTCTGTTCAACATATTTAATTTTAAACTTAAATACAAAATAAGGAAAAAATTCCCATGTGTACTTCAGAACGTGAGAGAATTCAAAATGTAAAACAGTAAATTTCCATTTCAAGAAAGCTTATATAATCAATACTACACATTGTGTTCAGAGCTGTCAATTTTTTCTTTGCTTCCTGTACTAAGACAGTGGAATTGATAGAGACAATAATTATCTAATTTAGCATGGTTCAGTATGGTTGATCTGATCCTACAAGGAGATGTTATGAGCCAGAACTTGAAACAAGGTAGAATTGATGAGACAGTGATTTAGTCCTATAACAAATAATGGTTTCCTAGTGATATAATGATTGGTTTATACTCAGTGTGGGGCATATAAGGAGAAGCTCTTAGGGCCAGACACAGAAGCCCATTAGAAGCTCTCAGAGGAGGAGACAGATTCATTCCATCTTCTACCTTTGTGCTGGCTGGAGACAGTCAGAGGAAGCTAGAGGCAGAGGCTGGCAGAGGCAAAGGACTAGCAGCAGGAGCTTTCAGGAACCAAGGAGAGAGAGAGGCCTCTAAGAAAGCTAACCAGGCCCCAGGAAAAAGAGACAAGACTTTGAAGGAAACAATAAAGGATTTGGACTTTAAATCCTGGCTGCATTTGAGATGATTACACTGAACTGAAATGAAGGCTGTCTCCAGAAACCTCCCAAGAAACCTGCTCCCAGAGAACATTATATTTTTAGAGAAGAATATTACATTTTGTTGTCCAAACATGGGACAGACATGATCCTGATTTCAGTGGAAAAGTCTCTGATCCTGATTTCACTGGAAAAGTCTTCTTGACCCAGAAATTAGGGTGAGTACAACAAGGAAACTTTGTTAAAGGGCTAAAATAGTATTTAACTAAAATGGAACAGATCACTGAACTTTTAGAAACTGTACAGAGAACTTGGTTCTCTATGGAAAAAGAATTGAATCCAGATGAGTGGAAATTAGTACAAGAGCAATTATGTCAATTCTATAATGAAAATGGATCTGACTCAATTTCCAAAGATACACTTTATACATATAATTTAAGACAACTGGCTTTAGGAAATTATATAAGTTATAAAAAGAAAGAGTAGGAGGGGAGGAGCTAAATAAACTAGGTGAAAAGGGTGAAGAATCAGATAAGAATGGGGTTAAGTACAATTTTAAGTATGATGTTTCACAGCAGGAGAAATTAGGTCATTCCCCATCCCCCGACCTACTTCCCTCAATTAACCCTTCATGGATGGAGGGAGAAGGAGGAGGGGGAGAAAGAGTGACACAACCACCTATGAAGCAGTTTATGACAAGATTACAAAAGGCTTTGGTTAAGGCAAAATATGAAGGACAGGATGTATCTGATTTAATAAATGCATACTCTGTGATTGAAGAGCTTGACTTTTCAGGTCAGGAAAAAAAATAAGGATTTGAAAAAAGGTTGCAGTCTTTATGGGGCTACATCAACTTATGTTAAGCTGTTACTAGAGAGTTTGGCTTATGAAATCCTAACCCCCAGTTATTGGAAATCCATAGCAAGGACCATGTTTAGAACCTGAACAAATCTTGTGGCTTTAGGAGTATCATGAATTATGTAGGATTCAAGCCCAATGCAATAAGCAAACTGGAGTTAATGTACAAATCACTTTTGACCAACTAGCAGGTGAAGGTCAGTATGTAGAGAATTCAGAACAAAGTAATTACCTCATAACAGCTTATGAACAAATTGCTAGTGCTGCTATAAAAGGTTAGGATTCCTTCCCAGGGAAAGATGAAGGTAAATCCTTCACAAAAATAGAGTAAGGTCCCAAGGAACCCTTTGCAGACTTTGTGGGACGTTTGCAAACTGCTGTCACAAGAACCACTGGAGAAAATGCAGCTACAGAAATAATGATCAGACAACTGGCTAAGGAAATTGCCAATGAGGTTTGCAGAAGAATTATATGGGGACTACATAAAGTTGCTCCTTTAGAGGAGATCATAAGACGCTGTGCCACAGTGGGCACAAATGCTTATTATACTCAGACTATGATGAACATGGAAAGACAGGGTCTCTCTTGGCAAGGGACTTCTAGAGAGACTCATCAATGTTTTCAGTGTGAAAAAGTTAGATATCTGAGAGCTCAGTGTAGGTAAAGGGATAAAGTGAGAAGACAGGGTGAGAGAAAACCTAAAACTCTTATGTCCAATATGCCACAAGGGCTTCCACTGGGCTTCAGAATGTAGATTGACCTAGGGAAATGAGAGGCAAGGCCCAGTTCCAAAATATCATACAAAGGACAGGTGGGGCATAATGGTAGCTGAATTTACACCCAGAGAGTCTTTAGAAGTTCAGGACTCTGATGTGATCTATCAGCCAAAAAGCAATCATATGGGAGAAAGGGATTACAATCGGGGAGAACACAGGCTTTTTTTACCCAACAGAAGGGCAGTGTCTAGTGCAAGCAGCTACAATGTAATTGCCAGATGATGAGGAGAGATTTAGAAAGTGGTAAATAGAAGGGACTAGATAGGTTAACTGCTTGGGAGAAAGGATTTGCTTGTATCTCTATAGATGGAGAAGGAAACAGATGGATGGCAATGAGCACCTTGAAAGAGACAGAAAAAGAAAAAAACACCTGAAAACAAAGGAGAAGAACTTTCTAAGAATAAAATCTGCAGGAATCACTGGATTCCCTAACATAGGATGAGACTGGTGCAGGACTTGAAAACCAGCAGGAATTATTGGATTCCTTGAGATGAAAAATTGTTGATGAGACAATTGCAGTACTTTAAAACTTGCAGGAATTATTGGATTCCTGGCACATGAAGAAATGGACAATAGATTCCTTTTGGACTATTTCTAGGACTTAGGGACATGGAATTATACATGTTGATAATGTTATTTGTTACATCACTACTAGTCTATGTTATGTTACTATGTGCTTATGTAATTTATATAATTATGTGTAATACCTCCCATATTGATGGATTTGTATATACCTGTTTCATGTGAGCCCCTTCAGAAACCTGCTAATCTGATTTGATTTCCCATTTCCTTTGGTGTTTTCATCTCCTTTCCTGAGATGTCAGGGAGAGTGTGATCACCTCTTTTTATGGTGTTTTCACTTCTTTTTTGAGCAGTCAGGGAAGGCATGATCACCCTCTTTTCGGGGGTTCTCACCTTGAGAAGTCAGGAAGGTCATGACCACCTATGTTCAAAATCAAAAGAAAGCGGGAGATGCTAGGAATCTTACAAGGTACTAAGACAGTGGAATTGATAGAGACAATAATTATCTAATTTAGCATTGTTCAGTATGGTTGATCTGATCCTACAGGGAGATGTTATGGGCCAGAACTTGAAACAAGGTAGTAAGTGGAATTGAGGAGACATTGATTTAATAATACAACAAATAATGGTTTCCTAGTGATATAATGATTGGTGTGTACTCAGTGTACAGAATAAGAAGCTCTCAGGGCCAGACACAGAAGCCTACTAGAAGCTCTTGTAATAGGAGACAGATTCATTCCATATTCCACCTTTGTGCTGGCTGGAGACATTCAGAGGAAGCTAGAGGCAGAGATTGGTAGAGGCAAAGGACTAGCAGCAGGAGCTCTCAGGAACCAAGGAGAGAGATAGGTCTCTGAAAGCTAACCGGGCCCCAGAAAGAGAGACAAGACTGAAGGAAACAATAAAGGATTTGGACTTTAACTCCTGGATGCATTTGAGGTGATTACACTGAAATGAAGGCTGCCTCCAGAAGCCCCCCAAGAAACCTGTTCCCAGAGAACATTACACTCTAGAGAAGAGTATTAGTTTCCTTGTAGGTTTTCTTTGGTTTTCTAATGTGTAGTCTTTAATTCATTTACCCCTCCCCCTTCCTCCACCCCTCCCAAAGGCTATAATTAATTATAAATATATGCTCGAGAACACACACACACACACACACACACACACACACACACACACACACACACACACACGATCATACTATCCTTATTTCCTCCTATCATCTATTTCTTTGATGGAGGATAACATGTTCCTTCATAGGTCAAAGTCTTTCTATATTTTTCTAAATCTACCACCTTATCATTTTCTATACCACAGAAATATTCCAACTTATACTATCTA
Source organism: Sminthopsis crassicaudata (assembly GCF_048593235.1). Taxonomy (NCBI): domain Eukaryota; kingdom Metazoa; phylum Chordata; class Mammalia; order Dasyuromorphia; family Dasyuridae; genus Sminthopsis; species Sminthopsis crassicaudata. The sequence continues at coordinate 73,912,439 of NC_133621.1, read as the reverse complement.
GTTATTTCAAATAGTCTAAAGCAATACTGATGGTGGACATATAGTGTAGTATCCCTGTTTTTTTCTCTTTCGATTAAATCTCTTAGCTTTGTTTTTCTGAGACCATGATTACTACCCCTGCCTTTTTTTACATAACAAATTTCATTCCTGATTTCTATTTTATGTTTGTGTGTATTTTTAATTTTTACAACATTTCCTAAAAACAACATATTGTTGAGTTCACATTTTTAATCTACTGTTTCTATTTTGTGGGTGAATCCATCCAATTCACTTTCTAAGCTATAATTACTTGTTTATTTTCCTGCTTACTATTTTTCTCACTATTCTTTTTATCCTATTCCTATCCCTTAGACTCCTGTACTTTACTTCTATCCTCTACCTTACCCTTCTAATACTTTATCTATCCTCCCAAGAATCTCTTCCTTATCCTCTTCCCATTCCCACTCTATTGTATTCTTGTTTCTATCTAAATTTAGAAGACTTTTATACCCTCCTATATATATGCATATATATATATTTCCTTCTTTATCCCATTCCTGTTACCCTATACATCCTTCTATTCCCCCACCCTTTCCCCTATATTTTTATTTCTTTGTGAATGTAGATATTCCCTTTAACCTAATCTTCAAGAATTCTTTCCTTATCCTCTCTCTCCACTCTAACCCCTTGTCCTTTTATTGCTTTCTGAATTTAAAACTTTTATACCCTACTAGTTAAATATCTTGTTCTCTCTTTGATCCATCCCCAATAAGAGTGAGGTTTTGGCACTAGCCAATCTACCCACTACTAGCTTCACTTATATCTACTTTTTTTTTTTTTTTGTATTTTATATGTGTTACTACTTTTTTGTTATCTCTCTCTCTCTATATATAGTGTGTTTGTAATTAGAATCACCTCATTCTAAGCCTTTCTTTCAAACTACCCAAATAAAAATGACAGTCATAAAAGAACTGATCATATTTTCATATATAAGAAGTAAATGATTTGACTTTATTGAGTCTCTTATAAATGTTCTTTAATGTTTGCTTTATATTTCTCCTGGATGTTATATGTTGAGTTTTCTCTTAACTTCTGCTATTCTGTTACTAATATTCAAGTCTTTTAGTCATTATATGTCTGTTATGGGTTTTTTCCCCATTCAGGATTATACTTAATTTTGCTGGGTATTACCCTTGGTTATAACCACAACTTTTTTGCTCTATCAAATATAGTATTCAAAGAATTACAGTCCATCAATGTAATAGCTGTTGGGTCTTGTGTAATACTTATTGTAGTTCCATAATATTTAAACTATTTAAATTTTTTTTCTTATTGTTTTCAATATTTTTCCTTTACCTGGGAGCTTTGAAACTTGGAGGTTGGATTTTTTAAATCATAATTTTCAGGCAGCCCAATTATTCTTAAATTATTTCTCCTTGATCTGTTCTCTAGATCAGCTGTTTTTTTTTTTTCATGACATGTTTTGCATTATTTCTTTCTTTGGATTTTGTTTTATTTGTATATGAGTATTTCTTAGAATGTTGTTAGTTTCCCTTTGTCCAATTCTAGTTTTTAAAGAATTATTTTTTTCTCCTTAAGTTTTTGGTTCTTAATGAATGGATGCCCATCAATTGGAGAATGGTTGGGTAAATTATAGTATATGAATGTTATGGAATATTATTACTCTGTAAGAAATGCCAGCGGGATGAATACAGAGAGGCTTGGAGAGACTTACATGAACTGATGCTGAGTGAAATGAGCAGAACCAGAAGCTCACTATACACTTCAACCATGATACTGTATGAAGGTGTATTCTGATTGACGTGGATATCTTCAACATAAAGAAGCTCTAATTCAGTTCCAGTTGATCAATGATGGACAGAAACAGCTACACCCAGAGAAGGATCACTGGGAATTGAGTGTAAAATGTTTGCACTATTGTCTTTCTACCCAGGTTACTTATACCTTCAAAATCCAAATCTTACCGTGCAACAAGAAACTTGGTTTTACACACATATATTGTATCTAGATTATATTGTAACACATTTAATATGTATGGGATTGCGTGTCATCTAGGGGAGAGAGCAAAGGAAGGGAGGGGAAAATTTGGAAAAATGAATACAAGGGATAATGTAAAAAAAAATTACCCATGCATATGTACTGTCAAAAAATTATAATTATAAAATTAATAAAAAATGCAAAAAAAGTTTTTGGTTCTTTATTTCAAGTTGATTGATTTTCTTTCCCTAATTTTTTTCTTGCATTATTTTTATTTACTTCCCCCCAATTTTTCCTTGTTCTCTCCTAGTTAATGTTTTAAGGTCAATTTTCAAGTTCTTCTAAAGTCTTTTTTATGCTTGGGACCATTTGATGTTTTCCATTTGAAGTGGAGTGGGTTTTTAAGCTCCATTATCTTCTTCCAAATATGAAGCTTGATCTACTTCATTCCTATATATATATATATATATATATATATATATATATATATATATATATATATATATATATATATATAATTTTATTTTTAGCAGCTATTAGAGTGATCAATTTCTAGTTTCAAGGTATGAGGAATTTTGTCCCAAGCCTCAAATTCTTTCTGTTATTTTCTGTGGACTACCCAGGGGTTCAAACTTTGGCTCCCCTCTATACTCCTACACTACTGCTATAGCCCTCTGGTCAACCTATCTCATAAATAATCTTTCTCTCTCTGGTGGTTTCAAAGGAGACTCCTACCAGGAGTCTGCTAACTCTTTCTCCTCCATACTGGCAATCCAGCCTGGGATATATCTGGTCAGAGCAATTGTGCTGGGTGTCCCTTGATAGTGTAAAGTCCTTTAATCTTCCACTCACTCAGCATTCAGACCCCCAACACTGTCTAAGAAATGAAAGTTTTTAAGACTGCCTCCTAACTCCCGTATCCTCAGGACTTTTTGGTTTTTGATTTTCATCGTCCCCCAAAGGTCAGGTCTTTTCCGGGGTCTTTTTAGGTTGTCTTAGGAGAACAACTGCTTTACCGTGATTTTTGTTTATTTCCACTGCTATACATTCTCTCTGAGGCAATGTTTTGTTTTTTTCTGTGAAGGAAATTTTGAGAGCTGAAACTTTTCTGACCTACTCCTCCATCTTCCTGAAAGGTTACTTTTCTTTAAAATAGCTTAGCAGTGCCCTAGTCATGGGTTTCACTGAAACAAGAAGCTGGAAGCAGTAGTGTCTACAGACAAAGAACATTCAATGAGGTAGAATATAGGGCAGTAATACCTTTTCATGATGAGTAGAACAGCATGTAGCAGAAAGTAGAGGCCAAAGACAGTGGGCATGTAACAATAATGGCTCTTTATTATCAAAGTTTTGAGTTATTCATTTTTGCACAAGTCTCAGTCACACATGTTCCATATGTATGTGCTTCTCTTTTTATTATTTCTGTGTGACTTTTCTTCTTACTGATGTTTGATGGATTTGTGGGAAAGTATAATTGATTTTATGGTGAAGATATTTTGTAGGTACTTTGTTAGTCATACCATTTCAATAAATACTTTTATTTAGAGTTAATTTGGTTAACTTTAAACTAAAATATATTGATGGAGGCTCATAATCTATAATTTAAGAGTGCTGAACCACAGAGCATTTTGTAAATTAGATATAGTTGGTTCCAGGGATTACATTCAAATGACTATGTGAAAACATTCAAAATTGAAGTCCCTTGCTGCTTATTAATTGGTAAGTGATTGTAGACAAACCTGAAAGCTTTAGTGTAAGTACAAAAGATAGCAAATGATCTTTTCCACTTAAAGATGTGGTTTCTATCGTCTTGAACCCAAGAAATTAATTGAGAATTAAAGGCTAGTCACATTGACCACATTGATTTAGGACGAACATTGGTACACTATATCGAACAAGCTAAATATGGACCACCAAATGTTTTTGTAACAGGCTTGCAAGCTAGGAGTGCTTATTGTATTTGTAAATAAAATTAAATTGTCTATTAAGATGTAAAAACAGTCTTAGTTTCCTGGGTATGCAAAAACAATTAATATGGAGAATTTAACCTGTAAGCTATAGTTTTCCACCACCAATGTAGGCTTCGTAGAATTATAGATTTAGAATTGGGTGAGACCTCTGAACTCATCTCACTATGTTTAATGACTTGGATTTCTTTCTTTCTTCTTTAAGTTTATAAGTTTTAAGAAGTAAGGATTTGTATTATTAACAATAATAAAAAGTTCTTTGTAATTATTGTAAAATTGCAAATTAGTGACCTTGGCTTTAGCAATTAGGAAATTTTACCAAATATTGCCTATAAATGAAATAAAATGGAAAATTGTAATTCTGGGCTACTTAATTAAAACTCTTAAGCATTTTTAAAACTTATAGTATGCTTCTAATAATTTCTTGGTAGCCAATGGTCTTTGCCTTTAGACATTTTATATCAAAGACTAGACACGGAAAATGATGTCCACATCCTAGCTCTTTATTATAGATTTTATTAGAAAGGCTTTTCATAATGGAATATGAAAGAGTAGGTAAGCTATAACTAGTTATTTCTTTAACAATTATTTGAATGGGAATGAAGAAATCTGATTTAGAGCAATTTAATTAAATTAAAAAACATTCATTAACCAAACTTCTGTGTTTTATAAGAAACTGTATTAGATAATGGTGATAAAAGGATAAAAATAAAAGGAAGTCACATTTTACTAAATGTCACTTCAAAGAATCAAAAAGTTTTTCAGAATTATAAAGAACAAATTTGAACCTGATCAAGAATCTATTCTAAAACATAAACAAGACAAATGGTCATATGGTTTTTATCTGAAGACCTTTAATCATGGTGAACCTATGGTATATGAGGCACCTCATTCCAATGTTAAATAATTTCATTTCTTAGAAAGTTTTCCCCACAAATCTAAATTTCCTTTTTTAATTTTAATTTTTATATTTTTGCAACCTTGCCCTCTCTTCTCACATCTTCATGGTATTTCTAGTCATTATCTCTTGGACCAAGCAGTAAAATTTAATCCTTTCCATTACATATTATAGTCCTTCAAATATTCAAGACTGCTATTATAGTTCACACTCTCTCTGTTTCTATTGCAAGTCTTTTCTTTTCCATTCTAAACATTGCCAGGTCTTTCAACCTATATCAGCACACTTTCTGATTCTATTTCATTAACCATAAAAAGAGGGAATTAAACTTTTTGATTTTTTCAGAGACATACTAGTCCAAAGCTACTTAAACTGTGGGTTGCAAGCCCATATGGGGCTTCAAAATTGAATGTGGAGGTCATGAAATTTAATTTATTATCAGTAACTGTTTGATTTGTATGCCTATTTTAAATACTTGTATACCTGGGCATGTAGAGGCCCTTCATTTTTTGGCCAAGAGAAACAGGTGAGTCAATGCAATATTCAAACTAATAATATTATTTTCTTTCTTGATCCTTCCATCCTGGAAATAATTTCCAATTAATCTCAATTGTAAGGTCACTTTCTGTTTTCTAGTTAAGAACGAACAAAGTCTACATTGTTATTATGAAGCTTCATGTAGAAAACTATGGTGGTCAGAACAATGATTACAAAAGAGGTATATATATACATATAGATTATAGGTATCTATATCTATATCTATATATACACAGTCATACTGATTTAATGAAAAACAGTAGATCGAACATTTGTAGATGAGATTTTTTTTCTTGGTCTTTTTAAATAGTAGGTTAGTTTCTCAGCACTGGATGTTTGTTTGATCAATGGTACTATTTGAGATAATGAAGACTGTTACTACTGCTACTGCCACACACTACTATTATTACTACCTCTGCCACCACTACTACTGCTGCTGGTGTTGCTACTGCTGCTAGTGCTACTACAACTAGACAGCTTTATAGTTAATAAAGTGATATGTATCATAAAAATTAACCTATTTGAGGTTATATGAGATAGGAAGAGCAAATATTATTTTTCTTTTACAGAAGAAGAATCTGGGGTTTAGAGAAGTTAGATAATTTATCTAAGGGTAAAAGAAATGGAAACATGTATCTGGAAAACAAGACTTGGGAAATACGTGATAGCTAACTTGAAGCCTCTGGCCTCAGGGTCATAAAGACAAGGATTCAAGCCCTGTCCCTCATGCATACAGCTATGTGACTAAGCAAATTCTTTAACCTCTCAGTGCCCCAGCTACTTTCTAAAAGTAATAGTTATTAAGCACATGTGGAGCTACATTGATAAAAGTGATTTCCTCATCAGACATTCCTCTATGCCAATAGAATCACAGCTCTATCACCTGAAAACAAATCATATATAGATGTTTGAAAGGAAGTAAACGCTCATCACCTATTGATTATATTTGTATCTTTTCAAAGCTATACATCAGCATTTGGAGTATTTGCAATACAGAAATCAAAGGTCATTTTGTATTCAGACATGCCTACTATATGGCAGTGACTCAGACCTCAGAGACTATCTAATGTGATTCATCTTAAAGTTGTACAGGTGTAAACATTAGAGATGAGATTTGAACCCAGGTCCTTTCATTTTAGAGCCAATTTATTCTTCCACTGTACTACTACATTTCCAAAAGATTGTCTGTTATCCTGTAGCTTTCCCCTCTGGATTAGAAGAGAGCCCCCCTTTTAAAGCTCTGGGGAGCTAGCTCTTAGATTATCTAGCTACACTGGTGTTTATAAAACACTGCCTGCAGGGTTTGGTGACCACAGGAGCTCATGACTAGGGATTGATGATGAGTCACAAAAATTTTTTTGAACCTTTTTTTTTTTCCTGCCATGATCCTGAGATAAAAAGTATAGTGACATCATCCATAAATAAAGTCACAAGGAAGTCATACTTTTTCCGGAGAAAATCCCAAAATAGTGGGTGGGTATCGAAAAGAGAAAACTCAGAACAATAGTCCCTTTATATTTTTGTTTATTAGATTTCTTGAAATCTGATTCAAATAATTCTCTTCAGAAGCTTTGGTAAACATCTCCAACCTGTCAGGTAAATTGTCTCTAATGTGTGAGTGTATTAGTCTGGTCTGGTGAGATCTAGAAGATAAGTCACCAATGAGGGAATTTCCAGGAATTGGTCTGTCTTCTTAATGTCCTATGAGTCTATTCATTTTGATTTATTGACTGATGTTTGTAAAGCCCTTTGAAGATGAAAGGCATTTGCGTAAGATCTAAGTATTTTTATTTACAATAATTTATTTAGATAAAGTCCTGGCTCAGGGGCCCAATTCTGGTTATCTATGCTGCTAGAAGAGAAATCTAAGTTTTATTTCTGAAAACATAAACACCCCTGATGCTCCGTGACGACAGGAGTTTAAAAAGATATATAAGAAAAGCCTAGAATTTCTGCTGAATTTAAAAGAGACCAAAAGGAATTGGTTAACAGTTATCTTTAAATTTGATCATAAAATAGCGAGAACTAGAGAGAGAAATATGTAACTGGTTTGCAAATCTAATGGCATATAGTGTAACTGAACTAAGATATCAGCACATCAAACATCACATTGCAAAGACTAGTAATAACAACTTTATTAGCTACTGTATACAGAACAGTGTGCTAGGTGCTGGTGGGGATATAAAATTTAGATATAGCATGATTTTTACCTTCATTGAGCTTATTATATAAGGGAGGTGAGGAAAAGACACTAATAAAGAGGGAAGAAATAGAGTTTAAAATGGACTTTTAAAAATGAGTAAGTGGTATTCAGTAGGTAAAGAGAGAGAAGGAAGTCTTTTCCTATTTGAGTCCATTTCAATTATTTCAACATCATTCTAATTGTTTGTCAGGATGGATTATTTCATTAACTGGCTTGTTTGCTTCTATGGATGTGATGAATGGATGGAGAAAAGAAAGCACTTAATGTTATCACTATGTGATAAACACTGCCAAGCTTGTGGATCTATATAAAACTTGAAGATAACCTCTACCCTCAAAGAGGAGGCAATACAGATCAAGTAGTAGTAGAGAGGAAGGAACATTTTGATTGGGAAAATAAATGCAGAGAATGAGGAGAACTATAGGAGAACCTGGAAAGGTGTGATGGAATATGTGGGGGCAGCTCAAACTTGTGAGGAAATCACTGGAGAGTGACATGAAGCTTGGCGTTCAAAAAGGTGGCTGATATAGTTGCCTTTTGGAGTGAGGAATTCCAAGGAAGGTGACATGATTTTTTACAAAAGCTTTTCCCAACTTAAATTGACTGCTGTCCTTCATTTTGGATATACTTTATTAATAAGGGACTATAGCTCATCAAGCCATGAGTACTTGTAATTTGTTACTGAACTCAAAAGTTCAGTAACTGAAGGATATGTAGATGGGGATAGGGGAGCACAGATCTAGATTATGATGGGAAGTTCTGGTGAAAATCATTCCTATTCCTACACTTTGTTAGTTCACCAAAAGAAACTCTCAAAGTATCTTTAGGAAAGATAAAACCTCAGGTAAGAAAACTGACCAGGAGGGGAGTAAATTTCTTTTTTGAATTTAAGCTGAAACTTTGCAAAGAAATGAGAATGAAAGAACCAATAAGAGCCATGAAAAATTCTTAAAGCATCTAATTGGTGCAAGATAATATACTTGGCTCTGGGGACACAAAGACAGAACAGAAACCCAGCTCCTACAGAGTGCCTTCATTTTACTAGAAAGTGAGTTTAGATAGTTTAGATAGTGCAGAAAAAATGAGATGACTTTCTGGTCTATAATTTACATATACTCACATACATGTATATAGACTTGCACATATGCAATACAATTATTTCTTTCACATCATAGGGATTAGGGATATGGTGTTGCCATATCAGATTGCCATCTGAAAATCTGAAAAATACAAATGTTTTGACCTTTCTTTATATCAAAGAAAACAAATTGTGTATATTTATGGAATTATAGGACAAAATATGTTTATCTTATGTAATACTATTACATTTTATATACTACTGATTTTTAAAACCTTTTCTATCTTTTGCTACCCTTTATGTGGTGTCTGCAACTTCCCCCAAATCCCCAAATTTCCACTTAATTCCTTATGCCAATCCACAATATATTGAAACTGCAATGGGGAAAGTGGAGATAAGCAAGGGATAGCTCTCTCATAGTTCTCTCTCTCTCTCTCTCTCTCTCTCTCTCTCTCTGTATATATATATATATATATATATATATATATACATATATATATATATATATATTTGTATGTGTGTGTGAATATATACACACATATAAATAGTATATGGTGTGTGTGTATGTGTATGTGAGATGTTCTTAGAGCAAAGAGACCCATTTCACTGCAATCAAAGTGAGTACATCGGTTGAGGACAAGAAAGAGCATATTTGACCAGAAGCTTGCCAGTGTGATCAGAAGATTTGCATAGGTAATGAATATTGTAAAGGTGCCTTGATTCAATGTAGGGGAAAAAAAAAACAAAACAAACTTTGAGGGAGGTGCCAGATGTTATTCTTTATATGTATGAAGTAGCTGTTCTCAAACTTGAACTACTGGGATTCCCCCTGACTTTCAAGGTTGCTGTTCTTGCTTTGATTTCCAAATGTCTTTACTAGTCTCAAAACTCCTTATCTCTATAGTAATCATAGGTTCTGGGAGGAAAGCAAGAGAACACTCAGGAATACCTTGATCTAACCTCTCAATATCTAAATTTTTCCAAATATGTTTTTTTTCTTGAAAATTTTTTTTGTTTTCTATGAAGAAAACAGAGCAGAGCTAATGCAACTCATCGAGGTGATAGGTACTTTCTTTGTACATGCTTAAAGGATTTGTATGAGATCCTTGAATACTTTTTATGATCTGCTTCCCAATTTAGTTTCGTTGCTTACTTTGATTTCAGGTTCTAAAAGAGTCATTAATATGTTGTAAAGAATGCTGCTGTCTCTTTAAGTCTGGAGAAATAAAATATTATGTAGTAAGTCATACAATATTTGGTTTCAGGAAGACCTGGATTCAAATTTCACCTCTGACACATATTGGCTGATCTTGAGTAAGTCACTGAAATTCTATGATTTAATGTATCTCTCTAAGACTAAGTTGCAAATAAGTTGCTCATGTTACATGAATAGAAGGATTTGGACATATACATGCATGCCAAACAAATGTACTAAAAAGCTTGCAATTAATAGTATCATATAGTTACAAAACACTTTTACATTTAATCACAGTTCTATAGTCTTCAGATCCACATATTTCAAACTCCTTCATCTTGCAGATAAGGAAACTGTAGATCTTGCCCATGATCTCACAAGTTTTTAGTATGAGAAGTACAGTTTGCATCTGCGTCCTTTCCTCTCATTTAATCTTGCTAATAGTCCTATGGGATTGTATCATTGTTATATTTTTTCTTTCATTTTGTTAATGAGGAAACTGAGTCTCAGAAAATTTAAGGGGACATTTATTGGATCCTACAGCTGGTACACAAATAAATGAAGGCCCTGTGACCCCTAGTCTAATGTTCTTTCCAGGTTCATTATGCTGGCTCTCACTCTGTCTGGCAACCACTAATAAAGTAAATTCAAGGTCATTTCCATAACAACCAATAAACAAGACTATATATTTTTATCAGACTAAAAATTAATCAAGAAAAAAGTCCATGTAGTTTTGCAACTTTAAATAAACATTCAATTGAATGCAGGTCATTCGGTTAGACATACCAAATTTCTTCTATTTGGGACAAAGACCCAGAATTCAAGAGTTATATGCTCTATAAAAAGTCATTTGTCATAACATGACTATTAGGAACAGCTATTTCAACTTGCGTGCTTTGTCTTAAATGTGTTTTGCAACTGTCTCTTGCTACCTATCTCAGAGAGATCAAATCAGTTTAATTTGGATAAACATACAAGACCATGAATTTAACAAGAGGAGAAGGCACACCACCTTCTATTGGAATCCTTTAATGGGAAACAGCTTCCCTGAACAAAATACATGTGATAAAAGTGGTAAAGACTGAATTGACACATCTATATTTAATAGAGGCTATGTTACTTTGCCAATAAACAAAGCAGCATTTTAAGGGATCAAGTCACACACTGTCTGCTAGGACCATGAATTTTTCAATACCCCAGTGGTGGTAGAAAATGATTGATCTAGATATTTACAAGGAGGCTGTGGACATTTTTTATTTAACGAGTTTCCTGTCCCCCCACCCCCTTTCTATGTCCAGGAATGGGAAGGTTTATCATTTTCCTAACTGAGGTTGTATTTCAGTGAGGTGACAGGTACTGAGTTCCCTAACATGTTTTATTTATAAATATAACCCCCAGAAAAAAATACCCTGGGACATCTTTGTCATTATAGGTTACGAGAAGAATGACTAATTGCCTGGGCCCAGAACAAGTGTTTGTGAAGGGAGTATATGTCAGTATTAAAAAAAAAGTCAGGAGTCATATGAATTCCCACCTTAAAAACAGATCATGTATGAAAAGATAGAAAAGGATTCTGTCTTTAAAGAAGGGTTTTGTTTTTCTGTTTTTTGTTTTTTTGTTTTGTTTTGTTTTGCAAGGTGGGGATGGGGAAGAAACATAGTAGGGATTGTGAAACTGTCTCGACCTATGAAGTAATTGGTGTAGGGAAATCTCAGTATGGAACCTTTTTTCCCCCTTACACTGATAGGCAGTTGTTCTATAAGTTTTGCCCAAGGTTTCTTTTGTTGCTTTGCTGTAATCTCTATCTCTATACATTGGTGATATGTGAATGAGTGTATGTTTGTGTATATGCATATGTTATTAGCTGTGTGATCTTTGGCAAATTAGTTAACCTTTGTCTGCTTCAGTTTCCTCATTTGTAAAAGGGGATAATAATAACACCTAAATCCCAGAGTTGTTTTATGGGAAAAATGAGATATTTGTAATGTGCTGAGTATAGTGCCTGGCACATTCTTTTTAATAGTTTCATTAGAAGCCTAATTATAAGGCAGGAGAGTATAAGTAGTATATATAAAGCATAAGAGTGTAAGTCAAAATACAAAAATAAATACAACAAAAATAAAAGCAGCAACCTGGAAACCTGGAAATTCTTTGCTTCCTCAAATATGGCTCTGTAGTTGACCTTTGGCTGATAGCTGAAAATCCACCATTGGAAATTTACCCCTTAGAGACAAGGACATGCCCTTCCTTTCAGTCCTTAAGTTTCCAATCTTTCTTTCCAATCTTTCCAAGTCATTCTTGATTTTTTTTTCCATTGCTCCCATTCATTATCTTTAGGAAGTATTTTGACTGACATGATAACATAGATAACTATTAGATACCACAGAGATACCATTTCAGAGCAACAGAGACATGATTCAGTTCAATTAGAATCTGAATGGAAATATGAATATCCTTAGGTAGGATTAAGTTTCATTCAGTGAACAATTATGGTATGCCATCTATGTATATGACTTAGAGGTCATGGGCTATCTCTTAATTAAAACCTGGAGGAAAACTTAATATAGCAGGAATTCTTGTATAGGTATGGTTTGGACTGACCACTGGGTTCTCTTCAAACTGTGATATTTTGTGATTCTACTTTATGAAGATATAACAGATGAAAAAGACTATTTCCCTGACCTAAAAGAGTCTGCAGTCTTATAGTAAGTATAGTACAGTAAGATATAAACATTTTAAACACAAAACAAAACAAGAATATGGCAGAAACCAAACATGAGAATTGAAGTGAAAGAGATCATTTTCCAGGTGGTATGTCTTATGATGAATCCCTTATCTCTTTCCTCAAATTGTTTTATTACATCTTTTTCCTCCTTTCACTGCCAGGCTTTTTGAGGAAGTTGTTTATTCCCGCCGTACTTAGGCTTTATAATTAGGCCTCTAATGAGAACATTAAAAAGAAAGCAGGAAATAAGCACCTACTATGTGCCAGGTGTTATGCTAAATATATTACAAATATCTCATTTTTATTTACTTTATTTAAACAGCTCTGGGAAGTGACTGCTTTTATTATCTTCAGTTTCTAGATGAGGAACCTGAGGCAGACAGATTGATTGACTTGCTAAAGTCCACACAACAAGGAAGTGTCTGCGACCAGTTTTAAACTCAGGTCTTGACTTCAGGGCTGTGTTTTAACTTCTATGCTACATAATTGCTTCCATTGTGAGGAGAGGATTCTTTCCAAGCATTTTCTTTGACATCTCAGGTGTCACTATTGAGTATTCCCTTTCTCCTTGAATTGGATAGTCTATTTCTTCTAGCCTTCAATTATTCTCTGGCCTCTTGTGCTTATTTTATGTGTTTGATCATGCAACCTCCCACCCTTGAATAGTGGGCATTAATTAAGGTTCTGTCTTAGGCCCTCTTTTCTTTTCACTGTACATGTGATCCCTACTGATTTATTGTATTGGCTCCTATGGTCCAATTAGTACTTTACATTCTAGACAAAGTGAACTATTAACCATTGCCCAAACTTGCTGTTCTATTTCCTGTCTTTGTTCATTAGTACACACTGTCCCCACACTTGAAATGTATTTTTCAACTTCAAAGAACACTTATATTTCCCTTAAGTTTCAACTCAGAGTCTACTTTCTCTATAAAACCTTCCTTAATCCTTTCAATCATCTTTTGATTTGCTTAAATTTGTTATATTCCTCCTATCTTCTCAGTAGAATATAAGATACTCTGAGGGGAAAAATTATTTTGAGATAGAGTCCTGGGCAGACCGAAAAATTAAATGCAGACCCTGAGCACCTGATGTTGATTATGTATATTGGTAGGTAAAGAGGATGCATCTAGCTGGAGAAAAAAACCACTAAATAAGAACAATAAATGGGAAGATTTTACAAATAAACTTTGTCTATTTTAAGGTTTTTCCTAGCCTTTGCCCTATGCTTTATTAAAAAAAAACCAAACAAACAATAAAATCAACAGTTTCCTTTCCAGTCTGATACATTTTGTCTTTGAACAGCCAAAGGACTCTTTGGTCCCATTCTCCCATTCCTAACTGTTATCAGCAAATTCTGGTATGTTTGGTGCAATTAGCTACAAAAACTTTCCAGCAAGATTACTGATGCAGCATTGTTATAATTCCACCTTCCTCATCTTGAAAAGGCCTTTCTGGTTATCTTTTAGAAAGCCTTCTTTTGGATAATTTACTTCTCAGATCTTTGGAGAAGGTAGGAATTTATGACAAAGAAGAACTAAGGAACATTATGAAATGCAAAATGGGACAACTTTGATTACATTAAATTAAAAGATTTTGCACAAACAAAACCAACGGAAACAAGATTAAAAGGGAAGTACAAAACTGGGAAAATATTTTCACAGCTAATATTTCTGATAAAGGTTTCATTTCTAAAATATATGAAGAACTGTGTCAAATTTATAATAATACAAATCATTCCCCAATTAATAAATGGTCAAAGGATATGAACAGACAATTTTCATATGACAAAATTAAAGCCATTTTTAATCATATGAAAAATGCTCTCAATCACTACTGATTAGAGAAACGCAAATTAAAATAACTGTGAGGTACCACCTCATAGCTCTCAGATTGGCTAAGATGACAGGAAAGAATAATGATAAATATTGGAGGGGATGTGGTAAAACTGGGACATTAATGCATTTTTGGTGAAGTTGTGAAATGATTGAATCATTCTGGAGAGTAATTCGGAACTATACTCAAAGGATGACAAAACTGCATCCCCTTGCCCTAGCAGTGTCATTATGGGGTCTATATCCCAAGGAAAGGATAAAGGAGGGAAAAAGACCCACATGTGCAAAAATATTTATAGCATCTCTTTTTGGTTGCAAAGAATTGGAAAACAAGTAGATGACCATCAATTGGGGAATGGCTGAATAAGTTGTGGTGTATGAAGGTAATGGAATATTATTGTTCTCTAAAAATGATGAACAACCTGACATTAGAAAGGCCTGAAAAGATTTACACGAACTAATGCCGAGCAAAAGAAGCAGAACCAGGAATATATTGTACATAGCAACTGCAAGATTGTGTGATGATCAATTATGAAAGAGTTGGTTCTTCTCAATGGTTCAGTGATCCAAGGGAATTCCAATAAACTTTGGACAAAAAATGCCATCTGCATACAGAATAAGAACCATGGAGATTGAATGTAAATGAACACATTCTGTGTTCACTTCTTTTTTTTTTCCCTCCCAGGGATTTTTCCTTTTGTTCTGATTTTTCTCTCCCAACATGATTCATAAAGCAATATGTATTTAAAATAAATTAATTTAATTTTAAAAACAGCAACCCCTTTTGATGCTGGTCCATCTTCCCTGATGCTATAACTCCATAAATATTGTAACAGGTGTCATGTAGGAGCACCATGTAAATTAGGGCTCCATGAAGCATTAGAATTTCAGTCAGAGGATTTATTCCACTGCTTGTCAAGGACCACCACCCAGTATTCTATTCTATGGAATGGTGATGATAAGGGAGCTTTTACATACCTCTTTATCCTTGCCTCTATTTGTTCCTACCCTCTTTTCTTGTGTTTGGCTCTGTCAATAAGCATTCTAACCTAAACTAGGCTTGTTGCATACCATTCACCCCAAATCTACCCTAAATCTGCAGGACGGTCCTTACCTACCATGCTTGATATCACCCAAAATGAGGGTGGGGAAATTATTATTTATGGTATTAGTGACAACTTGTGCTCTGCCCGTGTTTAGGGACTTATTATCTACAACTAGAATGATAAAAGCTTGAGTGTTTTGGAAGTTACAGTTGGAATAAATAGTACTGGCCAGATCCATGAACCTGCCCCAAGTTTTTATATTGTTTTAATAAACAGTCTACTAACTATCTACACTTATTATTTCTGCCAAAGATTCCAGGGCTAGGATGGGGTATCATCACTATTAAACTTGTATATCGACATAGCAATTAATGGTTGTGCAAAAGGAAGCAATTGAAGAATCTCCATCTAGACATCAATGTATCTTCAATCTGAAGTCTTTTTCAAAAGGTGAATAAAAGTATTTGGATTTTATTAAGTTTTGCAAAGCATTTTATGTATTTTATCTTATTTAATACATAAAAAAGAACCAAATCAAACCAAACCAACCAAGCAAAAACAAAAAAACAAACAAACAAAAAAGCCAAACCTTAAACTGTACATTACAACTCTTATAGTTCTGATTTTATAGCAAATTGAAGTTTAAAGTAGTAATTGACTGGTCACATACTTAGTGTCTGAGATAGAATTTAAACCCAGAACCAATAATCTATACTTTAGGTCATATTACATGTAGGAACAAACAGAATTGGCTTTTAAATAATAATTCAGTGTTCTATTTTCCAGAGAAGTCACTGTACACAGATATCTCTGAAAAGTCAAGTCAATTAAGTATCAATTAAATACTACTATATGCCAGGTGCTGGGTTAGGTTATTTACTTTACTAGTAGAAACAGTTTTATATTTAATGTCAGGTGAAGTTTTAGTTGATAATACTTTTGAATTGCGTGATTTGATAAGTTGATTTTGTGTTAGGAAAGATTATACTGAGAACAGAGATGCAAAATAAATTTAGTCTGTATCCATAAAGAATTTATAATCTTTTGGAGGAAGGCAGAAAAGGAAAGGGATAAAGATACTTGTTTCAAGAACATGGTAGAGAAAAGGTTAGAGTGAACTTCTAATGTGAAAATTAGTCTGGAGTGGAATGAGCTTGTAGGGTGAAAAGATTTTTATGATATAGAGAGAAGGACCTGTGGAGATGAGTCAGGAGAGGAACCAGCTAATCAGAGGGAAAGACTGTATAGAAATTGGATATTATAAACAGTATTCCACTTGGTTTGAATTAAGGACTTTTCTTTTTAAAAGAGACTTTGGCAAAAGAGATATCAACTTAGTCAGTGATTAACTGAGTACTTAGTAGATAATGGGTTGTAGAAGGATGATTCTCAGTCATTGTTTTAATCTAAACTTCAAATCTATTTAGGCACTCAAGTCAGAGGAATGTGAAGAATCATAGGCTTTTTTTTTTTTTTAAAGCTGTGCAAAGAAATCAACAGTAGGCTATTATCCTGCTTCATTTCTAATTGTACCCTAATTAAATTAGGATGGAATTACCTTTGATTTCCATTATTTTTCAGGATTCTTTAGCAACTGTTCTTATTCTGAGGTTGTGTCAACCTGGGTATTTCAGATAAGGATTCTGTGTTTGAAAAGTTAAATAAATTCCCTAAAGTCACTCAGCAAGTCTGTAGAAAATTTAAACTACAACTTAAGTATGTTGAGCCCCAGTTCTGTGTTCTTTACATTAAATCATACTGCATTATTGTTTTGTCTTTCTAATTAGTGTCTTTTCAGCAGTATTGTGTTGACATGGAGTTATTTCATTCAGATAACTGAATATGATGGGGTGTGGCAATGCCTAGTCAAAATTGGTGATATTGGCTATGTCATATCAGATTTTGTGTGTCAGAATTCCATGCATCAATTCATGTTACTCTGGAACATTTAGATGTGTTCCCAGGAGTACTTAGATGTGAGATAGTGAAAAATACAATACTTCGTTTTGGAGGTAAAAGGCCTGGGCTTTAGATATTGGCTATCTTATTTATTCCTGGGTGATCTTGAATATCTGTTTTATGCTTTCTGGGCCTTAGTTTTCACATCTATGAAATGAGGACCTTTAGAGGTGGAAGGAACTCAGGCACAGGTCTGCCTCACAAATCTAGTTCACAGCCACTTAAGACATCACCCTCATGATGCTACTGGACCTCTTGGACAACTAAGGACCAATAGCAATAGTGGTAGAATTTGACCCCATATATGCTGCCTCTAAACACAGGGTTTTTTCTACTTTTGCTTCTTTCTTTGGGCTAGTAAAGCTTGAAAATCCCTTTTTTGTTCTAAATCCTATGACCCACTACTCCTATGACACTCCATGCAGGATTCTATGGCACAAGTATGTACATACATGCTTGAGGTTTGGGTTCATTTACTCACTCCAGCTTCATAAGACATATCCAGACAACTGGCATATTCTTACACTTGCCCCCTTTCCTTATGAATGAAGTAAAGATAAGAGTAGATTTGTAATAGCATTATCTATTAAAAGGTAAAGCATGTCATCAAGATAAACCTGCTCATGTAAGAACATGCCAGATTGAGAATCAGGCAAAACAAAAATGAGTTAAGATGGAAGGGAAGAAAGGAATACTAATTAGACCCCAAGTCAAGGAAGTTTGTCATGGGAATCATAGACCTGGGTTTACTGATTCACTGGGTTGTCTGAGCACGTAGCCTTTCAAGTTGTGTGATAGAAATATGGATAGGAAATTATACTTTCCTCCCAGGAAGAAATAGCATAATTTTTTACAAATTTGTCATTTTGTTTCTTGCATAGAATTTTAACAGGCAGACAGTAGAAGATTTTTGAAATCATTTTTTGTAGAAAGAGAAAACTTCAGTATTGTTTTTAGGAGGAAACATGTCTGTGTTCCTTATCAGAGTTTATATATTCTGGTGAGTGAGAGTAATCTCAGTGTATTTTCTCCTACTTTTCCCATCTAATAAAGAAGAATATACAGTTTTCTGAGGTGGTATTATTTATTTTTTAAAAGACAAGGTTCTTCACAACTACAAAACACTTTCCACACAAATAAAGTCAAATTTAATCAGTTGGAAAAATATCAAGTGTTCATGAGTGGGTCAAGCTAATATGATAAAAATGACAATACTACCTACATTAATCTACTTATTTAGTGCCATACAAATCAAACTCATGAAAAATTATTTTATACACCTAGAAAAAACAATAACAAAGTTCATCTAGAAGAACAAAAAGTCAAGAATTTCAAGGAAATAAATAAAAAATGCTAATGAAGCTATGCTATATTATGTTATGTTATAAAGCAGCAGTCATCAAAACCATTTGATATTGGTTAAGGAATATAGTTGATCAGTGGAATAGGTTAGGATCACAGGAAAAAATAGTCAATAACTATAGCAATATACTGTTTGACAAACCCAAAGACTCCAGCTTTTGGGATAAGAACTCACTATTTGACAAAAACTGTTGGAAAAATTGGAAACTAGTATGGAAAAAACTAAGCATTGACCCATACCTAACACCACATACCAAGATAAGGGCAGAATGTGTTTATTATTTAGTTACAAAGAGTGATATTATAAGGAAATTAGAACATAGAATAGTTTACCTCTCAGATATGTGGCGAAGGAAGGAATTTGTGTCCAAAGAAGAACTGGAACTCATAATTGAACACCAAATAGATAATTTTGATTATATTAAGTTAAAAATTTTTTATACAAACAAAACTAATGCAGACAAGATCAGAAGGGAAGCAATAAATTGGGGAAACATTTTTACACTATGGATTGTGATAAAGGTCTCATTTCTAAAATATTTAGAGAATTGACTCAAATTTATAAGAATTCAAGCCATTCTCCAATTAATAAATGGTAAAAGGATATGAACAGACAATTTTTAGATGAAATTAAAACCATTTCTATGCAGCAAGAGACTTGGAGTTAGGAAACCCTCAGCTCAAAAATGACTTTGTTTACTGGCTAGTGATGTGATCCTGAACACATCTCTTAATCTTTCTCTTAACTTCAATATGTGAAGTATACTAATTGCAAGGTTGGCATGAGTATGAAATGAGATAACATTTGTCAAAACCTTTAACATAATTCTTGGCACATTGTAAGTATTTAATATATGTTCATTCCCTTACATCTTCCTTTTTAAATAGGGAAGAAATTCCCCAACTACACCTTTTCTAATCCCTTGATGACAGCATACTAATAGCAGTGAGTTTTGGAACTCCATGACTTCCTTAGTGAAGTTTAAAATCAAATTACAGAGGGGTTGACCTAACATCTATAGTGTAAAATAAAATGGATGAAAAATGCAGATTACCATACTATAACAATAAATAGGCTCAGAAACCTATAAAACCCTTATTTTGTTTTTTTTTTTCTCTCTTTTAAAAATTATTAAAGCTTTTTTATTTGCAAAACATATCATTTTTTCAACATTGACCCTTGTTTAGTCTTGTGTTCCACTTTCACTTCTGTGAAATCCTCCTACTGGTCATTTATTACAAAACAATAATATTCCATAACATTCATATACCACAACTTACTCAGCCATTCTCCAATTGATGAGCATCCATTCAGTTTACAGTTTTTTTGTGTAATATTCTGGCTAGCTTTCTGGAGGTCCTTTTGAAGGGCCTTGGTCTTAGCAGGATAGCCACCACGAGATTGGTAAAGAATAGAGTTTAGATTCTTTATTCTGGCCCAGTCTTGATCTTAGTGCAGGAGACATGGGAGCCACCAAGAGACTGGTCAAGGATAGAATATCTTCCAGTCCTCCTTAGCCCTTATATACCTTATTGTAATTACATCATTATAGTATACTGATTATGTGTGAACTTAGAAAACCATTACATCACCATACTAAGTATTAAGTATATATGTGAACTAGAGAACAATCATCTAATCAATTCCCCTGAGTTAACACCTTGTTTCAAGGTGAACTCTGATTTCTCCAGAGTTCCTTCTCTCTACACATGTAAGTCCCTTTCTCTCTTTTAAGATATCTTTGAAATATAAGCCCAGTAGAAACAGTGTTGGGTCAAGGGGTATGCTTATTTTGACAATTGCTTTAAGTAAAGGACAAACTTGAGTATTAAAAGATGGGACTAGGCTAGACTGAATTCGCAAAATAGTGCTTAGAATGGTTCTAATCTACTCCACTCCCTCCCCCATGACACTACCCCTTTATTTACCACTGGTATACTCCTAATGATTACATATATTATCTATAATATAACAATTTAATACCATATCATATAATACATGATATATAATACAACTAAACATATATTTACTTGTGTCAAATATATATTTATACTAATTTATAAACATTCATATGTAATATATTATAATTATTCATAATTAACATATAATTATCTTATGTGAAATATATAATTACATATACTGGAATACTACAATATTAAAGAATCAAAATTATAAGCAACCCAAAAGACAGTAGAGATATGAAGAAGATATGATGGACCTAAACATGTATCAATGATCACTTCTGTGCAAGAAGTGGAAAAAACATTACCAAACATATATGTGAACAGAAAAAGATGCAGATTAATTGCACAATGAGGGTGAAACAGCCCAAGTGCTTAACATTTATATCTATGACCTACTAAATTAACCAGCAATAGGCCTCCAACAGGTTGGCCAAATCCTTTATGCACAATTGGTGGGAGAATGTGGACAAAAAACATTCAGAATGCCATTTTGCAGAAGGTGTATGATTTTAATTGCCTTTGGGAGAGACTGAACAGATGAAATTAGAGATCTATCAAAGTTAGAGATGATCATTATATATATGAGGATGAAAATAACCAATACCAATACACATTTTTATTAACTTCCCCTTGCTCCATTAGCATAAATAACACAAATTTGGACTCTCTAGTATCATTATTATTTGGTTTCCCTTAGACATCTAGTATCATTTTGAATCAACAGGCATACATACTCTGGTACCATTTAGACTTTTATAACAGAAAGCATATTTAAACTTGGAAGCTATTTAATCTTTTGTAGTTATAAAGGATTATTCTATTGTTATTGTACAATTAAATGATTCTCTCTAAAAGAACCAAGTGGAGGAATATGCATGTATGTGTTTATATGAGGGTGGGTTTTTCCTGTGCACATCCACCCAATAGAATGTTATAAAGATATACATTAATTCTCTGTCTAGGGAAAGTGGACAAATTAGAATAATGGAAAAAAGGGACAGATGGCTATAGTTTTTGATAAAAGCCACCCAGATTTTTAGCACCCAATTAACTTGCTTTGTGATATGCCAAATGCTTTTGAAAGGGGGAAAAAATAAACTGTCAGTGTGCATCAGCAAGAAAAGGAAGTCATTTGTGATTATGGGGAATGTGTTTAAACAAGGAAGATTGTGATTACCTTCCTCTGTCCAATACCTATATTGGCTAAGTGACCCTGGGCAAAACACTTAAGTTTTCATTGTTTTCATTCACCAGGCAACTAAGACTGTTAATTGCAGAGAAGATGCCAAATGGTGTCAAAAGATGGAGTTCCTTACCTGAGAATTCCCTATTATAATAAAATCTCAGGTCCAATGTCTATGCCCTTTGTAACATAAAGATGCATTCAGCTAATCAGTGGTTTTCCCAAAAATACCTGGCAGCTGAAAGAATATTCTCTTAACTTTGTTATAACAGTTTTGTTGCATGCAATTATAAGATATACAGGATATAGCACAGAACATCTATTATATTTGTATATATATGGCATATTTTTATTAAATAGCATCAGAGGTTTTTTAATTTTTAAAATATTTATTTAAAGAAAAGAAACTTCTAAAAGGTAGGGAGCTGTCTATTTAAGCTCCATGAAATGACAGCCAATAGAGTTGGTCTTGATCAGTGCCTGCTACTAACAGCAAATCATTATATCTCTTTCTTTCTTTGCCATCAGCTCCTGAGTGACACCAGCCAAAGTATGTCCCTTTCCTGTGCTTCTTTAAAGACACAATAACTATGCTTTGCCCTTTGTTTGGATCATGATGATGCAGTGATGAGTGATTAAATTTAGAGGAGAAAACTCTAAAGTCATTGGAACACTCCAGGGACAAATGCTATGTGCTATAAATACAAAACAGTATGTGCATGATCATAATAATTTGGTTGCTTCTTCTTCAGCATCCAGGTAGGCAAATGTTATTTTAAAAAAAATTAAGAAAGTAGAAACAAGTAGATACATTATTTGATTGTTTGTCCCTCATTTTCAATGCTATACCATGAAAGTGAATTGGATTTAAGGGAAGGGGGACTGTGCAAGGTCACCTGCCTCACTTTCCCCTCCACAGCCATCTGGCAAGTAGCCTATCATAGACCAGGATAACTGGAGATGGCTCTGGATGCAGTGGGAGAATGTGGCCTTTTTTCAGTTTCAACAGATCTCAGACTAAGGCCACATCAATTCAGTGATTAAGGCAAGGTAGTAATTGAGGCAAAGAATCTCCTCTTTCACCTAGTCCAAAAAAAATCAAAATAAATAAATCTGGGAGGTGGAGACCCTCAGGATTTCTGGCCAAAGCAGAAATGTTTGCTGTTTACATTTAATCTGAGTGAATTATGACCCAAACAATGCCCAAATGGGGCTTGGTCTAGTATTTATCTGACTTTATGCAGCAGTGAAGTAGGCCATTTCTTCCTCCAAATCATTTTTCAGATGAGGAAACTGAGACAAGCAGGATTAAGTGATTTTTCCAGAGTTACACGATTTGGAAGTGACTGAGATTTGAATTCAGGTCTTCCTGATTCTACTCTCAATGCACTATGGATTGTAGTACTTCATTTCCCCTAAAAAGGATCACAAAGAGTCAGGCCTTAAAACAAGAACAGACCTGCTTTTAATCATGCTACAATGAGAAGGAGAGGTTGATTTGAAATTAGTGTACTTGGGTTTGAATACCAGCTCTCTTACTAACTGTGTAATCTTAGGTAAGTCACTTAAAATGTCCAGATCTTAGTTTCTTCATCCCCTTGTTCTACTCCTACTGATAAGAACCAAAATTTGTATGTCCATTTTAGGCTTGTAGATTGCCTATAATCTCATTTGGTCCCACAATCATGCTGTGAGGTTGATATTATTTTACCAAAGAGGAAACTGAGACTGAAGGAAGTTGTGACTCTTAGAGAAGCTCATAGCTAGTTAGTGTGTGAGCCAAGATTCAAATTTGGATCTTCAGAACTTCAAATCTGGTGCTCTCTCCATTATTCTACCCCCTGAGAGGTAAAATTGACTATTGACCAGTAAGAAGAAGGTAATCTATAGTAGTTTCATCTTTTCAAAGCTTTAAACACATGATAAAACAAACCCCTGAAAATATTACTGTCTCCCAGAAATTCATTCATTATCTATGTTCTTTTTTTCCCTCCTAGATTATTTTAATTGAATCCAGTTCAGCTGAATGAATATATATGGATTAAATACATATTTTGTGCCAGTCATCATGAAAAGTATTATATACCTTTATAGTAAACAATTTACCTTATAAATAAATAATTCCTGCCCTCAAGGAGTTTACATTTTGCATAATGTGGCTTGTAGAAAGAGAATAAAAATATGTGTCAGATAAGTAAATAAAACATATATACAAATGAAGTTCAAAATAACTTCTAGTGGGGAAGGAGTGCTAACAACTTGGGCATAAGATGGGAATCAGAAAATATATGAAATACACAGTAAGTTCCACTTTAGCTGATCAAGCTAAAGTTTCCAAAAGGAAAAGATTATCTATGGCTGGTTGTCTATAGCCAAGGTTGTGAGAACAAGGACTTTTTACAACTATGAAAGCACCTTGCATAGTGGCCTGGTATATAATGAATGCTTTATAAATGCTTATAGCTTGATTGTTTATCACCCCTATCGGTTATTTTGTATATGGCCAACTTTGGCCATAATGACGGACATCTATACAAACATCTAAATATTTAACAAACTCTAGTTAGATAATCCCTTTGAAAACTTAAAATAACCCTTTGGAATAGGGTTCACAGGTATCATTTCTCTCATTTTTCAGATGAGGAAACTGAAAAACAGAGATAATATGAAATTTGTCTAAACAACTAAATAGAAAACCTCAGAGAAAACAATTGGTCAATTGAGTTCACCTCTCCTTAGCACAGTGCCAGGCACATAATGAGTGTGTAATAACTATTTGTTTCCTTCTTTCTTTCCACTCTTTCACACTATTTTCTTAGTCACAAGAGAACTGGGTAAGCAAGGAGTGGATGACTCAGTGAAATCTATTCCCACTATTATGTACTAACTAATGTAATTTCATTCTCGAATAAAATAGCATATAACACATGAGTGAGAATTCTCTTGTATTCTTCTGCATTCTTGATCCTTCTTAAAAATCTTCAGAACTTGATCCTTGAAGATGAGGGTTGGGCAAGGGTGTGGAGGAAGCAGGGAAACAACATTAAATTTAATATACACTAAGGTTTCAAAGGGTAGCAGGCCACAGGTCTTCCAGTATCAGCCTTGTTTTAAACCCTAACAATTTATACCATGGATTTTATTTTCATGCAGCCAAAATATGTAGAATAACATGGAAAACTACTATTTAGTACTGGGTAACCCAAAGGAACAGTTTCTACTCATATTTTACCAAAAAACTCCAAAAACTTAAGCACAAACTATGATTGAGCTGGTTTTGCTGCATTTATTTCCAATGTGGAAAAAAGTGGATTTTTATGAAAATAATTTGTAGTCTTGAGCTCCTGATAAATTAGCAGTCACCTCCAAAGCAATTAAGTTTGGGGATCCCTTCTACTCTAGCAATTCCTTATATGGAACTTAGTTACCAGAATTTCCCATTTAACTTCTAAAGAAGC
This sequence comes from Sminthopsis crassicaudata, assembly GCF_048593235.1. Classification (NCBI taxonomy): domain Eukaryota; kingdom Metazoa; phylum Chordata; class Mammalia; order Dasyuromorphia; family Dasyuridae; genus Sminthopsis; species Sminthopsis crassicaudata. Next base: position 73,887,051 of record NC_133621.1, on the reverse strand, counting down.
TGTACTGGTGTAGTTCTCCCATTAAAAACAATGTGTCATAAAAACAGGCAATTATTTTCAATAAGAAATATGAAATTAATGATGATACACACATGCATAGTAGGGTACATATCAGAACTGTTAATCATTTTAACTACTGCTATAGGCAAAACCTCTAGGCAGGAAGTAGATCATTCATCCTAAGGTAGCTCTTTATTTCTGATTTCTGAAACTAATGTTTATCTGATTAATTAACTCACCGGATTCTACTGGTTATCCTAAAACCTCTTTATGAAAGTGGGACAAGGGACAAAATTAATATAGACATTAGAGATTAAGAAATATCTAAGGGAAAATCATTTGATTTTAAATCTATCAAATATCCTGGGACACTTGTATTTTACTATATAATTTTTGTGAAATAATTCATTTATGTTCCTGTAGTCTATAAGGAGCCTACTGAAACACTAGGGATATAGTGCCTAAGAAGGAAAATAGTCTTGTTTTAAAAGGACTTACACAAGAGGGAGGAGAATGGGCTATGACCCAAATGTAAATATATAGTACTTGCTACTAAGGATTATTTCTATTCTTGTATTTGAATCCCTCACAGTTATCACAGCACTTGGCATGTAAGAGGCATTTAATAAATTCTTGTTAGATTTATATGAGTCTGATATCAGAAGTAATACCTTTTGGGGTGTATAATGGCATGAAATAATCTTTTATGCCCAGAATTGAATTTTCTTGATTTTAAAAAGACATCAGTAAAACATACAATATCAAGTATACTAGGTAACCCATGAGATCAGTACTTTTAGTATAAATGTACTTGGGTATTTTTCAATATGACTAATAATTTTCATTTCAGTTTGACAGGCTTAATACAGCATATTGTATTATTATTGCCTGTGCTACCAAAGAGACAAGAATTACTCCCTTGTGAAGTTCATGTAAGAGAGGATCAGGTCTGCTCTGGTTCCTGGTATTTATGACCCGCAGAGGAACAGATCTTAGCCCAAATTCTTGTGGGAAAGCCTGTTGCCTGTTTATGGGACATTCCAAACTTCATTTTACAGGCTGAAGAGTTTTAGATAATCTATTATTTATCTAGACTCTTATGGGCAATTCTGCATACTAATCCGGGCTACAAAGCATGTCAGAAAATGAGTATACTGGTCTTGTGTAAAGTGTTGAAAGAGTTCAGAAAACCAAATTTGTTTTCTTTCTTCTCTTCAGTTATTAAGCATGCCTATTTATTAGAAACTCTCCATTTATGAGAGAAAAAAGTTGGAATTCATTTTTCGCATACATATTTTTGCCAGCTTTAGTTTGGCAAGAATTAATGTGTTATTCATAATTTTATTGGTAAGGTTATACTTAATAAACACAAAACCAATTCCATTTAAAATTAAATTACCCAAGTTTTACTTTTTTATTGAAGAAGCAGCATTTGATGGAATAGATATACTGTCAAATATTTGTGATATAATGAATACATCAATCTATACATATTGTCTTTAGACAAAGAAAGCAGGAGTGAAAAAAGGTCATAAATTCAGAAATTTGTCTTTTTTTTGCATGTGATGTGGTTTTGAAGGGTACTTATCACATATATATATTATATAACATGCAAATCACATATATATTCTATAGACTAGGAGAACAAGGTTTAGAAATTAAATGTAAAAGATTATCAAATCCAATTCCTTCATTTTACAGATGAGGAAACTGAGCCCCAAAAAGGTTTGCCTAAAGTAAACACCTTAGGGATTAAAGGTTCATCCTCTGACTCTAATTATGAATACCCTTTTCCTTATGTAACTCTAGTATCAAGGTGTTATAGATAGAAAGTTCTATACAACAGTTTTAACTTAGACATGAGACATGATAGTGTCATTATAATATATGTGATGGATTTGGTGTCAGAGAAACTTGTGTTCAAATTCTGTCTCAGATACCCATTAGCCATGTGAAGTTGAACAAACAACAACTTCTCTGACACTCATGTTCAGCAAATTCTTTGACCAAGGACTTCTCAGGTTGCTTCAAGTTCACAACCCATGATCTTTTCTTTGTTCAGTTTTGGCAAATAAAGAGGTTAAGAACATATACAATTAATTGAGAATGTATTGTTCTTAATTTTTTAAAAAAAACATAACACTACTTCTGCTGATATGCATTTTAGTAGTAATAAAAAGGCACATTTTTCTAAGTCATTTGGAAATCTCTCTATGAAAGATTTAGGAGAGACCCAGATATATTTTTTCCATAGTTAAATTATGTCCTTGACATTTCATTTCATCTTTCATTTTCTAGTTCCTATTAGATAAAATACCCACACTTTAATGTAATCTTGCATGTAATACATTTTTTCCATCTGAATTCTTTCTACATAAATAGAAGTATTCCCTTTTTCATTTCTTGATATGTTGAGAGACAGATTTGAAATCAAACCAGAATCTTCTTCACTTTTAAAAAGCTGGAAGGTAAAATTAAATGTCTCAAAAATATTTCATTAAAAACTAACATGAAATATTAATGGACATAATAAAATGGTTGGTAACATTTTGCCATCAAATAATTTAATTTCAATGTACAAAAAGTATCATAGCATTTCTTCAGTTTCTCCAACTTCTCTTCACAATTCTTTATTGATTTTCATTGTCTTTCCTTCATACTCTTCAAATGTGTGTCATTTTCTTAGGTCTTTCTTTTTTACTTTGTATTGTTTCTTAAATGTTTTTGTAGATTTCTGTAATTTGTTGCTTTTAATTTTGGGGAGCTTATACTCATTTATTGAGCAATGAATTTTAAAGAGCTCAACAGTCTAGTGGAGAAGTGCTTGGAGGTCATAGATAAATAGATTATAGATACCTGTTGTATTCTCAGAATCACTTCCAATGTTCTTAAATATTGAAAAGAAAAAAAATGAAAAAAAGAAAAAGAACTTGGAGAAAATAACTTAAATTTGAAGATTTGGTATAATATTACTGTTACCATCACAGAAATTGGAAAACTTAATTTAAAATACTGTGGAATGGTAATTTAATGTTCTGTGGCAAAGGTTGTTTTTTTCCTTTTTTTGGAAGTATAATGTAATTTTTAACTTTACCCACATTAACAATATTGATTTTTCATATTATAGAATGCTTTTAATAAATATTAATTTTTGTAACTATTGTTGACTATATGTGAATAGTATCTTTTCTTTTATCATGTTAGACTTCTTAGAGAAAAGCAAAGGAAATTTTTTTTCCATTTTGTTTTTCAGGAACTCCTGTTTCTTTTCTACCTATTGAAACAATTCTTTTTATTTTTTTGGAAGTTACCTCACATGCCTATCTATATATTTTTGTTTATATGTTTATACACACAAACACATAAATCAATTTCCCGTTGGCATTTCAATGGTATGTGAAATAATCCCTCTTGGTCAAAATGCTTTAATGTGTGAAGAATAAAAAATAAACAATACTCAATTTCATTTATAATTTCAGATGTCAACATGATTGGGAATTTCCTTCATGCTTTTACCATGATGCAATCAGCTGTACAGTTTTAGCTTGTACTGGGAAAAAAAATTGTAGTCTGGTCTTAAAACAAAGTGACTCACAAAAACTAGTCAGGCCTCAGGGTTATCGTGGGCTCTGAGCAGTGAGGCTCCTAAGGCTGATTCATTAGTAAGACCATAGTCTGATCAGTTCAGAGAATTCTAGGAGAAAAAAATTTTTTTTTCTCCAAATCTTGATGATGAATGGAGTCTTTTGCCCCTTGTGCTACCTACCAGAGCAGAACCAAAACAGGTGACTCCAAGGTAAACATTCTGTATTGTCTTCTCAGAGAATGAGACAGTTTCTCTTACCATTCTTATGGGATTTCTAGGATTCAATCTTCCTTTTAATTTTTGTTACTTCAATTAGAATAATATGCTTACCCAATGATTTGAAGTAATGCGTCATCATGTTTAGTCATTTTAAATTTAAGAGACTATTTTCTCAAACAAGAGCAAAGTTTAGGTTCCAAACCATGTAAGAATGAGAATTGCAGAATCAAGGAATAAGGAAATAAAACCATGATAGTAGAGAAAAAGCAACAACTCTCCTGATCTCTCTTCCAAACCCTTAAAATCTTTGAATCGTGCCATAAAGCAATTCTTGGAGAAGCAGAACCCACAAAAGGACAGGATGAAGTAATTTTCCGGCTAGAAAACTTAGAAGATCAGCAGAAAAGGTCTTTCATATCCACGTGAAAGTAGGGTACAGTCCATCCAGCAAACCAGGAGCAGGCATTGGGAGCCACTGAATGTGCTGTAGTAGTGGCTGTTTCTAGAGCTCTCAGCCCACAGATGATGAGGGGGTTGAATAAATATTCAGAAGGGGATTACAGGTGTCTCTGCTGGCACTGGGAGCAGGATTCTGTTGCTTTGCCCATGCTCAAATCTGGGTGTCAGTCCTGGGTGATAATCCATGGACAAAATGCAACATTAGCACACCAGAGCTTGCAGCCACAGTTAAGCAAGGGTCCTGCTCACAGTTCCAGGACAGAAAAGGTTTATCAACGTCTACATTAAAGGATCAGAAGGGTTGGAATATGATATACCAGAGGACAAAGGAACTAGGATTACAACCAAAAATCACCCTACTCAGCAAAACTGAACATAATTCTTCATGGGGGAAATGGGAATTCAGTAGAATAAAGTATTTTCAAGCATTCCTGATGAAAAAATTAAAGCTAAATAGAAAGTTTGACTCTCAAATACAAGACTTAAGAGAAGCAAAAAAAAAGTGAATAGGAAAGAGAAATCATAAAGAAACTGAATATGGTCAAGCAATTTGCATACCTACTTGGGATGATGATATCTACTGCACTCAATAAGAAATTTCTCATTATTAGGGCAGTTAGAAAGAATATATGTAGAAGAGGGCACAGATATGAATTGAATATGAAGGGATAAATATCTGAAAAAATAAAATTAAGGAGTGAGAGAGGAATGTATTGGGAGAAAGTAAAGAGAGATGTAGAGTGGGGCAAATTATATCACATAAAAGAGTCAAGGAAAAGTTTTATGGTGGAGGGAAAAATGGGAGAGGCAAGAAGGCCTGAGTGAACCTTTCTTTCATCAGAATTAGTTCAAAAATCTATTTTATCCTATAGGAAAGTAGAAAAGGAATAAGACAATTGAAAGTAGGAGTGTGTGATAGAAGGGAAGGCAGATTGGGGGATGAGGTAATTAGAAGTAAAATACTTGAGGAGGGACAGAGTGAAAAGAGAGAGAATAGAAGAAATAAAGGGAAAAGTAGGATGGAGAGAAATAGCAATAGTGATTATGAAAAAAAATTGAAGCAAGTTTCTCTGATAAAAGCCTCATTTCTCAAATAAAGAACTGAGTCAAATTTATTTTTAAAAAAGTCATTCCCCAATTGAAAAAAAAATCAGAAGATATAAATAGTTTTCAGATAAAATAAACAAAACTATAGCCATATGAAAAAAAGTTTTAACTCACTATTGAGTGAAAAAATGTAAATTAAAAGTATTCTGAGGTACTACCTCATACCTGTTAGTTTGGATAACAGGATAGAAAAAGATAATGACAAATGGTAGAGGGGATGTGGGGAAAAATGAGATATTAATGTATTATTGGTAGAGTTGTGACCTGATTTAGCTATTCTATAATTTGGAATAAAGCCCAAAGGACCATAAAACCAAGCATACCTTTTAACTTAGCAATAGTACTATTAGCTCTGTGTCCCAGAGAAACAAAAAGCCCCCAAAGCAAAAAGATTTATATGTATAAAATACTTATACCAGCTTTTTTCTGGTGACAAAGTATTAGAAATTGAGAGGAAACCATCATTTGGGGAATGCTTGAACAATTGTGATATGTGATTATCATGGAATAGTATTGTGCTATAAGAAGTGATGAGCAGGACTATCTCAGAAAAACCTAGAAAGACTTACAAAAGATTATGCAAAGTGATATGTACTGTATACAAAATAACAGAAATATTATAAGATGATCTGTTGTAAATGACTTAGCTCTTCTCAGCCAAACAATGATTTAAGACAACTTTAAAGGACTTATGATGATGAAAAAATGTTATCCATCCTCACAGGGAAACAAACAAACAAACAAACTCATTGTGTCTAAACACAGATCAAAACTTATTTCTTTTACTTTTATCTTGAGTTTTTGTCCTGTTTTTTTAATAACATGACTAAAGTTGAAATATGTTTTGTGTGATTACACATATTTAATCTATACCGAATTGCTTTTCTTCTCAATGAGGGGAGTAAGATAGAAGAAAGGAGATAATTTAGAAATCAAAATGTTAAAAAAAAAACAAATGGTAAAAATTGTTTTTACACGTAATTGGGGACATTGAATGAAATACTAGACAGAATCAGTCATAGAATTTCTGGGTTGTAAGGGACCTCAGAAGTTATCTAGGTAGTCATAGGCACCCAATATCTTATTACATAACTAGTTTGGGGTAGCTTAGAACAGTAGCAAGTCTTTTCTAGGTCCTTCCTATTTCATTGTTTACTCTACCTTAGTCTTTTGGGCTATGATCCTAATTCTTTTTCTCTTTCCCCATTTCAAGAATGAATAGTAATTCGTCATAGTAATCAGTCTCCAGTAGTCACTGAAGAAATAGTTTTCTTTTCCCCAACTTTTAAAAATTATAATAATAGCTTTTTATTTTTCAAAATGCATGCAAAGATAGTTTTCAACATTCACCCTTGTAAAACCTTGCCTTCCAAATTTTTCTCCCTCCCTTTTCCTCTCCTCCCCCAGTGAATAATCCAATATAAAAGTTAAACACTTGTATTTCTTCTAAACATATTTCTGCATTTACCTTATTACATATATATGTAAAATCACATCAAAGGGGAAAAAATGAGAAGGGAAAAAACAAACAAATAACAACAATAACAAAAAATGGTGAAAATACTGTGCTGCAATCCACATTCATTCCCCATAGTCCTTTCTCTGAGCATGAATGGCTCTATCACAAATCTATTGGAATTTCCCTGAATCACCTCATTATTGAAAAGAGCCAAGTACATCACAGTTGATCATCACAAAATCTTTTTGTTGCTGTGTACGATGTACTGAAGAAATATTTCATTGGCTGCTTCTTGAGTACATTCCTTGACTTACTCAAATCACAGCTACCTAAACTGTGTCTTGGACTCTATCCACAGAAATTCCTTGAATTTGCCTCTACTCTCTTATGTGTAAACAACTTATTTTCAGTCTTTTTATAGCTTTGTCCTGCCAACAACTTGCAGCATGACTTTAAGGCGGGCCATTGGTGCAATGCAAAAATGCTCTGGCCTTCTGTAATTGGAAAATATGAGTTCTTACTACAGCTCTGTCTCTAGCTTTTGAGATTTTCTGGGAGTTTTTTCAGTTCTTGAGACTACAATTTCCTCATTTATAAAATGAAGGGGATTCACTGGCTGTCAGACTGAGATCTCTTCTAGTGCTAATATCCCATTGCTTTCACATATCTAGATTTCTCTTTCTTTCTCTGATGGTTTGATCAACTTAGTTATTCTCTTTGGCATTATTAGCTCCTGGTAGATTTTTCCACAGGTTTCAATGTTCTTCTTCTCCACCCAAATCCCAAGTTCTTCTCTAATTTTTCTTTTTACCATTTTGGGAGGTCATGGTCAAGGGTTAGGGAGGAAATGTAAAGATCTTTACTTATCATATCAAATGATCTCTTCTCAAATAATTTTAGATCAATCAACATAATAACACAGCTACAGCTAATGCCTTTTAGTTTCATTGTTTCTGGTTACACTAGGGATGCTTCCAAATCCATATGTGAATTTTCAAAGGCTATGTTCAAATCCTGTCTTTGAAAGATTATCACATAATAACCCTTCTCTGACTCTCCGCTGCCCCATCTGTAAAGTGGGTAAAGTGCTATATTTAGCTGCTACTTCCCATACGTACTCTGAGGTTCAAATAAAATGTCTAACATGCTGCACTGACCTCCTAGTGCCACATAAATGCCAGTTACTTTCATCATTTTTTAATTGTACTTCAAGATTATTAGATAAGGAAAATCAAATCACATATATGGCAATAGACAAGCAAATAAACAGCATTGTGATTTTTCTTAGCTGTAGTTCTTGTCTTTTGATTGTAATGTTTGATTCTCTTTGCTTTTCACTTTATTTAAACTGTATTAATGTCTATTGTTATAATGAACATAGATTATTACTTACAACTGAAGCTTTTAGCATGTTAAATAGATATAAAGTTAGGTTGTCACTTCGAGTTATTATGGAAGAGGAGCTAGATATCAGGGCCTTTAGACAGTGTTTTCTCAGACTTTCAACAAAGAGAAGCAAACCTGAAAGCTGTTGACAAGACACGTTTTTGAATTGATAAGATATGGAATGCCTTCAAGAGCAATTAAAAATCTGTCATGATAGTTATGAGAACAGAAGGTCCCCATATTTTAAACAGTCCTTTACAGTACCTGGTAGGCATTAATAAGTGGTTCTTGGATGAGTGAATGAAAAAGTCTACCTGAATCCAAAAGAGTGATATCAAGATTTAGCTGCTAACAGTTGGTTGGTGATATTTCTAGGATGGCTCCAGGAAATGGTATGTTATTTTAAGAGAATCATATCCTTCATGTGGGCTTTGAAACATCTGTTCAGGAACATACAAATTGGAAGCTATATTTTGCTCATTTCAATGGGAACCCAGATGGTTGCATCCATGTACCATGTAATATAAGTTTCAATTATGCTCATAGTTAATTTTACCATTATTTCCCTTTTTGTCTAACTAATTAAATTACCACAAATATAGTTCATTTTGGGAGGATCAGACATGTGATTTCCTTGGCATTGAGAATTACCAGTGAAGAAATTTTCTTTATCCATGTAGAATAGAACCTAGTATATGGAATTGACTAAGGGCAATGAGGGATTGTGATTTGCCTGAGGATCAGGGTTTAAGGGGGATTATAAACTCCGAGGCCTACTTTCTATCCACAAAAATATACAGTTTCTTCACATATTTATTAAGAGTTTGAAATCATGGGTCTTTTAATGTTGTAAGTAAATACAAACAATAGCAAAAAAACCAAGTTGAACTTCTTTTTGCCATTGGCAGTTTTAGGATAAGATTTTCTGTCATATTGTTGAACAATAATCATTGAAAAATGAATAGAGACCATGTAATAAAAGAAAGTAGCATAAATGCTTAACAACAATGAAAATTTAAATGTAGAATGAATAATAACAAGTTTATGTAGTACTTTATCTCATTTGATCCTCACAATAACTCTATGAGATAGGTGTTACTATTTATTGTATAGATGAAGAAAGTGAGGTGGACAATAGTAATGTGACTTGCCAAAGTCACACAATTGATAAATGTCTGAGGCAGAATTCAAATTCATTTCTGTCTTCCCCTGTCAGGTCTAGAATTCTGTCCACTATCCCACCTTGGTATTTAATGCCAGTACATCAAATCAAAATTTTGGAACCATTTTTGTAAATATTGCTTAGGGTTTTTTTTAAAGCCTGAAGGAAAAGATAATACTATCAGATAATAACAATTTCCATTAAGGAAGCCTCTAATAATAGACACCAAAAAATCGTAAATAAAGAGTGATTGATTTCTTGAGTCCCTATTGTCCAGTAGAGCCAATAACGCCATTTGGATGAGTGTCTCTAATTATAACAGTTTTCAGGTAATTCCCCTTCAGGAAGGTTATTCTGGGATACTATGCCAGGGACCATAAAAATCACAGAATAACAGATGTATTATTGAGCTTCCTGAGCCATAAAATTATTTTGGAGACATACATTTATAGTTTATTCCCAAATATTTCCAGGGAAGATGATTTCACCAAGTATGGAACATTCTGAAATTGAGCAGTGCAGGATTAAGCCAAGAAAGAGAATATTAATATAACCATGCACTTTTTGTTTCTGTTGTAAACATAAATATTTGTACAAATTACTGGTGAAAATGGGTTTTCTGGTATAAGACACTTTTTTGTAAAAAGTATTCAATCCAATCCAATGAATATTGATCAGATGCCAATGGTATGTACAGCACTATGCTAGGAACTGGAGATACAAAGCCAAAATGACAAATAATACTGACCTTAAGTTTATATATAAGTATCCTCAGTTATTGTGGATGCAACTTGGGGTTAAAATAACAATGGAATAAAAATGTATGTAGGCAGTGAGGGGAAATTGATAAGGAAGGGAATATGAAATTGTAAGAGCATTGTCTATATGCCCAGAACTATGTTAGGTACATTGGAAAAATGTCCCTCAACTACCTCCCCCCAAGAAAAGGAGAAGAAATTAATTTTTCCCTTGGTAAATTTATAATCTAAATGAAGAACAAGATTCTGAACAACATGATTAGAATTGGATGTCCAGGAGACATCTTAAACTCAGTATGCCCAAAATGGAACTCATTATGTTTCTCTTAAATCTTCTCCCGCTCCAGTTTTTCAAGCTCACAACTGCTAGCCAAACTTGCCAAGGCCTGTTGATTTCACCTTTACAATATGTCTCAAATACTCCTCCTCCTTTCCTCTGACCCTGCTACTACATATGGTGGGTCTTCCTATCTCTACTTTCTTCCCATTCATACTCCATTGATCCACTAAAGGGATCCCTAAAGTGCAGGTCCAATTATGTCCACCCTCTAACCCCAAATAAACTCTAGGGATTTTTTACATTCAAAGTCCACAATCTAGCCCCCTCTTACTGTTCTAGTCTTCTTATACTTTTTTTCCCCTCAATAGTCTTTAGTGCTGTGACACTGGCCTCCTGGATGTTCCATATTATCTCCAAACATTTTTTCTCTGGCTGTCCTCCATGCCTGGAATGCTCTCCCTCCTCCATTCTGATTGTTGGCTTCCCTGGATTCCTTTAAATCCCATCTTTTGCTGGAAGACTTCTGCAACCCCTCTTAATTCTAGTTCCTTCTCTGTCAGTCACTTCCTACTTATCCTCTATGTGGCTTATTTTGCATTTATTGGTTACATGTTGACTCCCCCATTTGACTGTAAGCTCCTTGAGGGAAGGGACTGTTGTTTTGTCCCCTTTTATATCCTTAATCCCCAGTATAGTGCCTAATATATAGTTGGTATTTAATAAATGTTGATTGATTGACAAGGGAATACAAGGCTTTGTGTGTGTCTGTGTGTCTGTGTATGTCTGTGTGTGTGAGAGAGAGACAGATACACAGAGAAAAAGACAGAGAGAGAGAGAAAGAGACAGAGACACAGAGAGAGAGAGTAAGAGAGGGAGAGAGAGAAAGAATACATAAATGGTGCAGTAGATTAGGAAAGAAGGACATAAACTTTCTACTATGTGTCAGGCCTAGTACTAAGCTCTTTATAAATCTCATCTTATTTGATACTCACAACACTCCCAGGCTTCAGATGGTATTAGTTTCTCTATATTAAAGTTGAAGAAACTGAGGTTAAGTGACTAGTATACTCACAATCATACAATCGGTAAGTTTCTGAGGCCACATTTGAACTTAAGTATTCCTGGCTCTAGGTTTACCACCTGGCTGCCCCTTATTTCCCAGAGCTAAGGCCCAGCAAGCCAGCAATGCACTGAGCTTGCAATAACAACAAACCTTTGTGCTCTGGATGAGCTCACCTTCTGACAGAAAGAATGTATCCTATTTCCTGAGAGTTTTGCCTCTCAGACATATTCACAATCCCTGATTCTGATAACTGCTAAGTGAACCAAACCAGGTACTGCATTCCTGTTCCCATCATGTTGACTCTGGATCTGTACACCACTACAAGACAATCAACTTGAAAACCCTTCTCATAGGGACTCAGGAATGCCTGCAGGGGGAAATGCTACTCAATTGATTGTCACAATTCAGCCTATGTGGTTTTTTATGTATATAAAGCACTGCATTGGTCCCACATGTTAAACTTTTCTCCTCAGGAGGACTTTGAATCACAAGCATTTTCTCACTTTGAAGTTAATTAAACTTTTGTTTGATTCCAACTCTTCTGTTTCTAATCTGCTCTGTTTAGTTCTAAGAGGTGCAAGGACTGTTCCAGTCTCCTTGACAATGTATTGTTGTTATTGTTATTTTTGTCCAAAGAAGAAGTCCCTACCATGAAGAATTGCTGGTAGGGTTGTATGAATATTAAGCACTACAGGAGATCAGATCAAAAGAGATTAAATATGAATTTGAATATGTCCATATATCAAGGATTTGTGACTTCATTGACATGAATACTTCCTCTGCTGCAATAGATGGAAATCCCTCAATAACTTGGTTAATGGTCTTTGTGAATCCCTGTGGTTAGGATGATTCATCATCCTGCATTGAATAGCCCTAAACTTAGACTGGTCATCAATCAGTCAAATCTATCATCAGATATTAGCAATATAAATCTCACTAAGCCTATTCTTGAAGCCTTTGTAGACTGATTATGCCTATTATAAGTTTGGTTCCAATAGAATAGGAATAGAAAACCCAGGTCATTTTTATGCCAGATGCATTGCTATCTTTTTTTTTTTTTTGTGGGGAGCAGTAGGGGAGATGAACTGAGAACTGGACAAGATGACATTGTAAAGTCTATTTTAACTTTAAAATATATGATTACATATTCATAACATAGTTTTTGGGGATTTTCATTTTAAGATTATTGCATAAGGCAGACACTGTGATATGTCTTTAATTTACATATTTATATACATATACATTTACACATTTATATACATATACATAGATTTAATTACATATAAAATCATTAAAAAATCAAACAGAGAGGAAGATGAAATCATATATTCAAATAATCTGATGTGTTTGTGGTCTCAGTGAAGTAGATATTCCCTCCTGTCATGCTGGTACATGACTGCCAATACTTTAGAATTCTTAATTATATTTTCTTATACAGTCAGTTGACTCAATATTGAAAGGTCTTCCTCTCTTTCTTATGATGATATCATGATGATACGAGTAGAAGTTATAGAATGTCCTTTGGTTCTTGCCATAAGAACAGACCATTTTTCTTTCCCCAATCAGACATTAATAATAACCCCTGTGCAACTTCTTGGCAATTATTTAACTAAAATGTGTTATATTGCCCATTCTTACTCACCATGTATTTCTCCATTGACCTTTGGATGATGCTGTACTTTATTTCTTTGGCCACTCTTGTGCTCTATGACTTACAGTCAAACAACATCTAATGCCACTGGAAATATTATTATAAAGATGGATCTTGTTTCAAAAAGAAACTTGGGCATTCTAAAAAAAATTTACAGTATTTTCACTAAAGCAATCTAATTCTGCTCTTTGTTTTTAATTTGAACTTGTGTCTTTGTTTTGTGTCCATGTGAGTATGTGCATATATATATCATACAAACAACATATAAAATATGTTTATTCATATATATGTATACATATATACAGTGTAATAATAGTTGTGGAAAGTTGTTAACCAATAACCAAAAGTTAGATACTTTTCCCACAAGGATTATTTTCCTTGACAATGATTATAAAGATCAAACTCAAAGTAGGGACTATTTTCAGGACTCTAAGTCTCAAATTCCTGAGCTGTCTACATTAGAGGCTTTATGCATGAATACTTTCATTGGGAAAAACTTTGGAAAGTGCTGGATGTGGTGAGGCCTAAATAACATTACTAAAAATTGAATTGAGTATATTCTAATAGATAGGAAATGACACATTGACTGATGTGGCAGTCATTCCTAAATCAACTTTGTGTTGAGTCAGACTGCTAATTTCTTGGAACAAAGATCAAAGTTATTACAAAACTATAAGCAAGAATATCAGTGAGAAAAAATGACATAAAATTTAAATTGCTTTCACCTAAACTACTTAAAGAAATTATGGATGCTGAAAAAGAGAGAAATAGATGTAGAAGGGAAATTGACATTGATTATAATTATTTCATATAGAAGATTAATTGTTATTACCAGTGCAAAGAACCACTTCAGTCAGCAAATACTTGGCCTCTTTGCTAAGGAGGAAGATATGACTGCAAATGGTATGACTGATTTAAAATGTTAACGTATTTGTAAAATATTAAAGAGAACATTATTAACATTATTGCTTATTGAACATCAGGAAGTAAAGATGGTTAATTTCAATTTGAAGAAAGCTTGGTGAAAGATCTGCTGAAAAAAGATACTTTAAGTGACTTTTAAAAATGAAAATGGAAGGAGGATTACAAATAGTTAAAGAATGGGAAAGATGTTCAGACAGTATTATAACAGTCTCCTTGTACTGTCAAAGACACTGAAGCTACCACATTGGAACAACCGATACTGAATCCCAAGGAACTAAAAATACTATTCAACAAAACACAGATGGGCAAAGACATCTAGGTGGTACAGTGGACAGTCAGCACGATCTGAGTTAACTTCTGACACAAACTGTCTGATCCTGGACAAGTCACTTAGTCTCCACTAACCTCAGACAGATTACTTAACTATAAAATGGGAATAATAATAGTATCTTTGCAATGAATATCAAGTGAATCACAGACAAGGAAGATATATGGTTGCCAAAGGTATATACCAAAGAAAATCTTGAGACACTTGTTCTCAGATAATATTTGACTAATTATCCTGAATCTGAAATTCTAGAGCCTTCTAAATAAAGATCCATAGTTATTCAAAACAATGTTTGTCCATTCCCACCCACCCCCCAATCCAGTCTGGATAATTGATTAAATAAATAAAATACAATTAAATAAAAATTTAAAAAAACTTTGAGAGTGGAACAGAAATATAAGAAGAATCTTTTTAGATTTGTCAAGGATTATGTGTTAAGTAATGCTCTGCAGATAGTTATAAAAGATAAATGAGGGTTTTCTTTTGGACAGGCAAATATACATACTGCAATGAGTTTGAATTAACAGAACACTAATTAGGACTTCAGACAGAAGGCAACTGTGTCAATTGAGTGGGGGCAAAAAAGAAGGAGGAAAGGGAGCTATTAAGAGAAATAGAAGATTATGACAAGAATGACTGGATTCAGATTGGAATAGCTGCAGATGCATAAGTATAATAACTGGCCCTAAGAAAAGCTTCCTAAAATGTCTTGGAAACAAGTAACAGTTTGGGGAAAACTGATCTGAGGATTATGTGTGCAAGAGAAAGACAATTTAGTTGAGACTCAAAGACAGGTTTTTCAGAGCCCAGAAGGAAAATAAGATCTCAGTAAAGCAGGGATTTGCTTAGTCATTAACTAAGGGGCTGAGACAGAGAGTCAAAACAATCTTGGAGTAGGCCTAGAAATAGGGACAGAGCTAGGAAATTAAATTGGAGAAAACTAGAAGAGCCAGATTCATCCGAATTTGTGTCGACCTGAACCGAATGGTGAAACTTTGCAATTATAGTAAGCAGATTGATTTTATATATCCTAAACTGGCCATTCGGTAGTGGTGCAATTATTTTAAAATTTTGCATTCTAACTGAATAACTGAGTGCATTATGAAAAGGTACAGTAGGAAAGAGAAAGGAATAATTGCAATATCATGGCCTTTGTAAAAGGAAATCCTCAGCCCTAAAGGGACGTTACCAGCAGCAGCAAGCTGGGCAGCCTTTGGGCATGCCCCAGGCCCAGTTCATCACAAGATCTTTGTACACTTTTGTAAACACATACTCACCACCTGTGTTAAAAGGAATAAGAAATCAGTTTTAGTGGTGACTTGGGAAAAGCCTCAGCAAGGTTTGCTGTGGTCTGATTTAAGATATGTTTTAAAGAAAGGGAGGGCTATTGGGTGGAGAGAAAAAAGGAGAAAGAGCACAAGACATCGATGAGGCTTGTTACATAATAATGATTGGCAGATGTTTATAAAGAATGTTCCTCACCATGATCATGAGTAGTACAACTGTTATGATCTACATTTCATGGATGAGGAAATTGATTCTTGTACCTCCTTCAATCTTGCTATACACATAGCCTTAAGCTCTTGGCCCACTGCTCTGATCTTTGCAGCTACTACAAAGGTTCTCTTTCCCTCTAGATTTTCCTGGCAAATTTTGTCTATATGTCTTTGTCCTTAGCACAACTTATCCTATTATATTCATAGGCATGAATAGTATCAGTCAAATGCATTTAGAAAGCACCTACTATGTGAAACAGTCTCTGCTAGAGCAACTCATAATATAACTGGAGAAATGAAATGTGAACAATCAAGCACAAACTATGTACTGCATAAATTGCAGATAATTGAAATCCCTGTTCCAAAGCCTATTGGGATGAGACTCTCTTCTTATTGGTATAGATGAATGACCTACTCTATGGGAGAGATAGGGTGAAGTTGACAAAAGGTGAGAACTTCAGTTGTCTGTCAATCCCCAAAGTCTTTCCTGAAGATTCTCCATTTAGAACTCTCTAAGGGAGTCTTTTTCAAGTATCTTCTTCGAATGTGGAATCTACTGGCTTCTAACTTCAAGAGAGAAGCTGGAAGATACCAATATTAATCACCTCAGGATGCTGAAGGAAAAAATTCTGGGAAAACATGAGAAGAGCTGGTTGTGCCCATCATATCCTTATTCCTAGTTTGCTACATTGGAGACTTTTGGGAGCTTCCTTTTCGGTGAGATCTAGGATTCTTAATCTTGGTTGAGCTGAGTTATATCAACCCCAATGAGAAAGTTTCTTCACTATGTATTGTCTGTCATATTTTCTCCCATGTTTTCCTTCTCTAATTTTTGTTTTATTATTTATTATTTGCTATATTATTATACATTATTAATAATGTAATTATTATTACAATTTTTTTGCTATTTATTATAGCAAATTGGTATTAGATGGGGGAAGGAGTCAAGCCTTGGATATAAATCTTGGGTTCCCCCTTTCTTCCCAGAAATGGCAAACTGATCAAAAGTTAGATGGAACACGATTATATATCTATATCTATATATTTTTTTTC
Organism: Sminthopsis crassicaudata; assembly: GCF_048593235.1. NCBI lineage: Eukaryota > Metazoa > Chordata > Mammalia > Dasyuromorphia > Dasyuridae > Sminthopsis > Sminthopsis crassicaudata. Next base: position 73,870,120 of record NC_133621.1, on the reverse strand, counting down.
CTAGATTGATACTTATTCTCTGAAGAGAACAGAATGATAACTTCTGGCTCTAATCTCCTGCTTCCTTTCCTGGAAGGAATAAAAATCTCCCTTAGAGAAGGGTATAGGGAAATGAAAGTAGGTATGTCTACATCCCTTTGGGCCACACTATATGACACCCCTCCCCTTTCTTACTAGAAGATCTTCTCTACACATGTAGGTCCTACTTATTCATTCCTTTATCCTTACATATTCGATAGAAAAAAGGCAAAAGAATAAGAATGGATTGGGGGGATTGGGAAAGGCTTGTAGTATAAGGTAGGATGGAGGGCAAGAGGCAGAAGTGCAGAGGCAGAAGTTCTAGGTCTTGGAGACAGAGAAAATGTCCTGAATAGGAAAAAAGGGTCTTGGTCGAAGAAGAGAGTAAATGTTGGGGTATAAGGAGTAAGAAAACTAGAAAAGCCAGATGAAATTATGAGGGAGTGTGGACCATGTGCACTAGCATATTGAAATACATTTAACTCATACTCTTTATATGACCTTAATCATCATTTTGGATGGATTTGGTATATGCCACTTCCTTCCTTTAGACTGTGAATTCATCTAGAGCAGGTACTAGGTTAGTTTCCCTTTAATATTCATGACACTTATTCCAAAGCTTTGAATTTTTTTTTGTTGTTGTCCAGGAAACCCCTAGAATGATAATTTCCTCTACCAGTGTGGGTCTGCAATTTATATTCTATGAGAGTTTTTTGAAACACCGTGAATTCACCTGCCTTGGAATCCATAATTGTTATATATGGGAGCTTGTGCTTGAGTCTGGGATTCCAGATTCATTGGTCCATTGCTACTATGCTGGACTGCCTTAATTTCTGGAGTATTTCTAGGAAATCTCTTTTTTAAATGTAATTGTTGTTGTTGTTTGTCCTTTCTTGAAGAGAAATATAACATCAGGGAGGTGATGCCTTCAAGTGAGTTAGATTTAAGTGATGGAGGGCTGTGCATCATACTCACTCTCCCCTCCAGAACCACTGGGTCCAGTGGCAAAATATAGATCAAGAGAAAGTAGTAGGAAACTTTATTTAGCCTTTTTAAGCTAAGGTCTTTAATGCATCTCAGCGTGACTGAGGCATTCAGTAATTAAAGCTAGGTATGCTTGTTGAATTGAGTTTAATGAAATTGAGAAATAGAAAGGTCTAAGAACTGTTTATGGTTATATAACTAAGAACTTTTGTTGTATGTGTATGTGCCTTCGAATATATGTACTAAGACATACTTAGGAACTAGTGATTACAACTATAAAGTACTTTTATGAAAATAAATATAGAGCTAAATAATTGGAGAAATATTAGTTGTTCGTGGTTAAGTCAATCTAATAAAAATAGCAATACTACCTCAGTTTATTTATTTAATGCCATATCATTGACATTATGAAAACATTACTTTATTAAGGTAGCAAATAATAATTAAATTTATCTAGAGAATAAAAACATCAAAATAATAATGAAATAATGAAGAAAGTCATAATATTGGTTGTTAGCCTTTATATTTCACTTAAAGATTCATAAAACCTTTACAAACATTATTTCATTTCATCTTCACAACAACCTTAAGAGGTGTTATCCCCATTTCATAAATATGACAACAAGGGAAAGTCAAAGTTAAGTGATTTACTTAGGGTTGCAGAACTCATATTATTTGTGTTAGAATTTGAACTCAAGATATCCTGACTCAAAGTCCAACATTCTTTCCATTCTGTCACCTAGATACCCCTAGAGAGGAAGAGGGTTTAGCATTTCTGGATCTCAGACTACTGCAAAGCAGTAATCATCAAATTGAAATGGATTAATTGAATAGATTAGGCACACAGAAGTGAAGGAAGAAAGGAAAGAAAAAAGAAAGGAAAAAATGATTTGTTAAGTGCTTACTATATGCTAGATGCTGTGTTAGGCACTTGGGATACAATTAGAAGCAAAAAGAAGGTTAGTCCCTGTCCTCAAGAAGCTTATATTCTCCCAAGGGGAAGACAACACACAAAAAGAATTGGATGTAGGGAATGAAGTTACTCCATCAAAAGGCACAGTTTTGAAGTCCAGAGGAAGTCAGACTCATAGCCTCAGCCCCTTTGCAAAAAGGAGGCTTCAGGAGAAACTCACTGATAGAAGAAGGGGGATGAGCCTTAGAGAAGGATATTCCATAATGATTCCATCATGAGTGAACCTTATTGGTTCACTTTGAGGTAAATTGTTCGAGGTCAAGGAGGACCTAATTCTAGAAATGATAAAAAATAGCAGAGATGTGATTCTGAAATTCTAAAGAAGTCAGGAGATTGCTAGTGTAGCTTGAGTACTGTAACTTAACTCTAACATAGTGATGTCATTTTGTTTCTCTTTGAGAATGAAGGACAATAACCAATCTACCAACTAATTAAACCAAAGGTACCAGCAATTGGAGTTATGAGTCACTATTTGGAGATAAAAAAGCTGCTAGAAAAACTGGAAAGCAGTCTGATAGAAGTTAGCTTTAGACTAACATCTTACACCATACACAAGATCTGCTCCAATGGAGAGATGGCAAGAGGTCACATCAACCAGTAAGGAACGAGAAAGAATTCAAGGCCAAACAATGACTAAGGAGCACCACAGATTATTATATTTTAAAAGTTTTTTTTCCACAAACAAAACCAGTAGAGCTAAACTTATAAGGGAGACAAAGTCTTTTTAGCAAATTTCTCTAATAAAAGTTCACTCTTAAAGATATAAAAGAAACTGATTCAAATGAATATAAATAAGGCATTTCTTAGTTGACAAAACAAAGCATATAGTTTGCTAATGAAGAAATCTAAGTCTATCAACAGTCATATGATAAAAGTGGCCCAAATCATTAATAATAAGCAAAATAAATATTTTAGTAACTCTAACATTTATTATACATATACCAGTTTAGTGAAGGTAATAAAAAGTAAATGAAAAATATTAAGATATATTAAGACAGACTTCTTTATGAATTGCTTTGTCAAAAAGAAAAAGCCAAACAAAAGAAAAAACTCCTTATTATTGTTGACTAATCTTCTTGTGATGAGCACTTCCAACTCATGTTAGACTGGTTTTTAGATGACATGTTAGAGGTGTCAAACTAGCTACCTGTGAATTGTATGTGGCTAACATTTCTGAGTGTGGCTTAAATCAGATTAAAATTTAATTCCTATCCAATGTTAATGTGCTGGTGTATTAATAAAAAATGAATAATGTAAATATTTGTAGTTTTCTACTTCAATATATGACCTACAGGGATCCTTCTTATGCCTTAGTGACCCTTATTCCTATTTGAATTTGACATCATCATAAGATATAAATTTCTCTCCAGTTGGTCATAGATCTGTAATGGTCCAGTGATTAATTCTCAGCCAATATAAGTTTTTCATTTTCTTTTCCATATTTATCTAAGTTGTATTTGTTTTACCTCTAGCACTACTGCTTTGATTCCCCTCTGCTCTGACTTCTCTATCCATTTTATATTTTAAGGTATTCTTGGCCTTCCTACCTTATCTAATACATGCACAATGTAGATATTTAAACACTCTTGGTAACATTTGATGTGATTATGCTGACACATTTCTTTCAGTAGAGATATTTATTCATTCTTTTCATAAAAATCCCAAAGAAACCATATCAACCTTGCTTGTTGATTCATCCCAGTGATGATGGGTTAATTTTGGTAGTGATTAATATTCATTTTTTACATTCTTGATTTTATTTATTGTTTAATGTGTTAATTGATTAGATGTGGCTTCTGCTACTTGGAGAATAATTAAAGTGAATCGAAAAGGGAACAGATTTCATAATTGGCCAGAGTGTTCAAGATATCACGCATGTGATTCACAGTTATGATGTGGAATTTAATCTACTAATGAATTTGTTGTCTGTTATTTCAAAGCAGATAGCATATTGCAAATATTAGGGTTCTTTTTCTCATTTACACGAGTGATCACTTTTCATAGAGAAAACAGGGATGACATCTTGATTCTTTTGAAATCCTTACTATCATAAATAAGCAAAGGGAGAATAAAGGATGAAATTTGATGGCACATAGCTTCATTCAATTGAAAGTTATTTCAACTGATTTAATATCAGGGACAGATTAAAGCAGAGATTTTAATTAGACTTTGCAAGACTTTATTTTTATTTTTAAAATTTTTCTTGTTCATATTTATAATTTCACTGTCACAAAGAATTTCCAATTAGGAAAGAGGTCTGGAACTGTTCTGCAATTAGTCTTAGGCAGTATAAGTAAAGTGTCTTACTCAAGGTTACATGGTTAATATCAATCAGAGACAAGACTTGAGAACCCAACATCTTCCCAACTAAAAGGCAGGCTCTTCATCCATTAGTCATGTTGGTTTTAATTTTACAAATTATTAACATTATTATAATTTGATCAAAACTATTGATATAATTAATATCAAACTATTAAAATTATTATTATAAATTCTCCTATGGAAATCTATTGAGCAGGATAGATTTGGCTTACATATTTGGGTGATCCACACACAAACCAAACAAAACAAAATCTATCCCATAGCTATGTTTTGATATTTTGAAAGAGCCATGATTTATTCTCTGTGGATATTTTTTGAACCTACCTAAATAACATTCCTTCCACACTTTCACATATAGTTCTTCATAAATTATAGTTGCCAGTTGTTTGAGATGATTCTCTCCACATTTAACAAGGACACTCCCAACATAATAGATGCATAGCCTATTGTCCACCATGTTGAGCATAGTTCTAGCTTGACACAGTACCCAGGAAAGGCTGATCTCTGCAGCAGTAGCCTTGAAGAACCCTGAGCTTACATTTTAAAAAGAAAGACAGGGGTAAAAGATAGAGGAAAGAATATAAATGTAAGTAGCTTGAAAGTCAATTAAGACAGCATCCTATTTAACTTTTTAGTCTTAGCACTACCCAGCAAAGCAACACTTATAGAGTATGTGGTACATGGAATAAGGAAGAATTTTCAATGGCAGGTCAGTTATTATTATTATTATCCTTTCTACAATTATAATTATCACTACCCATTATTGGTGTTAGGCTTCTGAGAGGTCCTTGCACATCATTACTTTCTTATTCACTTCTTCAGAAGTTGTCAACATTATCTCCTTATGGGAACTCCAAAAGAACAGAGCTTTTCACTTGACATTCTTTTATAAAGATTGATAAAGTCTGTTGAGATATTCCATGGCCTTGATTCATTATATAAATGATGCCTAAGAATCTCTCCTTCCTACTATACTATAAAAAAGGAAATCAAGAAATATGAATATAAAATGGAAATGGTTTCTAGAAATAAAAATTATTCTTTATTCAATAACTTGAAGGGAATAGGCAGTAAGATTTGGTCATTTCTGTTAATACTTCTCACCCTTTCTATGCAATAAAGGCAATTATCAATACATAGGCATTTAGAAAATAATTTGTATGGAACAGAAAAGATCAATTTTCCCCCTCATTCTGCTCCACCAATTATTTCTCAGACATAATTTCTGTTTCTTAGAAGAGTTTTATTTATAGATTTCTTTATAATTGAGTAAAGAATATTTTTTGGTTTCATTTCCATAAAAAAGTTTGTACATCAAATTTTTTCTTCCATTTCAATTCACTTGAAATGAGATGGTGATCATACAAAAATGGTTCTTGGTGTGGCTTCTCATTTACTAAATGACTAATTCTGCTTTGTTATGGGTCAGTACAAAATGATAACCAAGAACTGTAGCCCTGGTCTACAAAAATATTCTTCAGATGTACTTTGAAGCAAGAGAACAGAGACTTCATGTCAAATGATATTGAAATTCCCGGTCAGAATGTCCTGTTCTACCCTTCCAAAGCATGCCAAGGGCAGAAAATAGAATACATGTCTGTAGCAGGAAAATTCTGTGAATCCCATATTCTGAAGACCAACATAGAACTTAGATAATCACCCTTGAGATCTAGTTCAGCTTTTAGAATCTCATGAAGGGAGAATTGCATTGTGGACAAAGTATCTGACTTAAGAGCCAAGAAGACCCAAAAGCAAATCCTATCTTTGACACTTTGTTAACTATGTGACGATGGGGATACATTCAACCTCAATTTCCTTGTTTGTAAATTGGTGATAATACCTGTAGTACCAATTATAGACAGGGATTTAATAAGGTTGGATGAATGCAAAAGACTATGTAAAGTTCTATGTTCCTTGTAAATAACATACTTGTTCTCATCTTCAAGAAGAAAACCTGCTCACCTCTCCATTGGATATATAAGCATCCTTCAGCTTATCTTAAAAGCCTCTTTTCCAATATACTAAGGCAATAAATCTACTTCAAGTCATTCTGTACAATTTTTTTTTGTCTTGAAAGCCTCCTTTTAGCTTTATTTTGAATTGATAGCTCTGTTGTCAGTCATTTCTGTTATGTCCAGATCCAACTCTTTGTGACACCACTTTTTGGCAAAGATTCTGGAGTGATTTGCCATTTCTTCTTCCAGTTAATTTTATAGGCAAGAAAACTGAGGCAAAGGAGGTTTAAGTGACTTGCCCAGGATCACATAGCTAGTAATTGTCTGGGGTCATATTTAGATTTAGGAAGATGATGAATTCTCTTGAGTCCAGGTCTAGCTTTTTTGCCTTGCCCCCACTTGCTATCCATTGACAATTCTAAAATTCACTTATTTCACAAACCTTTTGTCTTAACTAATCTATGACACTCATTTATATAGATTTTTTTTCTTGTTTTCTACTTTTTCTCTCTCTTTTTCTATGTCTCTCTTTCTCTCTCTCATCTGCCTCTACCATGAAGGCCAAAACATTGATTGCTTTATCTTTTTGATGCAAGTAGAACTAACATTTCCTTTCTATCAATGAAAAGAAGTTATTCTCTATATTTGGGCACATTATCAATTGCCAATACATTCTATATCTGTCTCCCTTCATTCACTGATTGGAAAAACATGACATGCTGTAGAGACTCTTTAGCATTTTACAGACACAGACCAACAACCTGGTAATAATAGAAGAGCTCATATAAGAAAATTAATTTGCTTCTATGAAAAAAATTAATTCTCTCCAAGGGAAAATGTAGCCTGCAGTAAAGATAATGAGCGTTTGTATATTTGTGGTTCTTTAAAAACCATACAGTTTAATGTTTTGTGTTTTTTTTCCCCATAGCATAACTATACCTTTGGGTCCTTGAAAATTATATTTTATCCTCTCTTTCTCTCCTACTCCAGGTAAATAAGTTACAAACTTGGGGAACAGAAAAAAAAATCTTTCTGTTTTCTGATTACAGTCTTTTTTCTTGATAAATAGCCAAGGGAAATTCAAGTTGCTTCACAATTTTACTCAGTAAGAGGCCACAACTGGGCTGGAAACTAACATGTTTGTGTGAGTGTGGGTGGGACGTATGTGTGCATGTATATGCATATTTTTTTTCAATAATCAGAATAAACTTCTAATAATTTATTTCCCTCATGTTTTGTTCATTCCTTCTCTTTATTATGGGAAAATACTTGGAAGGATGGGCATTTTGTAGAACTGCAAGTGCTTTGGTCCTGCAGAGAATTCAGAATATGGAAACCCATAAGAACAATTAAATAAAATCACATGCATACTCATTTTTTCAGAAATTCAGGAAACCTATCCCCCAAAAAAGGAAACCAATGATAGACCAGAGCTTCTCCTTTGATTTGTATTAGCAGTAAATTGCTGATTATAAGCAAACACATTTGATTCCAAAGGAGGTACCAATTCAGGTGTTTGGATATCATAGTTTTCCCATCTTTGTAAATAGAATTTAAACCAAAGGTTTTATCTCTTGAAAAGGGACAGAATCGCCCAAGTTACCATAGAAATCAAATTCAAATTCTTTCATTTCAGCCTCTGAACTCTCAAACCCCAACTTGTTCCTAATTTTTCCCACATCAAAACATTAGCCTTTACTTTCAGATTTCTTCCCTGTGGCACTATGTGTACTTGTACAGAAAATATTTGTCTTTATTCTTCATCTCTGTCTCTATCTCTCTGCCCCCTCCCCATAGTTTCCTCTTGTTGTTTGGTAATTTATTGCATTCTTTGCCTGATCATACATGCCCGTTGGCATCAAATTGCCAGAGCATCAAGGCAGAGAAAGTCATGATTCAACAAGCTGGCCAATGCCGATTGTGGTTCCTCTGCATAGTCCATTTGAATGGGACTCTTTCGAACCCCCTACCCCATTTCAGACCTGAGGAAAAAAAGCTTAAAATGGGAAGAGAACAAGATCTGGTTGGACTTAACAGCTCTGAAGATCATCCTTTTAAGGTACAGACTTCAAAAAGAAAAGATAGCCTCTAATTCTTAGATGTTTGCCGGAAAGTGAAATAGAATGTAGTAGTTTTGGAGATGATCACAAATCTGACTCTATATCTGAAGGGCAAACATACCACAGTCTGGCAGGTGACAAACAGAAACGTTAATCTTATGCTGCATACATCATCTGATAGAGCAAAGTTTAAACCTCTGAGATAATTTTCAAGGCCTGTCTCACTTTTGAAAAAACTAATTTCCAAAGACCTGAGATTGAGCTTTCTCTCTTCTACTTTTTATGTGACCTGGAGCAAAGCTATTTACCTTTCTGTGCCTGTTTCCTCATATGTGAAATAGGGGGCTGAACCAGATAACCTCTCAGTTCCCAATTCTGAATGTAGGAAGCTAAATATGAGATATCATAATAATAGCTAGCATTTACAAGTCATATTAAAGCTTGCAACACATTTTCTATAGGCTCTCATTTTATTCTTATAACCATCCTGTAAGGGAAGTGCTGTTATTATACTCATTATGCAGGTGAAGAAGCTGAGAGAGGTTAAAATGACTTGCCCCAAATGACACAACTAGTAGATGGTGGCAGAATTTGAACTCAGGTAACCTTTATCTCACATTCTTTCCCAGAGCTTATCATAGTTACTAAAATATAATAAGCGCTTAATAACTATGATTGATTTGTTGAACCACCTAATAGTTATTCTCCTAATTTCCTTGCTTTTATGAAGTTGAGAATCTATTCTATAAGTAACAATCCTTAAGACCTTCAGGGGATCTTTTAGTACAAAAGTACTAAAATGTTTTAATTTCTTTTTTTGTGTTTTCATATCAACACATAAATTTATTTTAATTAAATCTTTTTATTTTCAAACCATATGCATGGATAATTTTCAACATTCACCCTTGTAAAACCTTGTGTTCCAATTTTTTCCTTCCCTTTCCCCCACTCCCTCCCCTAGATGACAAATAATCCAATATATATTAAACATTTACAATTCTTCTATACGTATTTCCACAAATATGCAGCACAAGAAAAATCAGATCAAAAAGGGAAAAAATGAGAAAGAAAACAAAATGCAAGCAAACAACTACAAAATGAGTAAAAATACTATGTTGTGATCCACACTCACTTCCCACAGTTCTCTATCTGAGTGTAGATGGCTCTCTTCTTCATAAGACCATTGGAACTGGCTTAAATCATCTCATGGTTGAAGAGAGCCACATTTATCAGAATTGATCATCATATAATCTTTATAATTTGGTTCTTGTTGGGTATGATGATCTCCTGGTTCTGCTCATTTCACTTAGATTCAATTCATGTAAATCTCTCCAGGTGTCTCCTGAAATCATCCTGATGACTATTTCTTATAAAACAATAATATTTCCTAACATTCATATACCATAACTTATTCAGCCATTCTTCAATTGATGGGCATCCAACATTCTTGCCACTACAAAAAGGGCTGCCACAAGATGTTTGAGTTTCTAAAATGGTAAATATCTATAAAGGCAAAAAAAAAAGCCCAACACAAAACAAAACAAACAAATAAACGAACAAATAAAAAACCCAGAAGCTGTTTGAGAGCCTTATTTTCTTTTTAGAGTATAAAAAGGTCCTGAGATGTTTGAGAACCAGTGGTCTACTCTAAAGTTTCTGGTATCATTACAATTAAATTCACTTTCTTCCTTAGGAAAACCTACAACAACCTACAATATCTCCATTTCCTTTTTTCATTTTCTACTTTATATTATACTTAACTGTACATGTGAGTTATAGGCAAAAGAAATTTCCTTCAGATAAGGAGAGTTTTCCTTTTGTTGTTATATCTTCAGTATTTATTTTGTTGGTCCCCTTATACTTTAGGTAGATTGTTTTTGTTTTTTTGTTGTTTTTGACTAGTAATTTCTTTTCTACCCAGGTAGGCCAACTATTTGTTTATAAAGCATAATCTTAGAGACCTGTCTGGGGCTCTGAGATGTTCCCCAGGTCACAGAACTAGTGTGTATTAGAGAAAGCACTTGAAACTAGGTTTTTTTGACACTCAGCCAGAGCCCAGTTCCCTCAGATAAGGCAAGTCTTTAAATTTGCACATTAAATAGGTGTTAATGAATGTTTGCTTAATTAAATTAGACTGAATAAATGTAAGATCCTAATCAAATTGTTCTTATAAACTGACTTCCCTTAGATGGGGAAGAAAAAAAAATAATCATCCATTTTTACCTTTATACTTTTTGAAGGAAAAATGATAAATTTAGCAATTGGGAATATTAGTAAGTCTCTCATCGCACCCCAGGCCTCCAGGTAAGATAAACAGTAAAGCAAAGTCCACAAAAAGATAGATCAATGCTTTGTTTGTTTTTGTTTGTTTGTTTGATTTTGTTTTTTATTTTCCCCTTTATATTTGATGGGACTAAAGTTATCCTTAATGTCTGAGTTTCAAAGATAATCTCTTTTGTATATCTAAGATGCAGCTAAGTAACATGGTGGATAGAGAACTAGGAGGAAAACCTGACTTTTTATCTATCTCAGCTATGTGAGTCATCCCAGCATTACCTGCCTTCGTTTCCCAAATTGTAAAATGGAGATGATATTAACTCCTAGGGTTATTGTGGGAGTCACTTAAGATAATATTTGTAAAGTGCTTATCACAGGTTTTGGCACACAGTAGGCATTTAACCTATTTCTTTCCTTCATTCTCTCTAGAAAAGTCTTATAATGAAAGGAACAGATGGCTCTGGAGTAAGTAGATCCCCCAGATAATATTTCTTATGTGTTTGACTTTGGGAAATGCATTTGACTCCTTGAGCCTCAATTTTCTCAGTTGTAAAATGAAGACACTGGAACAGGTGACCTCTGAATTCCCTTCTATCTCTAGATCCATGATTCTAAGTTAGGCTTATGGACAGAACTGAACCCACAGTGTGCCATTTGTACAAAGATCCTCTCAAAAAGAATCCACATCTGAATGGGAGCTAAATTCTTTTTGGAGATGAAAAAGGAACATCAGTGAGGTCATTAAGGAAACATTCTAAAATGTGTATTGCCATTAGTAGTAGGAGCCTATCACCATTTCTGAGGTTGGAGGGAAGCTTGAATCAGCAACTAATAAGATAAAAAATTTAGAAGAGGTGTGAGAAAGTTAGATGTGAATATTCTATACATTTTAAGTCACTGCTTCAACAGGAAGAAGAATTTTAAAAATGCTCAGTTGTTCTGCCCCTCCTACCCCACCCCCACTTTCTTCTCTCCTTTCCTAACTTGAGTCTATTGAAACAAGTTCTTTCTGAGATCTCAAAACTGTCACGTTCCTGACCTTTTTTCCGTTTTTTTTTTTTTTTTTTTTTTTTTTTTTTTTTTTTTTTTTTTTTTTTTTTTTTTTTGGTAGTGTTTTGACATAAATAAATTCCTTTGGCTTTTACAGCTCTTCACAAATTGACCCCAACCCATCTTCTTAATCATATTATATGTTGTTTCATTTTTCATGTTATTGTTCAGCCAAATGGGCCTTCTTGCTGCCCCACATGACACTACATGTCCTCTGTGTCCTGGCTGTTTCCTATTCTTGGAAAGAATTTTATTTTTACTTCTATCTTATAAAATTCCTTGTTTTCCTCAAAAAAAGCTGCTCACTGTCACCTTTATGAAGACTTATTTAATCCTATTGTTGCTATTCTCTCCCCTCCACAACCCCTAATACCTTACCTGGAATATGTTTCTTTTATCGTATAGATATCATAAGGAATACGTTTCTTTTATCAGGAATCTTGACATTTTACTTTGTTTCACTGATCCCTTTGATACTCTAGAGAACCAAAGCTAAAGGACTCTTTCTTAGAATATTTTTAAATACATAAAGTATAATACAAAAGATTATGAAATAAATTAATTATATTAAAATAAATTTATGCTAACATTTTCCAAAAGTTCATAGGCAATAGGTTATGAACCTTTGCCTTTTGTAAATTTTGTCTCTCTGGAAAATGTAAGTTTTTTGAGGGCAAGAAACTTTTTTTTTTTGATCTGTATCTCTATTATGTGAAAAAAAAAAAGGCACTGAATAAGTTCTTCCTGGTTCATTGATTGAATGATTGTGAAAAATATAGTCTGTTGCAGAGATTGGATCTATGATTCATAGTCAGTTTTTATTGCAACACAAGGTTACTGACTAAGTTGAGGAGTTAAAGCATTTTTGGACCTGAATTACAGTTAGAAAACTTCATTCTTGTTGTTAAGGAAACTACTGGAAAAATGAAAAACTTACTCTGTGGCTGCTACCTTTAACCCCCATCCATTCCATGTAGACACTCCCTAGCTTATCTGCAAAAAAAGAGCAAATACTGTGGACTTTGTAACTCCATGATACCATTATGGTACTTTCCCCTAACCTTATACCTTATCTCTTAGCTGAAATTGTTTCTTCATATATCCATTACCTCATTGATACCTCTGTAACCATGGGCAAAATGTCCATTTTGTCTACACACTTGATTAGTAAGGTAACTTGTGACTTTTACTGATCATACAGATGCTCATATTGGACAGGCTGACAAATACTTTTCTGATGTCCCAATATGCTTTTCCTACCCTGTTCTCTCATGTGAGAGACATCTACACAGACAGATGCAGACACAGAAACTGGAAATTACTTGTTTCTAAAGAAGGTCCTTTTTGAGGACATTTCCTTTTGTGATCCTAGGATGAGGATTTGAAAATCCCACATTTCATGGGTGATAGCATTTCTGTCATCCTAGATGAGTAAAATAATGCAAAAGAATATTGATATCTTCAATACATTTAAACATTTACACATACATCAAAACAGTTAAAAGTCATGCTTAAAAATAATTTCATCTTGAGAAAATGAAAAATAACTTACATATTTGTGTAAATCTATGTCTATCATATCTATGTATACACAATTATGTGTTTGTGTGTGTGTGACAGGATGAACAGAGCTGATCCTCTAGTGCCTTTGCCTCCCCCCACTCACTTGTCCCCAAATCCCCTTGCTATTGTCTGGAAAGAGATAGTAGAGAAGGGAGGTTGTTCTTTTGTCCTGGGCTTCCTCACTACACTTGCTGCCTTTATGAGTAAAATTGAATGAACCATTACTGTTTTAGCAAAGTTACCAGCAAGGAAGAGTGTGTGTGCGTATATGTGTATGTGTGTGTGTGTGTGTGTGTGTGTGTGTGTGTGTGTGTGTGTGTGTGTGTGTTTGTCCTTCTGTCTCCTCTTGTAGTCCAGAGAACTGGATTCAAAGAGTTACTGAAGTTATACTGACCGTGGTGACAGCAAACCTAAGTTTCAATGCCAGGTCTGCCACCTCTTATCTATGTAACTTTTTGGCATCTCTATAGGCTGTCAGAGTCTTTATTTGTGAAATGAGTGGGTTGGACTAAACCTCAAAGCTCCCTCCCAACTTTAGGGTTATAATCAATTTTCTAAGCCATTGAACCTCTTGGACCACCCATTTCCTCTTCTTTAAAATGGGGCTAGTAATACTTGTACTATGCAACTCACAGGATTATTGTGAAGCAAGTATTTTGCAAACCTGAAGAGTGACTTATTAGCATTATTACATGAAATCTGGTTATGATGAATATGGGTGTGTTTGACTTGGCTATGCAGGAAAATAATGTGAAAAAGTCAGTTGGGGGCTAGGGACACAACATCCAGAAAATCCTTTTCAGCTTAGTGTCAGACGTTAAAATACAATTATGTATTTTGCCTTGCATGTGTTAGGTATCTAATTAGTATTTGAGGATTTGACTGTGAATGCAACTCTTGGTAATGGGATATGCTTTGGGTAAATGTCCTCTTAAGGGGCAGTAATAAGTGTGAAGTGAAATTCCTACATTTGGAAGATGGCCCTTTTACTGGGATTCTTAGGAGATGAGTGGGTACTTGTTGGACTTGGAAAAAGAAACCATTTCTTTGCTGAGTATTTGGACATAATTTTATTTTCTCAAAGAGCCTAAAAATAACATAGTAAATTGCTTTGCATGAAGAAGGTGGACTGGATTTTTTGTTAATTATCCTTTAGAATATCTCTTTCCATATTGTTTTTTTTTTTTTTTTTTTTAAAAGAAGTACATCTTGTAGATAAATATACTTTTCTGCTTGGATGTCTGGGTTTCAGGGACCTTTGAGAGGCTTCTTATATAACTGCAATCTGACAGAGAGAATTTATAGCAAGTGAAAGTTGCCAGATTATACAGCTCCAAGACTTGAATTCACCCAACAGGATTAGCTGGAGCATAGAAGTACAAAACCACCCTTTCTTTTCTATGACCTCCACCCTCTGCCTTAAATTTAATGGAGGGTGGTTTAACCATACCTAGCTTGCACTCTGTATCATGTGCCCTACATATGACTAACCAAGGCCAAACCCAGCAGGATTGGCCTCCTGAAAAGTATAAATGTTTGATTTGCTCACTGAGTGCCTCTGGGATTAACCTACAATTTTTCAGGGCTGGGGCTTTGCTTGGCTCTGTAAACTCTATTTCATGGGAATGTGCTTTGCCATGTGAAACATCAAGAATCTTCAGTTAAATCTGAAGGGGACTTTAGATACCTTGAAAGCCAATTTTATTTTACAGGCTAATAGATATTAAATGACATTCCCAGGATCATACAGATAGCTAATAAGTATCTGAGGCAGGATTTGAATTCAGTTCATTATTGTTACAAACCCCTTAACTCTATTTCATCACATAGCTGTTTAATAAATTGATTATTTCAATCGATCTTTTTGTGGGTCTGTCATGGACATATGTCAGTCTTTTTTTTTTAATTTTTATTTATTTCTTAAAATTAATTTTATAATTATAACTTTTTTTTGACAGTACATATGCATAGGTAATTTTTTTTTTTTTAACAAAATTATCCCTTGCACTTCCTTCTGTTCTGAACTTTCCCCTCCTTCCCTCCACCCCATCCCCTAGATGGCAGGCAGTCCCATACATGTTAAATATGTTATAGTATATCCTAGATACAATAACATATGTCAGTCTTAGGAAGCCTATTAAAATATAATATTTTAAAGTGCATAGAATAAAATACACAGCATTACAAAGGAAGCCAATTATGTTGAAATAATAATCAAAGTGGGACAGCTATGTGGCACAGTATTTTAGGCCTGAGTTCAATTGTCGCCCCAGAAACTAGCTTATGTAAGCTCATGGGCAAGTCACTGTTTGCCTCAATTTCTCATCTGGAAAAAGTCCTAGAAGAGGAAATAGCAAACTACTCCACTGTCTTTGCCAAGAAAACCTCAAATGGCTCTATGAAAAGTTAGACATGACTGAAAAGATTGAACAACAATATTATCAAAATATTTTTAAAACTTAAGCTCTTGTACCAAAACAATATCAAATATAAGAGGTAAGAGGCTTGATACCAAAAAACAAAAGGCTGCATATTTGTCACTGAAGTAGCATCTATTTATTAAGCCCCTTGTATGATTTAATCTACAATTCTTAATAATGTATAGCAACTGTAAAGGGTGTTCCATGGATAGGTTTGAGACCTGTGATTTTAGAGTGGAGATCTCCAGTATGAGGGAATTTCTTCTACTGCTGTAGGTTAATAATCTTTCTATAATATACAAGTGCAGGAATATACCTATGGGTTTAAATGATTTTCCCAGGATCACACAGGCAGTATATATCAGCTGTGGGAATTGAACTCAGATTTTCCTCTTTTTGAGACTACTTCTCTATGTGCCATGCTGCTTCTCTAGGGATATAAAAAAAAAAAAAACAACAACAACAAAAAAAACAACAACAAAAACAAAACAAAACAAAACTGGCTTCAGCCTGCTTTTCAGAGTTTATCACTTAGCTAGGAAAGTGAAAGAAATAAACTTTAAATTTGCATATCTACAAAAGAATATCTCTGTTAGGGAAGTAAAAAGAATGTGACTCAAAATTTTTTGGTTTATTTTTGTGTTTCTAATATTAATCAGGAAAGAAAGCATAGGCTTTTAGAATACTACAATGGAAAACAGGTTTTTGAATTAGTATGAATAACAGAGTGAAAAGGATTCCATGTTTTGTTACCTTAAACAGATCTAGAACAAAAGTGAAGTTTATTAAATATGTTCATCAAATGGCACTCTTAAGAGAAATTGAGTAGTGACAATATAAATCTGCAGCTCCCTCTAATACATTTGTGGATGAAAGAGCTTTTTGGCTATGTAGTGAGCTCCTCATGGCAGGAAGTATTAAAGATAGGATGATGTCACAAATTATTCATAGGAATTTCATGGATTATGTTGGGTTGTAATTGGAAAGGACCTTAGTAGGTATACCTTAATTCTTCATTTATATTTTTTCTTAATATATGTTTATTTATTTAAGCATATTTCCCACTTAAAAGACTTTTAAAAAGTCTTTAATTTGTGTGTGTGTGTGTGTGTGTGTGTGTGTGTGTGTGTGTGTGTGTGTGTGTGTGTGTGTTTTATATTCTCTTCCTCCCTCTCATCCCTTCATGTATGTGAAAAGCAAAGTTCTTGGTCATGAGCTCATTTACATCTTAGTGATGGAGCTGGGATTTGCACCCTGAACTTTTGACTTTCAGTCTGTTGTTGTCTAGTCATTTTAATTGTAGTCCACTCTTTATGATCCTATTTGGGATTTTTCTAGGAAAGGTCCTGGTGTGGTTTACCACTTCCTTCTCCAGATCATTTTATTGATGAGGAAATTGAAGCAAATGGGGTTCTCACTAGCCCAGGGTCACACAGCTAGGATGTGTCTGATACCAGATTGAATTTAAGAAGATAGTCAATCTAAATCCATGCCTAGTGTTCTATTCACTGTGTTCCCTTACTGATCTAATTTTCCATCCATGTTTGTTCTATTCTATCATGCTGCTTCTTACTTCTCCTAATACAATAATACCACCAATCTTCTAGTCATCCAGGGTTGAAATCTTGGATTCACCCTTGACTTTACCTTCCTTCTTACTTCCCACCTTCAAGCAACCTACATCACATTTTTTGTATTAGCTTTGTGTCCTGTCTTGATGCCTTAGGAACTTCAAACTTCTTGAGAATGAAATCCAAGTCACAGCTTTTGGCATTTTATACCACATCTAGTGCTAAATATAAAAATTCTTGGCCCCAACTATTTTATAGAAATAAATGTCAGAACTGGGATTCAACACTTCTTTTTTTCCCCTTCAAAATTGATGATTTTAAAATTTTTCATCATGACACATTATCTCCTCTACATACACATTTAAAAGTGTGTATATGCAAGACAGGTTTCTTAAATTGCATGCTTTCTATTTAATCATTAGAAAACTCACTCTTATTATTCATACTGTATGTACTTTTAAATGTTAATTTGTACATTTCCTGTTTAAGGGCATGATCCCATTACGATGTGATATAGTTGAAAAATGATTGAATTTGGAACAAAAGGACCTGACTTGGGGTCCTAGTTGTGTTTCTTTTACTCTGTAAAACTTGGAACAAATCTCTGGAACTTTCTCGGCCTCAATTTCATTGTCAGTTAAATGAGTACGTTGGAGAATGTGATCTTCAATTCTAAAATATGTAATTTTATGTTTTTAACATTCCATTAACTGTGAAAGAGTCCTGAGAAATTGGCTCATAGTAAACAAACAAACAAAATATCTCTTCCTTTATTATAGTTCATACTAAACAGTATTCTTAATAAATTATTTATAATGATGATTGTCGACTCTGCATAGAAGTCCATACATGATTCAGGAGAAAGGGAATCCAAATCGCAAATCTATTTCTTCCTACATGTGTGATTTTGAGCAAGTCCCTTTACCCACTGAAATTCAGTTTCTTAATTTGTAAAATAGGACAGGGCAGACTAAGTGCCCTCCAAACTTCGATCCCACATGGAATCTGGATTCCTATGATTCTAGCTAACACTCAACTATGATATTTCCGGGAATACATTTTCTTTTATTAACTAAAGTTCTTATATAATTATGGATCTAGTGGCCCTTGATTCCTGAAAACCATAAGTGCAGAAAGCTTTGGCAAGTCCTACAAAGGTAGAAAGTCTTTGAGTGACGGAGTGAATTTCTGCCGTTCAAATAGGCCTAGTTAAAACCAGAAAGACTCATCACCAGATTAGAGAGATAAAATTTTTAGCTTTAGCCAACTCTCAAAGGCTGTCTACTAAGACATGGAATATATGTGCTATGTCTACATCACTGACAAAAATCACAGATCCTTGGATTATTAAAATAAATAAGTAACCTCTAGAAATGGATGACCATAATAAGCCTTTCTATCAAGGTGACTAAGAGTAAGGTCATAGTTTGAACAAGAGATGAGAAGTATTGTTCAGAATATCTTCTATGAGTACTGAGTAAATATTATGTGAACATCAGGATCTAATCTATTGTCTAAGGTTTTATGAAGTTTCACCCAAAACCAGTAATATGGCTTTAGAAGTAAACCACCCACCCTTTCCAGTTTCAAGCATGTTTTTGTTAAGTGAAAAACACTTTTTTTTTTTTTTTTTCCCCTGAGTAGTTCTGAACAGAGAAGACAGGAGAGACTTGTCTGACTCAAGAAGCCTGTGAATGTGGAATAACAGGACTTGTCTCCTAATTAAATCAAATCTTATCAGTTCATTTGTTAGACTTGTTAAGCTTTATGAACTAGCTCAAATGTCTCTAAAGAATCAGCTTGGGTACTAAGTAATGAGCAAAGTGAATGATGAATGTAGCTGATGAAGATCAGAAAATTTAGTTCCAGTGCTTCAATCACATTAATCCTTAGCCTGGGTGGGAGGCTTCTGTTGGTTTTTTCCTTTATCTATGTAATGGGAATATCTATTGTCTTGTCCTAATTCTTATAGAGCAGATTGTATATGGTACTTGGGGCTGATTTGTGCAACCTATAAGTAATGAGAATGTGTGCCTGGGCATTCTTAGATGGAAGAATTAGTTGCAGGTCCATGTTTTGGGACTGGTATTGTCTGGATTTTCTTTGTTAGTTATGAGCCCCAAAGTAATTTATGAGGTTTTCACCTTTAATGTGGAAAACGGAGGAGGGGAAATAAAAAGAAAAACAGATATATATGGGCAATTTGGTTTGTTTACTCATGCCTCAGCAAATACATGTATACATGTATGCAAACACACGGGATAGATTCATTGGTTGATCAGGTTAGCCAGAATATTTAAAGGCTACTTACTTAGAAGAAAAGAATGCACTATGTTTATGTGTTTTTGCCAGGTAATTGGAGTTAAGTGACTTGCCCAGGATCACACAGCTAGTAAGTATTAAATGTCTGAGGACAGATTGAACTCAGATCCTTCTAACTTCAGAACCAATACTCATCTACTGTCCCATGTAGCTGTCCCTAAGGAATGCACTATGGGCTGATAATGTGAGTGTGCCTGATTCACCTACATTGAAGACAATTTCATTTAAAAAAAAAAAAAAAGTTTTTCAGTTATCATTTATTTGATCCTTCACTTCCCTTACTTACTGAAAAAGGAAAAAAAAAATCACTAAGCAAAAGAAAGTAATAGGGGAAGAGAAGGAAAAAAAGAAAAAAAAAGAGAAAGAAGGGAAGAAAGAAAGAATCAATCTCTATTATATAACCACTGTCAAGCAATTTCCTATTCTGCATATTAATCCATTATATCTCTGTCATGTGGGTAGCATTTTTGTTGATCATTTCTCTGGAATCATTATTAAGCATTTCTTTTGGTCAGAATTCTTAAGTCTTTCAAAATTGTTTATTATCCTAATGTTGATGTTTTGGTATAGATTGTTTTTCTAGTTCTTTTCTCTTCTCTTTTGTATCAGTTCAGTCAGATTTTTTCATGTTTAAGACTCTCATCTCCCACAACAGCATTGTTTTTGCCCTCCTGATGAAAAATAGTGTTGTCTACTCTAGGTAGCACAAGGAGTTTATTATTGCTACATACAACCTTCGATAATATATAATACATTGCACTGGAATGTTACTTGATGGTCAAAAAAGTTGAGGAGTATCATCAGAAGCAAGTCTCCTTAGCTCAAGACAATTTTATTTTACTAAGTACCATCATTCCCTAAAATGTTACTTACATACAAAGAATCATCTTGGAAAGGTTGGTAGTGGGTAACTTTACTCTCCCTATTGATGAGGTTTAAGGTGGAACCTTCCTCTCCTCCTTGTCCCACTCTGCTGCTGCTACCTGGGACTGCCTTCTCCAGCTCTCCCCGACAAAAATCGTTCCTTTCCATGAACATCTTTCATTCACTCAAGATCCTCTACTTCTCTCTCTGACCCTGCTATAAAATGCCAGGATATTCTGGGTTCCTTTTATCTCTGAAACTACTCTTTAACCTTTCTCAATAAGATTTTAGTAAGTAAAAAGAGGAAAGATATAAGGCATAGATGTGAACATGAACTTTTTTCCTTGCTTCTCCATCAATCAAGCTGTAGAAATGTTTAGAAAATCTTAAAGAGATTTTTAAAAACATTTATTTCATTTTTATTTTGCTGCTTATTTAAATGAAAAAAGAGTAGGAGATGAGTTTAAAGACTCTTTTGTCTCAAAGTGGTCTAGGGAAGGAAAGAAATATTTGATATTGTGTGACTCTTATGGGCTTCTTTCTTTTTCCTTTCTATTATAGTTATTTGTCATATCTCCCCTACCAGGTTAGAAAACCCATGAGAACTAGCACATAACCTAATTTACTTTTATTTCTTCCCCCAATATCAAGGAGAGCACTTTGCACATAGTTGGTACTTAATAAAACTGGTTGAAAGAAAGTTTGAAACTGTGAATAGAAAGCCAGCTTTGAAGCCTCAGAGACCTATCTTTAAGTGAGCCCTCTGACACATAACCAGTTGTGTGAACCTCTAAAACTGATTTAATAATCTTTCAGGTCTGGAGGCAACTCTTTAAGATTTTAAGTTAATAGAACATAAAGTTTTGCAAGTAAGAATGTTGAAAATTATCTTTTGCATGTATTTTGAAAATAAAAACCTATTTATTAATAACTAAAAAAAAAAAAAGCTTATCCAACACAGCATTCACAAAGAGAATTTCCACAATGAAAGTCCATTGCACAAGAAAAGTATAGCGCTGTACCAACACCCTCACCTCCATCCCAAATAGTTGAAGTAGTTAGAAATAATTTGTAATAGAAGTACGTGCAGGCCAATCCCTGAGAATATGGCAAGGAAGAACATGAGTGACAGAGGAATCCTACTGAATGGAAAAATTTACCTTACAGGTTTTAAACTGGCAAGAAGCCAGAAGTAAGTTAAGTTTTTAACTCACTAAACCTTGGGGGATCCTCCAGAACTTGGTCTATTTCTACCTTCTCAGTTCCTCCTAAGGGAATGAGAGAACAAGGCAGTATAGGTTGTTTATTTTTTTGTTCCCTCCTTCCTCTAATCACAAGGCTGAGTGATTCACATTATTTCCCAGTTCATTGACAGGTCTGAGAAGTATTTCAGGTTATTAAGAAGGATTTGAAGCACTGAGGACTTTCTTTTTATGAATTAAAAGAAATGATTTGGTTTCTATATGTCTCTGCCCTACAGCAAATACAGATAATTTTCTTCCTTCTATCATTTCCCATGAAAACCACCCCAAAGAGAGATAGACAGGTGCATCAGACTGTATCAGGTATGGAGAATCCCAGGTGTGCTTGTGTACCATTGATTCACTTTGATTCTTTTTATATACTGGTTATGTAGCACTCTTGAGTACTATGGTGAATCTAGGTCATCATATTTATTATAATACCCCAAATCAGTCAAGGGCATTGCTGAGTGACTATTATGGTCATGGCATTTTATTAGCTGCTATAAAGCAATTTTCTTTAAGATGAAAATAAGATTCCTGCCCTTAAGGAGTTTATAATCTAGGTGGGAAAACAGCATATGTGTGAAATAGCTCAAAAAAAGGCTTTTATAGAGCAACATATCTATAAGTGAGAATTAAAATATGTATTAAATATTTGGATTACAGAGAGAAGAAAATCATGACCACAGTCAAATGGAAGACAGGAAGGAGGCAATGAAGAGAATGATTTTAGATTTAGTGCTAAAAGGAATTTTAAAGGTCAACATACCTAACTACAGTTATTTAGTTTCAGAGATAAGAAACAAATAACCTGTCATTAAAGTAGTATTTGTCAAGTAAGGATTTGAACCCAGGACCTTTGACCCCCCACAATCATCGTTCTTTCCTTTGCATTATGCTGATGCAGGGGTGTGATTCAGTGCAAAGAGCACAGCATCCATAGTCATAGGGATCAGGTTCAAATCATGTCTTTGACACTCTCTGTGTGATCATGGACATTTCATGTGCCTGAGTTTCAATTTCCACTTTTATAAAATGAGGACATTGGATTAGGAGATCTCTGAGGTCCCTTCCATATTATATAGTTGTAAGATCCTAATATCCTTCTTTCCTCAAATTTGTCAATGCTGTCAGCCTGGGCCTCTCCTTTGCAAAAATCTCTTTCTGGTGTCACTAGGGTTGTATGTTTATTCTCTGCTCCCCATCCTTCCCCACCCCCATTAAATTGAAAATTCTCTGAGAGGAGGGTTTGTGTTATCTCTACATCTATATCCCCATTGTCTAGAACAGAGCCTTGCATTTTCTGGAAGCTTAAGACTTTTGTTGAATGTTGGCAAGGTCACATTTCATATCTCCTTAATTCTCATAGAAAACTTCTAGACTAATTAGATCTAATCTGTTATTATTCCCTTTATTTTATCATTTTTAAGGGAATGCTCATTTAATTTGTTTTTTTTAATTGCATTTGTTAAATATTTTTCAATAACATGTAAAAATTTTTAACATTCATTTTAAAAAAAATTGATTTCCAAATTCTCTAACTTTCTGCCTCCCCTTTCCTACTTCCTACAGTTTTGATTATTCATGTGAAGTCATGTGAAACATATTTCCATATTAGCCATATCATTTCTTTTAAAAGATAGCTTTGGTTGGTCAAGTCATTTGTTCTCTTTGAACTTAGTTTCCTCATTAATGAAAAGGAAATATCAATAATACCTGTTCTATAATAACTGTCTCAAAGGGTTATTTTAAGGATCAATTTTTTTATTTATCAAAATCTGCTAAATGGATCAAATTGAGATAATATATATTTAGCATATTACAAACCTTAAAATGTTATAATTAATAATAATACATATAATTTATATACCATTTTAAGATTTGCAAAGTACCTTAGAGATATTATCACATTTTATCTTCATACTAGTCCAAAGAATTAGGTGCTATTATTATCTTCATTTCACAGAGCTCCAAACTCAGGCAAATTGAAGATAATTGATTTGCCAGGATCATACGCTTGAGAAATGTCCCAGGCTGTATTTGAACTCATCTTCTTGCTTCAGGTTCTGTGCTCTATCTATACCATTGAACTGCCTCCAAAAAAAGCAAATTTCAGATTAGTATTTATTTGTTATTTTTAGTCATCATAAACTACATTTTTGCATCAGTGCTTCTTTGTTTCAGACAGTTTAAGCTGTTTTGGAAACATCCCCTTCACACAAGCACTTTATACAAGTTCATCCTTGATTTTGCCCCCAGCTGCTTCACTGCTTTCCAAAGAGAAGGTGGTAAGACGTGCAGTTTTCCAAAGCATGCTGCTCCACTTTAAGAGGAAGAACACTAAAATTGCACAATCTGAGAGAAGGAACAGTTTGTTTTCCCCTCCCCCCTTTTTATTGCCTGCTAAATGCCAGCAGACTTTTTAAAGTAACAGCAGCTAGTGTAAAAGAGAAGAAATCAAATAAACTTTTTATTGCCTTGGATATAAACCTATTGCTCCTGCCCCTTTCATAGTTCCACAAAACTTTCTATATCTTTTGGCAATAGAAAGTACATATAATGTGTTTTATTCTGGAAATACAAGTCAGGCATCATATAATATTACAGCTGCTAGAATAAAGACATTGTAGAAATGAAGCTAGAAAAGAACAACTTTTTATCTATGAGAATGCATTTTGTATTAGTCTTGCTGTAAGCAGTAGGAATAAAAATGATTACATCGGCAAAGAAGAGAATAAAAGGTGAGATATATTTTGTGTAAATAAAACCACACCTTTTAAAAACTTGCATTTTTTAGAATACCTTTGCACATGCTTAAGGCCTTAAACCGGGTAAGCTGTTCTCCACCCTCTCTGAATTGGCACCCAGGCAATGAGTGATCTTGCAGCCTAAGCCACAGGTGTGTTGAATCATCACACCTTGCGGGGTCAAAATGGAAAGTGATGCTTATAAACCCAACCTGTTTTGATGGCAAGTCATGTTCTGGAACACCACTCCCATTCTCTTGCTTCCTTTATCTTTTCCTCCCTCTTTCTCTTCTTTTCATCCTTTCCTAGCACTCGAAAATCAAGACAAGACAATGTCGTCATAAAGGATAAAAGAAGGGAATTCTTACTTTTCTATTTTTATCTACCAATCTTAAGCTTTATGATAAATTCAAAATATTTTGCATCTTCAGTAATCTTTTTTGGTCTTTATTTCAACATTTTTTTTTCCTGTGCTGCCATATACTGTCTTGTATTACAGTTATTTAAAAATATATATGTATATATTTATTTATATAGATATATAAACACATGTTTCTATACATATATATGCATATATACTCATATGTGTCTTGTGTGTATATTTCTTACCTTCCCCCATAAGTATAAGGTCCTCTAAGGTTGCTAGTCTTATAGATTTTGGGTGAGACAGAACTTCAGTGATCCTTTGCTTCAAATTTCTTATTTGATAGATTGAGAAACTAAGACCCAGAGAAGTAAAATGTCCAGGACAAGTGAATGTCTTCTGTATTTCTTTCTATAATTACTAGGATAGTGTCTTGAACACAATGGATGCTTAGTACATCTTTTTGGACAATGATGAAACAGTATTGAACAACTTGCCATAAGATAGGAATAGTAGTGCCAAATTCAGCAAGCATTTTTAGTGTCTACTAATGGCAAACATTAGGCTAGGCAAAGGCAAAACCAAAATAGTCCCCATCTTCAAGGGATTTCTATTTTCTCCTCTAGATGAGGGGTTCTTAACCTGAGCCCTATATACTTAATTGTTTCCAATGCATTTTAATGTGATGGGTTTTTATTTTAATGATTTAAAAACATTCTGAGAAAATGTCTGTAGGCTTCACTAACCTGCCATAATGATCTGTAATAAAAAAAGGATTGAGAATACTTTTTCTAAATCTTTTCTGTAGTCATAGAAAGAGCTTTTCAAATATACCATAATAACAATGCTGACCATAACATATTGTTCAATCATTTTGAATCATTTCCAATTCTTTGTGACTTTTGGAATTTGGAATTTCCTTGACAAAAATACTGAAGTAGTTCACCAATTTCTTTTCCAGTTCATTTTACTTAAGGGAAATTGAGGCAAATAGGGTTAAATGACTTGCCCAGAGTCATACATTGAATAAGTACCTAGATTTGAACTCAGATGAGTTCTCCTAATTCCAGGCCTAGAACTCTATCTACTATACTAGCTAGTTGCCATTGACTATTCTATGACATGACATGACATGATATAATACATATTATACCCCTTATGTGACATGATAAAACAGTATAAAATCTATATGTCATATTACATGTAATATAATGATATAATGTAATATTACATAGAAAATAACATAATATACTAGAAGTGTATAGAGGTAACCAAGAAATCTTCAACCTTGGAGAAAAGAACAGATTTCTGACAGGGAACATCTATTACATGGAAACATCCTTTTTAAAGATTTCTAAACTAATTAGAAACTATTTCCCCATCCACAATCTAGTGGTGGTGGGAAAATAATCTTGTAGAATCCAGTTCTTAAACCCACAAACCATGGAGATTAGAACTAAGAAAGACTTAGCATTTTTGGTGAAAACTCCAAGGAAACTCAGAATATCTAGGAAAATAGATGGGAGGGTGATCATAATGATGTATAGTTGTTTTGTAACTATTCATTTGGAAGATTTGTTTTGTTATTACATCACCAAAATATAACATTTCTATGTATAGACATTAGGCTGTTCTTTGAGGGAGCCACATGACCAAACTGGGAATGGGAAGGGCCTAGCTGAATGGGTTGATGCATAAGATAAGGAACTATTGAAATAGATTTCTGCTTCTGTGTGAAAATGAATTGCTGTAGCTTGGAAAAACACCAAGATGAGAAAAATATTTATACTGTGATCACATGAAGCTGCATGGGGTAAGAGAAGGGTTATTGAATATTTTATTTAAGCTGGGCAGTGGGGATAAGGGAAGCGCTGGCCTTTTTTTTTTTTTTTTTTTTTTTTCCCTGTAAATAATTTCTTTGTTTTCCCATGACAAAGAGAAGCAACTTAAAATTGAACTACTTCACTTCCCCATTGGATCACTTTATTGTAAATGTCTTTATGAAAGCATTTGAAAGGCATGTGCACATTCCCTAGAGATGGTGGGATGTGCCATTTTCCCACAATCTTTCCCACCAGTCTTGGGGACTATATTTGTAACTTATTCTTCTGCTTAAAAGATTTAGTCCCTTATGTTTTCTAGGGCTTTGATTCTAGGGAAAAGCTGGGTAGCTAGCTTCTGATGTATACCCCAGTGTTCAGGAGTATTTTTTCTTCTTAGTAAAGCAGCAAGCATTTATTAAATAACTACTATGTACCAGGCACTGTGTATAGTCCTAGAGATACAAACACTATAAATGAAGAATCCCTACTCATAAAGATCTTAACATTCTTCAAGGGAAGGAAATGAGGATAGGAGACATATGCTTAGCTTTTTCCAAGAACTGTAATCTTGGATTGTCTAAATGCTTACCATTAAGTCAACACCATTAACTACACATAACATTTGTCATCTGCATAATCTTAATTCACCTCTCTGATCTGAAAGGCAACTTTAATTTTGGGACAAATTATTTCAGTTCTAGGTTTTAATTATTTCTAGAAAGGATATGTTTTCCAGGGATAAGGAAATGACAATATGATGTCTTAGTTGAACCTTATACTCCAGATAAATATTAAGTGCTAGGTACCATATTTTAGAAAGGGCTTTGATTAAACTGGAGAATATTTGAAAAAATATCCACAGAGGTCAAAGGTCCTAAACCCATGCCATATGAGGAGTGGTAAGTAACTGGACACCTTGAGCAAGAAAAATAAAAGATTGATAATAAGGGGATGGGTCATGATAACTATCTTGTGATAGAGGATAAGACTTGATTCTGTTTATTCTTAGAGAGCAGAAATAGTAGTAATGAATAGGAGTTTTAAAAAAAAGAAATTTAGTTTTGAAATAAGGGGAAACACCTTTTAACAATTAGATAATTTAAGAATAAGGGAACGGGTTGCTTCTGAAGGTAGTGGGAATACACTTCACTGGAGGTGGTCAAACAAAGGCATGATAACCACTTAGTATTTTTTTCAAATGCAAGTTATAATTGATAGATGTTTACTGATATATTTTCCAAATGTGAAATTCTATTGTTGGGGCCCTTTAGGATATTCTAGGGGATAGAATAATGTGTCTAACAAATTCCTTGTGGTCATCCTGGAACATCCTCCCAATGTTACTTTAGATCATGGTTTCTTAACCTGAGTCTGTAGAGAGATTCCAGAGGTTTCATAAATTTGAACAGATCAAAAGTTACATCATTATTTCAATATAATTGGTTTCCTTTGTAAAATTATGGATTTCATTTTATTCATTTAAAATTACTAAAAAAGGGGGTTTATAACCTTTACCAGACTACTAAAGACATATAACCCTTAAAATATAAAGATCTATTTTAGAACAAATAAATTAAGACCTTAATCCAGAAACAAAGCATAGAAGCAAATTAGTCCCCAGAATTGATGTTGGCTGACTATTCTACCCTACTAGTATTTTGGGCAACATTAATCAAGAACCTCACAACTTTGGCTATTTTGTTAAAGTGAACATTGATTCTATAGATGTCAGTTTTGACTTTTTAAATTCCTTATTAGTGGATCTTCCTAATTTGCTATAACTGTAAAAATAGTAATACACACACACACACAAAATTGCATATAACATACATATATGTATATATGCACACATATACACATATATAATATCGTTTATGTGCCAGAAACTGTGAAAAGTACTTTACTATTATTATCTAATTTGATCCTCAAAACAACCTTGGAAGGTAAGTATTATCATTATATCAATTTTTTAATTTGAGGAAACTGAGGTAGCCAGTGACTTGTCCATAGGTCTTTCTGATTCCAGGGCCAGAGCTCTGGGTAGGTCCTACCAACACTTAAATCCCTCTAACTTAGTTTTGAGAACCCAATTTTACCTTCACACTAAAATAAGATAGATATAAGTGGAAGACATTGCATTGCCTATTGACTCAGATACTAGGTTAATATTCCATCAAATCCTTCTTTTATGGAAGTCACCAAAAGAAATCAGGAAAATTACTTTTCAGATACTGAGGGCAGATATTCTTTTTCTAGCTTTAGCTGGACAAGAAAGAGGTCCCTTTCAATTTAGAGATGATGTGATTCTGTGGTTCACACACCATTTTTCAAAACCACAAATTTGAGTAGGTGCTAGAAGGTATTCCTTCTAAATTTTGAGTTACATGAGTAACAAAGTATAAAGACTGAGCATACACTGAATACAGTTTAGTATTGTACTCAAATAAAACAGAACAAAATTAATCT
Source organism: Sminthopsis crassicaudata (assembly GCF_048593235.1). Taxonomy (NCBI): domain Eukaryota; kingdom Metazoa; phylum Chordata; class Mammalia; order Dasyuromorphia; family Dasyuridae; genus Sminthopsis; species Sminthopsis crassicaudata. The sequence goes on along the minus strand of NC_133621.1, from coordinate 73,841,097 downwards.
CATACATATTTAATGATATGTAATCATCATTGTGCTGCATAATAATTAGGAATATATTTTGCCCTTTGCAATAATAGAGAGAGTGAGAAAAAGAAATTCTTTGCTTCTTTGCAGGGTTATAAAAAAGAAAAGACTGAATCATATAATTTTAAAAAGCCTCACTTTCGTTAAACCTCTTTTTATCTTTTTTCATCTCAACTCTTCAATTTTCCTACTCCCTCCAAATAAGTCTCACTGCCTGGAATTGTAACAAAACAAGATTCATTTGGGTAATAGAATAAACATAAACCCCATGACAGGGCTAGGGTCAGGGTAAGTAATTAGCAATTCACACTTCAATGTGAAAAACTTAATCAGATTGTCTTCTTAACTTGAACTTTTTAGAGAATTAGAGTTTTGATGGGTGTAGAAGGGTTCAAAAGGTAAAGAACCCTTAATAGGTAATTTTGGGATGTGTACCAACTAATTTTGTGAACTTCAGAGTAGCTTTGCAAATAACTTCTCCATATTTTCCACCTGGATATCATGCCAGAACCCAAACTCAAGGTATCAAAAGCCAAACTCATAATCTTCATCCCTACATCAACTAACTTTGATCTACTTATTTTTTGTTAATGTCATTACCATCTTTTTACTTACTCAGATTTGAAATTCTAATATCTTCTCTGAGTTCTCTCTTTCTTACCTTTGGATACATAAATCTGTTCCAATAAACAAACCTTCTTGATTCTATTCATTAAAATCTTCTTGAATCTAATTCCTTATTTCTATTTCTATCATCTTTTTTGATATCTTTGATGTCTTTCTCTTAGACACTATCATTCCTTGGCTTATGTAAGACTACTCTTTCATTGAGTAATCTCATTTTCTTTTGCTGAATTACTGAACACTTTTCAATAAATATAAATATTCTCTCAGGCTCTTTCCTAGATTTTCTTTAATTCTCTCTCAACTCTTTTTTTTTTTTAGCTTCCATAAATTATGATCTCTGTGTAGATGACTGATTACATATTTCCAGTCTTAATCCTCCCTCTGAATTCTAGCCCCAGAGACAGAGCAAAATTGGTGGAGTAAAGGCAAGAACTCACCCAACCTCTCCCCCAAGCACTCCATTAAATACCATTTAATACCAAACTATTAAATGATGACTGAATGCTAGCTCCACATTACTAACTGTTGATTAGACATCCTCCCCTAAAGGTTTCTTTGTCATCTCAAATTCAATATTTCCAAAATGGAACCCATTAATATTTTCCTCTTTACTTATGCTTCCTTCACATTTCTCTGTTTCTCTGGTTGTCCCTAGGACTTAGTTGTGTACATTCATCATTGATTACATAGCCTTTTCCCTTCAATCCCTACATATAAGATCTGTGGTCAATCTCTACAACATTGTTTTCATTTGACCTCCTTATTCTACTTTAGTTGAGGTCCTTATCACTTCTTATGTAGATTATTGCAATCTCTTTCTAATAGTTTTCACTACCTGAAATCTTTCTTACCTAATTCATTTTCCACATTGCTGCCAAACTGATATTCTTAAAACAGATCTGCTATTCAAAAATTGCCCCATATTGGATAAAATTAAAATTCCACAACTTATATTTAAGGTTCCTCTGACTTTCATTTACTCTTTTATGTTACCACTCTCTATGAATTTTCTATTCCATTCAAACTGCCCAGCCACCTGTTTCTCATACCTTCCATTTTTAAACTCTTTGCCTTTGTATAAGAAGTCCCTAGCATTTGGAATGTACTCTCCATTCACTTCTATCCAATGAATTCTCAAGCTTTTTCCAATACACAACTCGGTTGCCAGCTCTTATAGTTGAAGATTTTCCTGATCCTTCTAGTTCAAAGCATTATCTCTTTCTGAATATGGTAACTTAAATTGTTCTTCTTTAAAAAAAATCATGTACACTGCAGCCTCCTTAATAAAATAGAAGGTCCATGAAGGAGAGAATTACCATGTTATTATTATTATTTTTTAATCAGCAGTACCTAACATGGTTCTAAATAAGATAGGTACTTAATAAACCTTGTTGATTGTTGTTAAACAGCTTCTAACTAGTTCCTATTAAATAATTCCTAACTTGTTTCTCCATTCCACTTGAATCGATCAAATATACTATGTCTTGAGTAATCTTCTCAGGGCACGTTATTGTTCAATACTTCATATTGCTTAAAGAATATGGTTACCCTTCTTCCAGCACTCAGAAATTTGCATGATCCAGATCCACTTATTTCTTGTTATTATTCATCATTCATTTCAGTTATGTTCAACTATTTGTGATCCCATTTAGAGTTTTCTTGGTAAATACTGGAATGCTTTGTTATTTCTTTTTTCAGCTCATTTTGCAGATGTAGAAACTGAAAGATACAGGGCTAATTTGCTCTCACAATTACATAACTAGAAAGTGTTTGAGGCTTCATATAAAGTCAAGTCTTCCTGACTCAAGGTACTATGCTATATCTACCACATGCCTGACGTTAATTTTTTTAAATTTGCATCTGACTCTTCAGGACCCCATTTGAGATTTTCTTGGCAAAGATACTGGAGTGGTTTGTCATTTCCTTCTTCACTGTATAAATGTGGAAAGTGAGAGACAGAGTTTAGTGACAAGGCAGATTTGCACTTAGAAAGATGTTTTTCTTGATTCCAGGTCTCGCACTCTATCCACTTTGCTACCTAGCTGCCCCTGACTTATCTCTAAATAGTAATGTAGAGTGGAAATGAGAGTGGAAATAAAAGATGAGGAAATCAATGTAATTGGATGTGTCATTATTGTGAATGGAAGTGATCAAGGATGAAAGTTGAGGTTGTGGCAAAGAGGAAAATGATGAGGCAGGTAATGAAATATTGAAGAAAGAGAATATCAACAAATCAGTGTCAACAATGAAGAACTGGTTATAGTTATATGATTAAATGGTGGGGTGATTGGAAAGTGATAATGGCAGAGAAGTTCTGTAAGTGACTGTAGTGACCAAGGACTAGGCTAATTCTAAAGGAAGAAGTGAATGAAATTGGAGAGGATAACTAGGGAGATGATGCCTACAGAGAAAAGTGAGAAAATGGACGGAGAACAAGTGGGAGAGATGGAGGATGAAAGATAGTTTTTGTATAATGTGTGATTTCAGAAGGCAGAGTGTAAGAGATGTATAGAGTAGGATTGCAAGTAGAAAAGGATCAGACAAGACAGATAAACAGAGTTGGATCTATGATGATAGGCAATCTACAGGTTGAATATGTGTACTATGATGTATAATTATACACTGGATAACCATGCATGCAGAGCTACTTAGAGATCATGGTACTGAGTGCATACGTTCATGGTATATTGATCAAATTAATCCTCTGATTCTAAGATTGTGTTTATATGTGGTCTTAACTGGTAATAAGATGAAAGGAGGAATTCTTTCTTCTACTTAAAATCATTTGATAGAATAGTTTGGATATCAGTCTTTGTTATTGTTATTCTTACTGTTTTCAATCTCTCTTCATTCTACATTCAGTAAAAATGGACAAGTCATTATTCTGGCCAACTCAAAATTTCAACTCCTGACTCTAAGCGTTAACATATAGTATTCTACCTCAAACATCCCGTATCTGAAATATTCTTCTTTCTTATTGCCACCTCTCATAATCCTTACTTTCTTCAAGGATCAGTCAGGATGACACCTTTTTGATAAAGTATTTTCTGAATTTTCCAGTTTTTAACATATTCTTCATTCTCAAATTACCTTGAATTTAGTTTTGTGTAAATGTTATATTTCTCTTTCAAAATTTAAACTCCTTGTTGTTGTGTGCATGTGTGTGTATTGCCCTTGGGCTGCCCAATGGATGGTACTTCTTATCTTTGCATTTCTTCTTAGAGGAGAAAATGAACTATCATCATGAGAAATTGCTAAGAGGACCTAATAAGTAAAAGGACTAAATAAATAGAAACTTTTCCCTGGCAAAATCAACCATTTGGACTTTTGTGAGCACAGTACACATCAAGATTAATAATAAAATATGTATTTAAGCAATTCTATTCTCTCTTTTGGGGACATTATAATAATCTTGATGATTTTTATGTTTTAAGTATTAGTATATACTTCTGTGTTTTAGGCATTATTTTTTGGTGGAGAAAATAAATAGCTGTCCTAAACCTACTATTTATTTTGTATGCTGCTGAATACCTTTTGTAGAAGAGATCTTGTTAACCTCTTTAATTAGAGCTGTAAACAAGAGGCAAATTTGAGGTTTTCTGTAGAGATTTCTCCCAGAAGTCTAGATGAAGGCATAGTGAACTAGAAAGAGTAAGAAAAGCCTGATTCCTTTCTGTTTGGAGTCAGGTTACCAGAATCCCTCAAAAGCAGATAAGCTCTCCTGGGCTATGGATGATGAAAAAATTTTGAACTTTTTAAATCTTCAAAAAACATTTTTAGCTACATAAATTGTAATAGGAAAATTTTACACAAGCCATGTATTTACATGAAATGTTTATCATCTGATAAAAGAACAACGAGGGTTCAGAATTACAGACTGCTGTTTGTTTCCATTTGGAAGCATGTGGTCTGAGGGATCATATGATAAAGTCTATCGATAGGGAAAATGTGTCAGCTCCTGACACTTTGAAGTCAGCTGTTCGGTTCCCATTTTTCCTCCTTTTTGAGGACTTAGGCAAAACTCAGGAAAGCATACTGTCAGTCTTTGAAGGCTCTTATATATCATTCCTGTTTCTAGTCTCCTTTTAATGTATTTACTTTTCTATTAAGGGAAAATGCTTTCTTTTAAATTTGTTAATTTCGCTAAGAGACTAATATAGAAACCATAAAGCAAAAGTTAAGGAACTGATGTCCCTAAGAGGAAAAGGAAAATTATTTTTTTTTCTTGTTTTTTAATATCTATCTCAATTGGTCAAATGGATTCCTAGTCACGGACTACAGTATGTTATACATTCTTCAAGGCTACTGAATAGAAGAGATGTAAAGGAGGAATTTATTTGTGGGCTAGAAATTGTTTTTGACAGAAAGGCAAGCTAGGTGAGGGATAAAAATGAGACCATTGCCTACAGTAACCACACATTAGCTATTGGGAAATTACTTTATTTTCATTTGAGAAGGATTACGGCTTGTGGTTATAAAGGCCTGGAAATCAGAACCATATGTTTCCTTCTTGGCAGTGACATTGAATTACTTGGACAACACACAATTTCTATGCCATCTGTAAAATGGTAAAAATGTGTGCCACACAAGCATGTTTCACCTTCATTAATTAATTTCTTTCTCACTTTTCTCTCTCTGCTACCTTTCCTTGCACCCCTTTAATCTCTTGAAAGACAGCAATATCCATGCCTATATTGGTGCCGTATATCATATTCTCTTGGTCCCAGATGGGATTCAAGATATTTCCTTCTCTCTCTCTCTCTCTCTCTCTCTCTCTCTCTGTCTCTCTGTCTCTCTCTCTCTCTCTCTCTCTCTCTCTCTCTCTCTCTCTCTCTCTCTCTGGGTATGTGAGTAAAACAAAAAAAAATCGACTTTGGCTTCAAGATTTAGCTGGTTTGAGACTAGATCCAAAAGGGGTCCCTGCCCCCTTCATCCCTCTGGCAACATCAGGTAACAACTCTCTAGAGCTCAGTCCAGGGAGCGGGCAGGTATCTGATAATGTGTCAGGGTATTGTGGTGAGATTTTTTGTATTACTTAAATGAAGCAGGATAATCTGTATTGTGGATGGCAAAGAAAAGACACCACAGAGATTCACAGTTTGATTCACTGAGAACTATTGCTTAGATTGCTTTTCAAGGGACAAACAAAAGAAAACATTTAAAGGAAGAAAACATAAATGTAAGAAAACTATGTCTTCTTTCCTGAAATGATAAGGTCTGAATATTTTCCAGTTCAAAAACATTGAACATAGGAGTGACTTCAGTTAATTTCACTGAAATATAAATAGCATTCTATTTAAAATAGCATAGGATGAAAATTTGTTTTAGAGTTGCAGAGGGTTTTTATTATTTAATATCCTCATCAGTGAGAACTTTGAAATCTGTGATCATTTCCTGCATTTCTACTTTGCTGTAGTATAATTCATTTTCATCCCCCTTTAATTTCTTAGGTAGCTAAATAGCCTGTCCCTCACATCACAGTTAATTCTTGAATACCAGAGCATGAATAATGGGAAATAGTGTGGAAGAAAGTGTTCTAGAACAGGGAGGTACAAACTATTCAGGAAATGAATTTTTAACATGATATTTCTTTTTGGTTGTATAAAATACCAAGTTGGACTAATTGGAGAGGTCAACATCTGCAGATTTTTCTTAGTGAAAACTCTAAATTATTGAATATTTGAAATGTAGCAGTCTTCTCAGTATTAGTTGGGTAGATAATTCAGAGGAGGCTGAAATGTGTTGCTGAGATTGTACCTAAAATTTGAGGCACTTAGCTTGACTAGTGCCTGAATGAAACTGATTGGTAATTACTCTGTCAATATTTATATGTAATTTTTCTTAAAGTGTAACATAGAATCTTATAACAGGAAACTTAGCTAGTTCAACATCTCATTTTACAAAGGAATACATTGGAGCAAGAAAGGTTAACTGATTTGTCTAAAGTCACATAATAATACAGGTAGAATTAGAGCTCAGGGAATTTTAAGTTCAGGGCTTAATATTTTTTCCCTCCAAGTTTAAATGTATTTATTTATTTTAATGCAGATTGCTTTATGAATTATGTTGGGAGAGAAAAATCAGAACAAAAGGGAAAAACCATTGGAGTAAAAAAAGCAGAAAAAAAGAAGTGAATATAGCATGTATTAATTTCCATTCAATTTCCATAATTATTTTTCTGGATGCAGATGGAATTTTCTGTCTAATTGGGAATGCTTTGGATCACTGAACCACTAAGAAGAACCAAGTCTTTTAAAGTTGATCATCACACATTCTTGCTGTTATTGTCTACAATGTATTCCTGGTTTTCCTTGTTTTACTCAGCATCAGTATGTGTAAATCTTTTTAGCCTTTCTAAAATCAGCTTGTTTGTTATTTTTAGAAAACAATAATATTCCATTACCTTCATATACCACAACTTGTTCAGCCAATCCCCAATTGATGGGCATCTACTCATTTTCTAATTATTTGTTATCAAAAAAGCAGCTTCTACAAACATTTTTACACATGTGAGTCCTTTTCTCTCCTTTATGATTTCTTTGGGATACAGACCCATGGGTCAAAAGTATGCACAGTTTTATAGCCTTTTGGACTCTCCAGAATGATTGAATCATTTTGTATCTCCACCAACATTTCACAACTCCAAGTGCATTAGTGTCCCAGTTTTCCCATATCTCTTCCAACATTTATCATTATCTTTTCCTGTCATCTTAGTAAGGCTTAATACTTAATAAGTTTGCATATTTAAAAGGGCTAAATGCTACTTGCTCCTCAAAACAAAGCAGAACAAATCACCATTGGCTTTCTATTTAGTTCTATAGTAAATTTCAGTCTAAATTATGATAAATTCTCAAATACTGGAGTCTTAAGTGAGATTTTTACCATGTTTGAACATCTGGAATGTGAACATACCTTTATAATTAATAACCCATTTGTTGTTACAAAGATTTAAGCAAACTATATAATGGAATCTAGGTTTCAGTGGGCTTCTGGGAGGCATCTCTATCAGCTGGGACACTGGGAAAAAAAAGAAGGTAATTTGACTTGACATATAATGTGTGTGTGTGTGTGTGTGTGTGTGTGTGTGTGTGTGTGTGTGTGTGTGTGTGTGTGTGATTTGCTCTCTCCATAGAAATGTTCCCTCAAGAATTTGTTACACTGGCTGATTCCAAAACACTTGACTTTTGCTAAAGATCCTGGGCAATGAAGGACCAAAGAGAACATTGATTGGAATTTCTACTGAACTGAACTACTGAAAAGTCAAGATTTAAACTATTTTGTCATCTTTGTTCCCCTGAGCACTACAAACTCTCTGTTATTAAAAGAAAGGCTTTTGTGAATTGAAACTTTTGATAGCTTAAATGTTTTATGAGCCAGTGAAAGGCAATTTTAAAGTTAACAAAATAATGGTTAGTTTAAATACTTCCTAACTGAGACCTTTAGCTACTCTGTAGGTGCTTACATCTTTCAGGATGTCAAAGCCTACCCTAAAATCATTCCTCCTCAGAGAACATGTTCTGTCTTCTAGTTATTTTGGGTGAATTCAAAACATCTTTTCAATTTATCATCCCTTGATCTAAACTGGACTTGGATATGAGGCAGCTTAAATGGTAGAAAATCAGCCTCGTTGATTCAGCTGTCATGTGGCATAAGCCACTGTGCTCACTCCCTACAGAATACCTTTTGTGTTTTTATTGTAAACAACCTCAGGGACTTGCTGGACATTCTTGCAGACAGGCCACAGGCCATTTTCATCTTCCTAGCTTGGGTTCTGTCAGATGACTTTTAACAGCTTTCAAAGACCTAATTAATGAGATGTTTAAGTGATAGCATGGCCTGCAGCCAATAAGGGACAATAACTATTTCTGCTGGTTTTTTTTTTTTTTTTTTCAATTCTAGCTCTAAAGCTGCATTGTGAATGTGTGAATATTCTAGTGAGGGATCAGGAGATGTGGAATAGACATATGAGGTAAAAAAAAGAGGAAGGGAAGAAAAAAAGAAAAAAGAAAGGAAAAAAGAAGAAAGGAAGATAGAAAGAAAATAAATAGGTAGGACTAAGGATAATTTGACTGTGGTTTGATTATTTAGGGAACCTTCTCTATTAACCATATGCATAAGAGAAATCAATTGATTTAATTTAATGTTTCTCTTCCTCACTTGTAACACAGGCATTTTTGGGTTTCAATTTATGTCTCCTGGGGCACAGATAGAAAGAACTAATATTTGTATTTCTAAAACTCCATGGGTTCATTTCAGAAGTTAATTGTAAAATCAATATATTATGAATTTTTAGTTTAGAGATTATTCTAATAGCTTTTTTTTTTTTTTTTAAATCACCCTGTTGAGGAATTCCAGAGCCATGAATTGTTAATTTTTTCCTGGCCCCCTCCTTAGCCGTAGAATCATTTTATGTTCATACCAGTTATTTCTGTAGCTTCAGGGTTTTAAAAATTGGCATATTTGCTGCACCCTCTTCAAATGCTTAAATGATATGCTCAGCTACCCAATCAGAAAGCCTGTCCTGAGAAAACTTTACTCATCATTATAATGGCTGATTCTTTTAAAATTATGAAGTTAAGTTAGAAACATTACTCAAAAATTTGGAGGCTCATTTAAAGCTCAGAAATTAATTAAATATTGTCTTTAAAGATCCCATAAATTTTATGTTATAACATATTCTAATATACTGGGAGAATATTTTTGTTGCAGATTATTAATTATGAAAAGAGGGTAGAAAGACAGTCATTGACCTATAATGAAGTTGTTTTATTTACTTATTTATGTTTACTTGTTTGTTTTAATATTTTTAAAGTCTTTCTGGCTTCATTTTTTTCAAGGAATCATAACTTCTTAAAACAATTCTCTACCACCTCCCCCAAAGAAAATAAGAAGAAAATGTAAAATAAAGACACCCATACAAACCAAAATAGATCACAAATTTATGACTAGAAATGAATTGACAACATCAGACCAAATTCTCAAGATATTCTACACAAAGGAAATTTACTTACAATACTTCCTAGGAGGAGAAATTGGTTACATGTATACCTGCCAATATCAGGTTCGTCAAATATTTTCTATATTAATCTTCTTTTCAGGCTGGCTTTCCTTGAAATGGTCACTTGGTCAGTCAACAAAGACTATTATTTTGGGTTAATTTTTTTGTGTTAACTTATTGGGTTTTTAGGAACATCTTGACATCCACTATCATCCTATGATTTAGATTACTTCCTTAGTTTTCAAAAACTGAAATTTCAATATTAATCATCTTAGTGATCCCATAGCAATCTGGTTCAAACTACTTTGCATAAGGTTCAGAAAAATGGCTTTATTAGAATATTATATCTTTCCAATAAACAGCAATGTATAAGTCATTAAAGAAAATCCATGGGATTTATATGATTTCTTTTTATTCACAAGCAAAATTTAAAGTATTTTTCCATAGTTATTTTCCATAGACATTTTTTCCCATAGAAATATTTCCATAGTTCCACAATTATATTCCATATACATATATCATCCAGATATTTCCCTATTTGCTTGCTTGATGCAGAGTTATAGGCTTCTACTTGTTAAATGTCATGATTTGATATGATGTAGTAGCTAACACATATCCTGCTTAAAAGTTTATAAAGTACTTTTATGTATTGATTCATACAGGAACACTAGGAAGTAAGCCCTGTTATTATCTCCACTTTACATATGAGGAAACTGAATTTCAGTAACTTGCTCCAAGTCACACAGCTAAGAAGTGTCTGAGATCAAATTTGAATATGGCTTCTCCTAGCTCCAGATTCTGTTGCTCTATCTTCTGCATAGAATAGCATGTGATGGAACAGAATGGGACATAGAAATGAAGAACCTGGAAACACATTTTTAAAAGCACTTTCTGGTGCTCAAAGAAATCTAAATAAATATATGAAATAATACACCTAATTATCTCATTTTAAGGGTTTGGCTACTCTTAATTGTCTCACAAATCCAGAGAATATGAAATAATTGTGCCTTCTTTTGAAGTACAGACTTTTAGAATCAAATTATCCCCCCCCCAAAAAAAATAGTCAAAAGAAGTCAGCCAGAATTATCACATTTTCTCTTACTGTACAAATCTGAATCTGTTACTGAAAGCACAGCTCAATTTCCATTCTTATTGAATACTATAGCTCCATTCAAGGAAATTAGGAAGTGATAATTCCCGGACTAAAAGCAAATTCATAAAACATTCATTGGAGATATAGGTATGGTTAAAATATTGGTGTAGTCGGAAGAGGAACATTTTTATCTGAGCCTGTAGAATATTAATAATAATTCATAATGCAGTTTTTCATCCATCACAGGGAAGCTATTCCTGTGATATGAATTTGATCTACTCTTGGCTTCTCTTTGATTCCCATGAGTAATGTTCTTGGCCCTCAGCTCTTTCTCCTGTATTATGCATTACACTTCTAAAGGCTCACATTGCACTGGGCAATCACAATTTCTCTGATTTTTATTCTAAGGTTCCTGCATTGCCACATGCAAATGACACTGGACCATTCAACTGTTTTCTAATACAGACAGACATTTCAATTTTCCTCATGCAAAGGCTTTTGTTTTGCCCCCTGGCTTTTTGTAGACAATGGCCCGAGTAATAATAGTATCTTTATACTGTTTCAGAAATGTTTTGCCCTACAGAGGAGAACACGTGTAAAAAATGCAGACTGGGAGGATGTGTCTATCCTGTTTAGGAATTCACTGAATTCTTTCTTTCTCAATTGGAACTAGGGATAGCATTCACCTGGTATGTATATATGAATGAATCTCAATCCTATAATAGGATATGTGATCTTGTCACTATGGGTACTCCCTCTCCTGATATAGGTCACAACCCCTCCATCATTTGCAGAGCTGGATTCTAGAACTTGGGAATTTTTAAAAAACTGAACAAATTACACTCAGGGCAAGGGGCAAGGAATGTACCTTTTGCTAATTGGAAAGGAAAGGAAATGAGCTTATGTTAGCATGCCATTTGCCAGTTTTTCTAGTTTGACCAATTTTTGTTGTTTTGACACTATGGAATGACTACAAAACCTTATATCTGACAACCTAGAGCACAGTGCTGGCTGCCCTACACTAGTATGACACTGATGATTCAAAAAATGTTATTCATGAGTTGTTGTGGCCAGTGATCTGGTGATGGCCCTTAGGAACTTAAAGAAAAGTCTTGGGAGAACAGGCATACAATTCAGTATTAGATTAATATGTATAGAATTTCAGTGGTCATGGATACTCTAAAAGATATCCCCACTACAACATAAATGACAAATACTCACCTATTTTCTGCTTGAAGACAACTAATTATGATGCAATGATACTATTCTAACCTACTTCTCAGGATTTAGCTCAGTGTTTGCAGCAAAGACTTGTTGACTTGACTCAACCAAAGTTACCCATTTTGTTTCCTTTTAGTTCTATTTCTGGATTTTTGGTTATTTGTTTTGTTTTGTTTTTCTGACTTCAAGCCTAAAGTACTTAAGATCTTTCCAGCTTGATGGTACTTTTCTAAGTTTGTGCTCATTGATTATATAGCCTTCCAGAACCCAGGGCCTACAATAACAGTACTTGTCTACTATTATTATACTAATTATACTACACTATAGTATAGTATAGTAATCTAAACAGTCTAGTCTGCACACTATAATGAGGCACCAGAGAAGGAATTTTATCTGAACTCAAATTAAATTTTTTATGTATATGTAGGCTCTTATATGTCTTCTTCTAAGATAATAATAATAATAGTAGCCAGTATTTGCTTAGTATAGTATTAGGCACTATACTAAACATTTTAGAAGTATTATCTTTGGTCCTCAAAATAACTCTGGGAGGTAGTGCTATTAGAATCCCCATTGTATAGTTCAGGAAACTTAGGCAAACAGAGGTCAAATGACTTCCTCAAGTTTTACATAGCTAACAAGTGTCTGAAGCTAGATTTGAACTCAGATTACATAACTAAAGTGCCTCCATGAATATTATTCCTTTGAAAATTTCTTTCTGTGTTGTGGGCTTTATAAACTTTTTTTCTTACCTAATAAGGCCATATCTCAAAATGGTAATTCAATAAAACAAATTCTAGAAACTTAGAGATCTGACTTCATCTTTTCCTAATCTTGTCAAAAAATGTAGATAGAAAGGGTCAGTCCCAGAGCAGTGTCACTAAAGCATTATAAAAAGTGCAAAATTCATTATTCAAATCAACCCTGCAATATGATTATTACATATAATAACAGTATCAGTATTATATCATATATCAATTACATATTAATTACATATAATATCGATTATTTTAATGAAAAAACAATATTCCTCAGCGAAGTGATTTGTTTACATTGTCTCATATTCAAGTGAAAGTCTTCTGTGTCCAAATCTAATAGTTTCCAAGATGCAGTAGCCCAGCAAATATGGATATCAATGGAGATGGAAGAGTTACAATCCACAAGGGATATGATAATTAGGCTTGTTCTGTAAGGAAAAACTCAAGAAGAATAGACATAGTCTAGAAGTGATTAAGAGGATCCATTCTAGAAGAGCACTTCTTGACCTCAGATAAATAATGGTTACACAGTATATATGGAGACAACTACATGTACAATAAAAATAAATAAATAAATGAACCTTTCCTTCACTTTCATTAAAATAGATTAACATTCAGAAACCGCTTTGTTAATTTTTTTAACAGTTTGAGTTCTGAATTTTTTTTCCCCTCATTCCCCAAGCAATCTGATATAGGTAATACATATACAAAAAATTTAAATATATTTTCATTGTAGTCATGTTGTGAAAGAAAAATCAGAACGAAAGAGGAAAAAAAATCCCCTTAAAGAAAAAGTAAACAACAAAAAAAGGTGAAGATAGTATGCTTTGATCTTCATTCAGTCTCCATAGTTCATTGTAGATGGCATTTACCATCCCCATAGCTATTGGAAGTTCAGAGATTGATTTTCTCATTTGACTTAGGTGGCTTCTCTTGCTTTGCTCCCATGAGTTTGGAATCTGCTCTAGAGTGAACACTTTGATCTCAACATCACTTGGATTTTCTTAATCAGTCAAAAATTCTTCATTATGTACCAAGAAGAGCTGCAGCTTTCCTAAAAGAACTACGGAGTACAGAAATATTAATTTTGCTGGTGAGTTTTCTCTGTCATAAATTTAAAAAATAATAAAATATATTCTGCATGAAAATTTCTGACATAGTAGATACCTCCAACAGAATTCAAAGAAAATAGAAAACTCTAGAAAGGGTTGAGGAATTCTTCATTAAAGTCTATTTATTTAAAAAATGTTTAGACATATTGCCAACCTTCAAAAATAAAATACAAAAGTTTGTGATTAGTCACTTGACCTTCTGTTTATTTAACAATCTCACAAGACCTTACTTTTTTTTTTGACTGAAGACAGGTCAGATTTAATCTCCTAAATACAAACATTTCTTATCATTCCAGTTATTAGCACCATTTCCTTCTTGATATTACTTTATATATTCTCTTATTTTAGTAACATGTATCCTATTAGAAATGTCTACTCCTTGAGAACAGAAATCATTTTCTGTTCATTTTTGTCTTTGAATCATTCACAATTCTTACAAAATTGTTTGGCAGATAATAACCATTTGATAGATGTTAGCTGAATTTGGTGAAGATGGCAAGTATCACCTGACCCCATCTCATGCATGAGTTTATTGTGTCGGCTAGAATTATGATGATAAAAAATTTTATGAAACAAGATGTCATTAGTAGGAGAGAAAGCAAGATATTCCTTGTACACCTACAAAGCATTTCCTAACATATCATTATTCAATTTCAAAGTTAATATGAAGGTTTCCACATACCCTCTATGAAGTCATTAATATATTATTATATAATATTATATATCATTAATGTTTTGTATTTAATTAATATATCGTAATTGACTTTTCTTAGCCAGATAGGACTAAATGTTTTACCTAAAGTTAGAGAGTATAATCTCTAGATCCACAATATTATTACTGTGCTGGGCAACCTTGGCTGGCTTCCCTAACATTTTGGATAACATTTCGTAGTGGTGGGAAAAAATGTCAATTGATCATTCAACAAGTATTATTATTTAGCCTCTGTTAAGTGCCAGGTATTGGAGTTCTAGAGGAAAGATTCCCCAACATTCTATAGAAAAAACAGTATGTTCTCTCTATAGCAAAGATTCATGGGTCAAAACCACAGGTTTCTTCTAGAAGCAATTTGGTTTTGGTATAATATGTTTAATAACCAATTTTCTAAAAAGATAAAACATACTTTTAAGTTTAAACTACATTAAAAGCACTTTTCCCATCACTTTTTTATAGTTTAGAAATCAACAAAATAAGAAATCATGTCTTCATTTGTAATATTTGCTGATACATGAGATATATTAACAATATTTACATTGAAAATTCAGTAATTGGTTTTCACAAGCTTAAATGTACTAGCTCCAGCACATCTCTGGTAGAGATGTCATATTAATTAAGTAAATACTTCCAGTATGTGTGTGTGTGTGTGTGTGTGTGTGTGTGTGTGTGTGTATGTGTATATAAAGAGAGAGAGAGAGAGAATGAGAGAGAGAGAGAGAATGAGAGAGAGAGAGAGAATGAGAGAGAGAGAGAGAGAGAGAGAGAGAGAGAGAGAGAGAGAGAGAGAGAGAGAGAGAGAGAGAGAGAGAGAATGAGAGAGAGAACAATTCATTGTAGGCAATTTCATAAAGAAAACCACTGGTACCTGAGAGGAAAGGCCTCCTGCAGTAGGTGAGATTTGAACTGAGATTTGAAGGAAATCAGGAAAACAAAAAGGTGGAAGTAAGGATGTTGAACATTCCTGGGATGAAAGATTACTAATGAAAAATAACAGATGTGGGAGACCCAATTTCATGTTTAAAGGATTACAGATTAGCCACTCTTGCAAATAAGATAGTATTGCTGGAATACAAAGTATGAGATAAAATCAAATATGAGAAACCTAGGAAGGCAGGAAATGATAGCAGGGAGAGAATTATATGAGTAAGAATGGACAAGATTTAGCATCTTATTTTACATGTGGGAGAAGAAATAGTGAGGAGTCAGGGATGACAACAAGGTTTAAAACCTGCAAAACTATAGGATGAAGAAAAATAGGGAAGTTCTTTTTTAACTAATTGTTTTATTTTTCCTGTTTATTTGTGTATATTAAATTTTTAAATAAACATTTCTTTATGAATCAGAACAAAAGGGAAAAACCACGATTAAAAAAAAAACATAGGAAACAGAAATGAACACAGTTGATTTACATTTAGTCTCCATTGTTCTCTCTCTGGATGAAGGTGGCATTTTCTATCCAAAGTTTATTGGAATTACTTTGGATCACTGAACATGAGAAGAACCAAGTCTTTCATAGTTGATCATCACACATTTTTACTGTTATTGTGTACAATGTATTTTTGGTTCTGCTTGTTTCACTCAGCATCAGTTCATATAAATCTTTCCAGGGCTTTCTAAAATCCGCTTGTTCATTATTTTTTAAAGAACAATAATATTACATTACTTTCATATACCACAACTTATTCAGCCATTTCCCAGCTGATGGGCATCTACTCATTCTCTAATTCTTTGTCATCACAAAAAAGCTGCGACAAACATCTTTGTACATGGGAGTTCTTTTCACTTCTTTATTATCTCCTTGGGATACAAACCCAGCAGTAGCATGCAGGAACTAAGGGTATGCATTGTTTGATAGCCCTTTGGGAACACTTCCAAATTACTCTCCAGAATGGTGGGATCATATCACTGTTCTACCATCAATGCATTAATGTCCCAAGTTTTCCCACATCCCCTCCAAATTCATTATTATCTTTTCCTGTCATGTTAGCCAATCTGAGAGCTACGAGATGATATTTCAAAGTTGTTTTAATTTTCATTTCTGTAACCAATAGTGTTTTAGAGATTTTTTCATATGATTAGATAGCTTTTATTTTATCATCTGAAAATTGTCTTTTCATATCCTTTGACCAAATGGGAATGACTTGTATTTTACGAATTTGACACAATTTCTTTATATATTTTGGGGAGACTTTTTTATCAGAAATTGCCTATAAATATTTTCCCCTAGCTTTGAGCTATTCTTCTAATGTTGTTTGTGTTGGTTTTGTTTCTACAAAACTTTTAAAATTTAATGTAATCAAAATTTTCCATTTTGCATTTGATAATATGTTCTAATTCTTCTTTGGTCATAAATTTCTCCCTTCTCTAAAGATCTGATAGATACACTCTTCCTTGCTTTCCTAATTGCTTATGGTTTCATCCTTTATGCCAAAATCATGTATCAATTTTGACCTTATTTTGGTATGGATATGAGTTATAGGTCTATGAGAAATTTCTGACATTATTTTCCAGTTTTCCCTGCAATTTTTGTGAAATAGTGAATTCTTATCCCAGAAGCTAGAGTTTGTGGGATTATCAAATACAAGATTGCTATAGTAACTGAATATTGTGTTATGTGTATGTAACCTGTTCTACTGATCCACTATTCTATATCTTAGCTAATACCAAATCATTTTAATGACTGTTGATTTATAATAGAATTTTTGGTCTGTACCACAAAGCCACCATCCTTTGTATTTTTCCCTACTAATTCCATTGATATTTATGTCCATTTGTTCTTTCAGATGAATTTTGTTGTTATTTTTTCTAGCTCTATAAAATGGTTTTTTGAGCAGTTTAATTGGTATGGCATTGAAAAAGTAGACCAATTTAGGTAGAATTGTAATTTTTAATGAATTAGCTCGACCTACCTATGAGCAATTGATATTTTTCCAGTTGTTTAGATCTGACTTTTTGTACGAGAAGTATTTTATATGTGTTCATATAGGTCCTGGGTTTGTCTTGGCAAGTAGGCACCTATTTGTCTACAGTTAATTTAAATGGAATTGCTCTTCTCTATGTCTTGATACTGTATTTTGTCAGCAATTTATAGTAATTTGTGTGGGTTTATTTTATATCTGCAACTTTGCTAAAGCTGATCATTGTTTCTACAATGTTTCTACTTTCTAAAGTAGGTATTTAGATGATGAAGTATCATCATATCATCTACAAAGAGTGATAGTTTTATCTCCTCCTTGTCTTTTCTAATTCCTTTAATTTCTTTTTCTTTTCTTATTGCTATAGTCAACATTTCTGGTACAATATTGAATAATAGCGATAATGGGTATCCTTTTTTTCATCCCTGTTCTTATTAGGATTGCATCCATTTTCTTTCCATTACAAATAATGCTTGCTAATGGTTTTAGAATGAGTATTGTATTTATCAAAACTTGTATTTGCATCTGTTGAAATTATCATATGATTTTTATTAGGTTTGTTATTGATATGATCAATTATGATAAAATTTTCTTGATATTAAAACAAGGGAAATTCAAAAAAAGAATGGGATTTAGGAGAGAGAGAGACTGTTCTATTTTAAACATGCAGAGTTTGAGATGTCTATATAATATCCAATTTGAAATGTTCAAAAGGTGATGAAGATATATTCTTAGAGCTCAAGAATGATAATAAGATTGGATTTCTGCATCTGTAACCCATGGAAGCTGACAGGATTCCCAAGAGAGAGGACAAATTCATGTTTATGTCAGTTCTGGGGTATAGCCACAATTGCTGAGGAATCAGAAAAAAACAAGTGAGGAGTGATCAGACAAGTAGTCAAACCCAAAGAAAGCATTATTATATACACTTAGAGAGGAGAGATTATTGAAAAGTGACAAATAGACAAATACTGTAGAGATCTCAGGCAGGTAGATTTTTGAGAACAGGCCTTTTGGTTTGGCAATTAAGATTTCATTGGGAACTTTGGATAGTATTTTCAGCTGAGTGATTAAAAACTAGAGAAATTAAAATTAAAACTAAAAAAAATTAAAACTAGAGAAATTAAAAACTAGACTATAAAGAGGAAGCAAATGCAGATAAATGTGTTTCAGAAAGATTTCTTTTGGCTTCTTGACTACAAAAGGAAGGATAGATATAAGATAGTGGCTTGAGGAAATCATAAATTCTTTTAGGGATTTTTGTTTTATTTTTAAGAGGAGGAAATAGGTTTTTGTTGTTTTTTTTATTTTCCTGATTATATGCACATTATTTTTTAAAGGGCATGTTTCTTTATGAATCTTGTTCAGGGGGAAAAATCTGAACAAAAGGGGAAAACCACAAGAGAAAAAAAAACAGAAGAAAAAGAAAAAAAAAGTGAATATAGCATGTGTTCATCTACATCTATTTTCCATAGTTCTTTCTCTGGATGCAGATGTCATTTTCTTTATTTCCTTTTTTTTTAATTTACTTTTGATACACATTGTTTTTTGAATTATGTTGGAAGAGAAAAATCAGAGCAAATGGGTAAAACCATGGGAGAGATTAAAAATCAGAATAAAGAAGTGAATATAACATGTACTGATTTACATTTACTCTCCTTAGTTTTCTCTGGTTGCAGATGGCATTTTCTCTCCAAAGTCTATTGGGATTCCTTTGGATCATTGAACTACTGAGAAGAACGAAGCCTTTCATAGTTGATCATCATACATTCTTGCTGTTATTGTGTACAATGCTTTCCTGGTTCTGCTTGTTTTGCTCAGCATCGGTTCATGTAAATCTTTCCAGGTCTTTCTAAAATCAGCTTGTTCATCATTTTTTATAAAACAATTATGTTCCATTACTTTCATAAACTTATTTGACATTATTCAGTCATTTCCCAATTTATGGGTATTTACTCACTTTGCTGTTTTTTGTTACCATAAAACAACAACAACAACAACAACAACAACAACAACAACAACAACAACAAACTGCTACAAACATTTTTGTACATGTAGGTCCTTTTTGCTCCTTTATGATTTCATTGGGATACGGACCCAGCACTGCTGGGTCAAAGGGTATGCATAGTTTTACAGCCCTTTGAGCATAGTTCCAAAGGAGGGGAAATGTTGAGCATATTTGAAGGCATTAGGGAAGAAACTAATAAGGAAAAATTGAGGATAAGAAGAAAAGGGAGTAATCTGCAGTAAAGAGCAAATGGAAATGTACATGAATACATCTAGAGTGGTTGGTGATAGCAAAAAGAAAGGTCACACCTTTAAAGGGTAACCTCAGTTTTCTTAGTATGGTTCTTCATTAGAAGAAATGGAGTAAGTCTGTGGGAGAAGAAAATTCACAGTGGATAATGATATAGACAAAGTAGTAAAAGAGGAATAAAAGGATTACCTTGATGCTGTTAGGGACTTAGGTGACAAATTTAAAATAAATCCAATCAGATCAGTTGTGGAGAGGAACAGAGTGAAATGAGACTAGAAGTACAGAATAGAGCTTTTTTATGGAATATGCCTCTTGAATACCACTAGCGTGAGCACAAACTTTATTTAAGACAAACTAAAAAGGTTTGTGGGTTTCCATGTAGTGGTATATTTGGCAAAAATGGAATATTTTTCTTTATGTGACTAGAGTTTCTTCTTTTGCATTATACTTATATATGAAAGCTTATAAAATATAATTTAGGATTTGTAAATGTAGATTTGCCATATAATTGGGAAATCCTTTTATTACCTGCCAAAGTATAGAAGAATTTGGTGAATGGTGTGTTATATTCCACTTTTTAATGGTACAATACTTGGAAGTTATCCAAAATACCAGAGTGACGTAATAAGGAAAATGTTGCTCAGGCTAAAAAAATTATAATGGCAGTCATTAATTCGTTTTATTCATTCATTCATTTTTAGAGCATAATTATCAACAAGTATTTCTTCTCTTTTTTTTTTGTATAAATGGGACAAACGCTACTCTGGGAAAATAAATTTAAAAAGCATAGTTTCTCTGTATTAGGAGCCTAAAATGAAAGACTTCGCTGATAAAAAGGAAAGTTAGATTAGTGAATTGACAAAGTATTATTTTTAACGATATTTGAGAATATTCATTTTAAAATTTAACTAATGGGAATTTGTAGGAGGATTTTGTTTTCTGGGAGAAAAAAGAAATGTTTGAGAAAAAGGAGAAAGGTTTTCTTTTTAATTTAAAATGTGATTTTAGATTTGTGATAGTCATATTTAATTTTATTCTAATCTTGTCATAATGTAAATACAGATTCATCAATGGAAGAATCAGTGACCCTGTGCTCATCAACTTCTTCAAACTGCCATACTATGTAGCATTTGGGACTTCGACTCAGCTATTTATTCTTCTGTGGGATCCAATCTATTATTCAGGTAGTGACTTTGAATGACATCTAAGAATAATGCTAAGGGTAAAAGTGTTGGTATAAATGTAATAACTCTGAAAGGTTGTTAGTATGAGTCCAAACTCCTCCACCTTACTTTTCCAAACTCTTGGGTTCTTTAAGATGAAATAAAAAATAATTTCTTTTTTGGCCAATATCCAACTTTCCATGGTAAATCTAATTATCTTATTTTTGAACTTCCTTTTTATACAATGACTTCAGCTAAGGGACATCTGTTATTGCCATCCTAGAGGACCAATAACATTAGTTGTTATTTTGTACTGTTAACTTGGGTGGGGTTTTAAATATTTAGCTGATTTTTATCTGTTGATCTCAGCTATATATCATGTTGGAATCTATTTTACTTGAGATTGACCCTTATCTTTCTGGTGGAGTTTTACTAAAAAGGAGACAGAGAGTTAAAAGAAAGAGAGGAAAAATACTTTGATGTAATTGTAAACTGTGAATATACAATTTCTGCAAAACAGGAAACTTATCAGTATTTTTTGGCTAAGTGGTAAACAGGAAATAAGCAAAGTAGGTATATTCTATGTCTTACTCTACCAAACATATTACATAATATAGGGGAGGTGGAATCCTTCTCCCCAAGGGGAGAAATGGATCCAAGAGATTCCTGGAAAACTAGTAGAGCATTAGATAGATGGATACTTGGAAAGCTAGTTCACTGTTACAGAATAATTACTTCTCTCCATTCTTACTAGAGTATGTACTTTCTCCTGCCCTGGTCATGGAAAATGACCAAAAGTTGGAACTCTGACAGTTTGGCATTTATGCCACATCCTTTGAGAAGCTTCACCTGTTCCTTAAAGTGAATTTTTGAAAAAGTGTGTGTGGGGGGGGTGGTGGTGGTGCTCACTCTTGGTGTATAGGAATAAGTAGGAGGAAAAAATAGATTAATTTCTTCTGTTTCCCTGTTCTCAAGTTTTTATTTTCCAAGCTTTATATTACATCTTTTTGAGGTATTGCTATGTTTTCTTTATAGCTGAAGTTAGAAGGTTAAACATATTGTACCCAACTATAAAGCCATGGTTACACATCAACATTTCTTATTCCTGTGTTACAGAAGAATACAAATTTTACTTAAGGATTTGTCAATATAGTAAATATTTTGAGACAAGACATTTTCTCCCTTTTATATGCATGTAGATTCTGAGAAAAGAAAACTATTAAATGTCTCTAGCAACATTTCTGATATGTGATACAAATAATTGTGTGCAAAGATTAATTCTAAGATAGATGGTAATTTGGCAGATTTTGGGGGATTTTATTTTCTTTTTGACAGTGAAAAATCATTCCAGAAAATGAAAATGAAAACCTATTCAGCACTAGATAACTTAATTTGAAAATCTCTCTTTCCTCTTTTCTTCTTTCCCTCTTTCAACTGTGTAATAAGTGAATTAATGAATAATAGATATGTTTAAAGTGACTTTTTAACCTATGGAGTAATATAATACATCTAAATATTGTAAGATTACATGGTCATATTAGATTTTAAATTTTTAAAAATGACATGTATTGTCCATTTAAGGTAGAGAAAAACTGAACTATCCACTCTTTTCTACCACTTTAAATCTTGATCTGGTTGTTTCACGACTTTCTTCACCAATCCTCATGTTGCAGGACTAGAATTAATCCAATTGCCTCACTGGAAATTGTTAATAAGAATGTTAAGGTATTTGTTTATTTTGTAGTTGTCTAGAATTGGGGCCATACCAGGACAGGAGTTTGTAGAATGGTATCCAATCAGTTATGTTGACCTCTGCCACACCTTTAAAGCTTGATGGAGAGATATAGGTGCTATATATTAGGTCAGAAAAATAATACAGTGAGAAACTTTGTGAACTGAGAGTCAAAAAAATTAGTTTCCAGATCCAATTCTGCCATTAAGTGAAAATGTGATTTTAGTCACTTAAATCTTCTGCAATTTTTTTTTTCTTTGTAAAATGAAAGCCTTAGAGTAGGAGTTCCTAACATTTATTGCATTACAAGCCAAATGCATAACATAAAATACATAAGATTACAATGAAGCCAATTATCTTGAAATATACTATCAAAATACATTAAATAGGAATAGGAAGTAGTACTTAAGTTAAACATTGAAGGAAGGAGTAAATAGTTGAGAAATTGAGTAAAATAGGAAGTAGGTACCTTTGACTAGAATGTGGGAAACATGGAAGAGAAAAATCTGGAAAGTATTTTTTCCTGAATAGACTGCTTAGGTTCTTGTAGGGGGAAACATATTTCAAAAGGGATAGTTCCATTTGAATGTTGCTTTTTCTAGCTAATCTTTGGATAGTAATTTATCTAGCCTCTTTCATTAGTAGCTTTCTCATACTAGACATGGAATTACAGACTATGGCTGAACAGGAAAAACTTGGGAGAAGCTAATTAATACTTCAAGTTGATTCAATCAGATGAACAGAAAGGAGAGGAAGAAGACAACAAGTGCTGGCCAAGTCAAACTACCACCACTATCCTGACTACTCTCTCCCCTTTCTGGAGACAGCCTGGGACTCTGAACCCAAGAGTCCCCGGATGAACAAGCTTTCTAATCCAGCATACCCAGGCATCAACCTTGGAATCAACTCCTACACAACCTGGAAACTCCTCCTTCTAGTGCTTGCAGCCATAGTTACTGAAGACCCAGAAAAGAAAGTTCTTTCCAGGAAAGTCCTTGACACTCTCAAAAGATTCAACATCAGAAACTGATATAATTTATAAGGAAATGACATTTTAAAAAAGTCATTAACATCTGCTTTGCTGTAGCACCTCAAGGACCACCCAGCTGCACTAACTTAGATAAGTGAATACTTTGGAGATAAACAAAATATACCCCCATTTAAAGGTCTCAGTGCTTTAAATAGCAATAACTTTGCAATTGAGTTTTTAAAAATAAAAAGAAAATACTTATTTTCTCACTGACTTATTGACTCTGGGCTCTGATTGATCTGGTTTTGATCTTGTCCTCAGAGTGGACCTCAGAGCCAACATCTTTATTGACTTTTAGATGAGAAACTAGTCCTGAATGATATGTATCAAGTAACATTTAGGAATGGCAAAAACCCAGATCCCATATTATTCTTTCCTAAAATGGGAAATTCACAATTTTCTACAGATGAGGGGTTCAAATTAGATAAACAAAGTGATGGATCTTTGAAATAGGTTGTGTATGAGGGGTAAGAGTTATTTCTTTAGAGAACATTGCAATCTGTTGCAATCTGAAGTGGGGTCCTAACTGAAGCTTCTGTGTGCCAGTATTCATATTGAAAGATTTGGTGTGAGAAGCATGTATTTCAGGATGTGGTTAGAGGTTGGTTTGGCATTAATTCAAAGATTCCAAAGAAGTTCCTTTCTTAAAAAGCTCTCAGGTCTTCTCTGTTCAGGATAAATTTTGGCACTTCCAGAAGCAGTATCAGCATCTGGGTGAGAAAAAGAGTATTGCATTTATTTGCTTTCTTAGGCCAGTTTACAAAGATATGGCAATGATCTTTCTTACTCTGTTTTCTTCATTCCATAATAAAGTGATCATTTCAAGAACTTTGGAATCTGGGATCTGTGTATTCCTCTAAAATTACTTTGTTCTAGAATCTCAATTCTTTTTTAATGATTCTATAATCTTATTTGAAATAACAGGAAAAATAAGAACATTGCAGATATACGTAGATTATTAATGTGCTTGCCAACCTGCAGCAAAACAATTACCATGTGCACAGAATTATGGTGGATATCATATTTAGAAATATCTACAGAAGGAGATTTCAGTGTTAGGATATTGCAAAAGTCTGACATTGACAGGAATATGTCTGAGGTAACACATGGGTTAATAAAACATCAACTCACAACTTTGGGGGTCTCAGTCCTTCTGAGAACTCATATGACATGAATGGGAAGAGAAGAGGCTATTTCACATCTGGAAAAGCTCCCCTACATTCAGTTTAGTTTAGAATTCTAATCATGTTAGATGACCCCTCCTACTTGAGTCACAGTAAAACTGGAAATGGGTTATTATTTTAGAAAGATCAAAACCTATTGTAGAGAATCAAATTGGACCAAGGAGAAGACTTGAACACCTTCTTTTAATAATGTGCTCTTTAGAATTTGTAATGTTCCTAAGTACTCATGACCTTGGTTTTATATTTCAAGGGGAAATCATTACTAAGTTCTTCATGTAAGCATTCATCTAATCTCTTTGAAGTTTCATAAATTATTGCAAGCTATAATTCAGATTTGACAGCTAAACAAATTTGAATGTTAAACCATGTGATGCTTTTACATATGGAAATGTTTACAAAATGTGTATCTACTCCATCAAAAACAAACTCTATAATATTTGCTACAAATTCTTTTTGTTGCTATCAATAAAAGTGTTCATTTCATAACATTAATGCTGTCTAAAACATGGAGAAGAAACTTTATAGATGCATAGCACACATTACGTTTTTGCTAAATATCTTTTGATTGATTTGTTTTACTAAAGTAATAAAAGAACTTATTTAGGCTACTTCTATTCTTTAAAAATATACAGTATTTCTTGGAATTCTAGTAAAATTTAAAATTTAGATTTCCAACAGAGAGAATGTCAGAGTTGTTAATACAGTAATTCACTGTATGATTAGCATTTGGCTTGGTAGCTTGTACATAGTGTCACTGTGGGATGATGTCTTCATTTATGCATGTACTAGACTTAAGTGAGGCAGAGTTACACAAAGTCATCAGCCTTACTCTCTCTTCGGAGAACACATTTTGAACAGTAAAATGACAGTGCAAGAAATTTCATTGGTTATAGGGTTAGCCTAGTATTTGGAGCATAATAAATGTTTGCTGATCAACTGATTATCTAATGAGTGAAAAATCCAAAAGGAGAGGGAATCTGTCATAGAAAATAATACTTTGAAGTCAGGAAGACCTGAGACCAGTCCTGCCCTAGAGACTTACCAGCCATGTAATCATGAGTAAGTTATTCAGCCTTTTTGACCTGTTTTCGTATTTGGAAAATGCTAAGATTGGCCTTATTAGTTTCTAAGGTACTTTTCAGTTTTAACTCTATGATCCTTTGATAAGTGCTATCACTTATCACAAAGAGCAAGATATATGAAATAATAATAGCTGACATTTGGATAGCATCATAAAATATGCAAAGTACTTATACAAATATCTCATTTTTATCCCTACAACAACCCTAGGATGGAAGTGTTACTATCATCTCCAATTTCACAAATGAAGAAATATAGACTCCTTTAGACACTAGTAAATTTTTGACATTGACTTTGAACTAAGTTCAATGTCTAGAACTCTATCTATTGTGCTATGTAGCAGAAGGTTTCTTGGAGAAAATGGAACTTCAGCTGGGTCTTGAAAGATAGGTAGGATGTGGAAAGGGAGGAGAGTTGATACTTTGGGGGTCAAGGATCCAGAGCAAGTTCTCTATTTTTTAATACATTGTCTTCTTTATATCCAGTTTTCAATCAAAGTAAATAGTACTACTAGACTCCAATTTAAAAATTCACAGTTTTAACTTAATCCTTTTCTCTTATTGAATTTAGTCTATCCCTAAATCTTGAAGTTTTTTTTTTGGTTTTATTTTGTTTTGTTTTATC
Organism: Sminthopsis crassicaudata; assembly: GCF_048593235.1. Classification (NCBI taxonomy): domain Eukaryota; kingdom Metazoa; phylum Chordata; class Mammalia; order Dasyuromorphia; family Dasyuridae; genus Sminthopsis; species Sminthopsis crassicaudata. The sequence goes on along the minus strand of NC_133621.1, from coordinate 73,814,564 downwards.
TCACAACTCCTCCTCACAATGTTTGTTCCCATTTTTTTTGTCCCAATAAAGGCTATAATAGTTATCTCTTCAAGGAAAGACATTCTGACATTGTCTCTTCTCCCCTCTTTCTCTTCCAGCTCTCTGGTCATCATTGCAGCCTGCAGAATTTTTGGCTATCTTTTTGTTCAGAGTAATGCAAAATGTATTTATTTTATTTTCATTTGGATTTCATGGTTAGTTTTTTGATCTTATGCCCCCCTTTTCCTCTCTATTAGAAAAGCTTGCTTTTATCTCTCTTAATCTAGTCATCAAACAGTGGTGATGTTTTACTTAGGCAATCCTAGATTTTTGACTTGTATAATAACTTAAAATCTAAGCTCCTAATTTTACAGATAGGAAAATTGAGACACTGAGATCATACCTAATCACTAGTTATTAGTACTTAGGAATTTCTTTCTCACAATAAGAGAGTATTGTACTCTGAAAGTCACCAAATTTGGGTGTTATACTCTTGATATTCCTACTTAAAATAGGAATTTTTTTCTCTTTCCCAAAGAAAACATTATAAATGATGTAATATTAATGCTATAAGTAAAATTATAGCATGGATATTATTTTGCAGGTACAATATTGGTCAACAGGCTTCTATCTACCCTTGAAATGTAATCACTAATTATAAAGTTATTTTTATGGGGCTAATGTGTTCCCAGCTTTAAGGGGTTGAATTATATGTGATATTTAGGAACACAATTCATTCACTAGTCAAGATTGCCTGCATCCTATATATCTCACATAAATCATTAAATGTGAACCAATTCTGGACAATATACTTAATTAATGATGCATTATCATTTGCTTGTTTATTTTTATATTTTTACAATTGCCAGACATTTAAAATTGGAAGCCATTCAGAAGCCATTGAGTTAATTTCCTTCATTTTATAAATGAAGAAACTAATCTTTGGGGAGTTATTGTAATTACTTAAGGTCACAGATAATAAATGGCAGATTTGGGATTCAAGCATATAGCCTTAGATTCCAGAGTCAATAAATACTATTGCTATTGTACCTCAAATGATGATTTTTATACACAGTGCTCAATTAGGAGTGAGATTGTTTTTAAATAGTTATAGAAGAAGAGATTTCTTGATTAAAGAGACACCAGCAACTTTTATTATTGGATAAACGCCAGACTCTTTTCTTATCTGAACTTGTGAATACATATAAGTATGGAAACCTTCTTTCCTGTGCTTAATCATTACTGAATTGGAGTGGACCATCTTGTCATATCATTCTTTCTGGAGACATCTGGGTAAACATAAAAGCTGCCTCAGAAAAGACACCTGGCAGAGTAAGACTAGAACAGGCCTTTTTTCTTATCATGTTACTTTAATGGCAAACATCAAAGAATAAAATAGTCATTTGGAGGCCTAATCATTTAAAACAAAACAAAGCCAAAAAATTTGCTTAGACATTTCTTAACCATTTGTTAGAATATTGTGACACATTCAGTTATCCCATTCTTCCTCGACGCCCTTGCCCGATTCCTAACTCTATCTGTTTCTACTATAAGAATAGATTAGATGGTGAATACTTTGAGATATATGTATTCTTTCATGCTAGTTGATGTCTTCACAGAAGATTATTTGAGGATTTCTGAATGCAGGCTAATTAAAGACACCATGTGCCTACATAGTTGAAAAAAATGCAAATAGCCTCATTTTTGGTTTGTGATACATTAAATGAAACCATTCAAATCAAAAGAAACTTGAAATATATTCAGATATTAGGAAATTGTGCCTTATGTCTTAGAAAGTAAGATGAATGTGTCCCTACTTTTGCCATAGCTTATTCTTCTAAATCTCACCTCACTTAGCAAACCTAGTCATTCTATCTGTAGACCATAATGCCGGTGGAGTTCATTTCTCCATTTTAGAATATGCCAACTGTGCCTTTATTATTGTGTTCAATTCTGCCAAAAGATTATTAAGAAAGGCCAATGGACACCCATCCAAAGAAGAGTTCATAGAATGGTAATTGGTCTAGAAACCATGTTCTTTGAGGAACAGTGGAAGGAAATGTATGTTTATAGTTTGGAAAAGTGTAGATATGTTCAAATACTTAAAGAGTTATATGGAAAAATGATTTATTTTCTATGATCCAAAATTCTTGGGCACGAGCTTAGAAAGGGAAAAATTTGGTTTTAATATAGGGAATATTTTCTAACAATTAGAGTTTTAAAATATAACTTAGAGACATATCTGTTAAGAAATAATATATACAAGGTACATTCACTAGTTGATAGATTAAAATTAGCCTTTACTTCTAGGTATTTATAGTCTATAAGAAGTTATAAAGTGTTTATACATATATAATTATACACATAATTATATCAAACATTACAATATATCATGATTTTTAAATAAAAATAAAATATATTCATATAAATTATGTAATAATATATATGTTGCTAGTTAACCAATAAATACAAAGAAATGCTCTATACAAAGTACTCTGAAATCTTAAAGGATGGCTGAGAAGTTCCATATCTAGAAATAAAGAAAGATGTTGACGAGGAGGAGATAGAATTTAAATTGGACTTTGATGAAAGGCAAAGATTTTAAGAGAATAAGTTATTAATGGGAGTTGAAAACAAATTCTTATGCCATGTTTCCGGAAAAGATGGACATGTGGTCAAGAGCATGGTAGAGTTAGAATAATTTATATTTGACTGAATGAGCAGACTAAACAAATATTCTGAGATCTCTTTGTCCTACACTAAAAGCTTTTTTTTAAAATTAAGACTTAAATTATGTAATTAGCATCTCTTTATATGTGCAGATAATACAAATCTTCTGTCATTAATATGTTGGTGGTAGAGAAAAGACATAAAAATAACAGAAGAGGTAAGAACATTAGGCTGAATTGAATAAGATGTAATTTGATAGGAATAACTATCAAGCCTTACAAGAGTACAAAAATGAAATTCCTAAATATAAATTGGGAGAGTTCTGAGTAGATATACATTTTTCTGAAAAGGATTTGGGGATTTTAGTGTGCTGAAGTCTCACATTTCAGCAGCTGTTGCAATCATGGACCACTTTCAAAGGCATACTTCCACAATTAAGGAGATAATATTCTTACTATACTCTGCCCTTCTCAGGCCACATCTGGAGTATTGTATTACATTCTGGGCACAATATTTTAGGAAGGACATTAATTATAATCTTATAATCTGGAGAGTATCTGAGTAAGAGCAACCAGAATGGCAAAAGATTTTAAGTTCTTGCCTTATGAAGACCATTTAAATGAATTAACAGTGCTTAACTTGGAGAAGGGAAAACAAGAGTGAAGACTTCTAAGGAAGTACACTTGTTGACTGTCTTCAAATATAAGAAGGGTTGTAATGCAAAAGAGTTTATATTTTTATACTAAAAATCTAAGAGGGCAGACCTAGAGGCAATGAGGAGAAGTTACAGAGACTAACTTTCTTGATGTAAGGAAAACAAAATAAAACAAAACAACAACAACAAACTTCCTAATAATAGGAGTATTCCAAAAGTGAAATAGGCTGCCTTGGAAGCTATTCATAGAAAGATATTCATAGAAAGATAAAATGATCACTAGTTGCTTACATTCTAGAGAGGATTATAGTTCAGGTACAGGTTAGCCTAGCTGACCACTGAGGTTTCTTCTAATGCTAAAATTCTTTGATTCTGTGATTTTGTGAAGAATAAGGAAGTTTAGGTTAGTTTGAGGAATATTATGAGAAAAAGAATGAGGATAATAAGGATATCAAAAAAGAGGAGGAAATGCCAAGAATACTAAATTGCTTGGAATATACAGGATAGGAGGGATAATACTGTGATAGAAAGCAGGAAAGAGATTAGAGCCAGATTTTGGATGGTCTTGATATTTTCATGAGCTGAAATAATTTAGAAGTAAATTATTTTACAGAGGATTAATCTGTGGTCCAAAGATATTAACTGACTAGGCCATGTTCACACAAGTAAGATGTGAAAGATGAAAAATTTGTCTTCTTGCTCCAAATCCAGTATTCTTTCCACTGCATCATGTGGCAATAAGAAGCCATAGAAGATTTTTTGAGTAAGAGAATGGAATGATAAGACCCTTATATAAAGAAGATTACATGGTCTTTGCTGTGATTTCAATTGTGTTTGACTCTTTGTGACCCTACTTGGGGTTTTCTTGGCAAAGATGCTGGAGTGGTGTGCCATTTTCTGCTCCAGTTCATTTTTACAGATGACAAACTGAGGTAGAAAGAATTAAGTGGCTTGCCCAGAGTCACATAGTCAGTGTCCAAGGCTAGATATGAAATCAGAAAGATGATTTTTTCTGTCTTTGGTCCCAGAAATACATCCACTTTACCATCTAGTCCCTGAATTACATGTTCAGTGGTGTTACCTTTGGATTTAATTACATAGACAACAGTGGAATGAAGACCAAATTCTATACTATTCTCATTTTTTAGTTGAGATAAAAATTGGGGAATCTTCTATATTAAAATGATAATCCATATCATTGGAAAAATCTCCAAGGAGAGAATCGAGGTGGGGAAGGACCAAAGGTAGGGCTTTGAGGACATGTCCAATTTCATAAATTATGAATAGAAAGAGGATTTAGTGAAGAAATAGTCCCCTCTTCCTAGAAACTCTCTTCTACCTAGATTTTTATGGTACTACTTTTTACTCATTCTGCTCCTATCCATCCATCAGTGATTACATATTTACACTTGTCATTGTCTATTACTTAGTCATTTTACCTTTACAACATTTCTCTTATGCATCCCCATCTTTATACTCTTCAGGTCCTCATCTGACTAGAAGTTTTTATAAGATCTGCCTGCCTTTGATAGACGTGATCTATCCAAAATATATTGATTTTATGTTTTAGGACCTATCATAATTTGTATTTCTCCATTTCTTTCATGGGCTGTCTAATGCTTTTGCTTAATAGCTTAAGATATTTCAAATGAAACAGTGCCATATGTGCAAACTGCAGATTCATGAACATTTAAACTTGTAAATAAATTGTAATCAATTTATCTAGCATGCCCATGAAGTTCACAAATAGGAAAATCTACAGTCTTAATCATTTGCCTAGCTGAAATCATTACAGTAAAACCTGATTTCCAACATTCTATCAACTGAAAATATCTACTTGCTGCTACTTCTGCATATTTAAGTAGCACAGTGATAACTGATGCTCATAAGAGTGGTGCCAAGATACTGCAAGAATCTGAAATGCTCTCTGAATCTTAATTCATGTTCAATATAGTTAGTTTCAGTATATTAGAATTTAACTTTTTAAAAAAAGTGTTAATCCAAGGATGGTATGCATACTAGATAGATTAAATAGATAACTCTCCCCATTTGTGTCAGACAATAATTAACTATATTTATTTTGGTTAAGGAAGGAAATGATTACTTGATTTAACAGAGGTCCAACAATAGAATATAGTGAGGATGAAATCAGGGTAATTGGATTTGCCCTCAGAAGGACTGGACTCATCACATGACTGCTATTTTTTAAATTCTGTGACCTGGACAAGGTGTAGAATCTTTCTAGGACTTTTTTCTCTTCCATATAGATGGATATAGATAGATACAGAATTTGGAAATTCATCTCCTCTAACCACTTTGTTTTACAGAAAGTGGTTAGAGTAGATGAACTTCCAGATTTTAATCTATGATCTCATGAATGGAACTGGAGAGACTCTATCATAAGTTTAATGATTTGAGATTTGGAATACAACATTGACTCTGTCTTTTCTTAGCAATGGTTTAGTCCTGATAGAGGAATAAATTTCAGAAATTTAAAATGGTAGAAGTTTTCTGCACATAGCTTTCTTGTCTACTCTTGACTTTTCCCATATGAAATTCTCAGGGAACTTTTCTTCTTTTCTTTAAAGCCTGCCTCTTAATAGGCACATGTGTGAATACATACATACATACATACATACATACATATATATGTATATATATATATATAAATATATTCAAATACAAATACAAATATATACATAATATATGTGTGTTTGTATATATATCTGTAGAGATAGAATGTGTACTTTCATAGGGTACTTTCAGAGAACTAATGCATATCTATACCTAATATTTAACTTACTCTTTTAGAGAACTGCTTGAAGTATTAAGAGGGTAAGCTGGATTGCTTGACCAGGGACTCATAGCCAATACATGTTAGAGGCAAAATTTGAACTCACATTTCCTTACTTCAAGATTAATGTTCTCTTTGCTAGGCTGTGCTGTCACTTTTGTTATCATCTCTCTCTCTCACACACACACATGCACATACACACAAACACAGAAATACCGCCCTTCTCTCAACAATAGTTCTCAGGGAGACTGGATTTTATTGCCTCTTCTCTATGGGGTTTTAGTGGTGCTCTGCTTTTATTAAAAAAAGAAAGAAAGAATGTTCTTGGCTATGAAAGAAACAGATTAATTTTATTTCATTTATCTTGAACACAGAGAGCATTTTTGCACTTGAATACTCTATGACTAGCAATTGCAGAAGTCAAATCTTAGAACAAATGTAAAAATGATGAAGGTTATTCTTTGTACTGAGCTTCAATCTGGAATCTCTTCTCTTTTCATCTAATTTTTCTTCAGAGGGCAGTTATCTTCTCAATGTCTGCCCTTCATATTGTGTGTCTCAGTTTTATTTTCTTCAAGTGAAATAGACCAGAGACATTGGCATATAAGAAAAGAATTAAAATTGAGAGAATCTGATCACATATTGCTGTTCAAAATATGTCCAGTGCAGCAGGAAGGAATTACTGACATTGAAAAACTGTTTTTCCCTGACTTTGGCACTACACTGTCAAAGAAAATAGACTCTTGATTGGGAAAACAATATAAACCAGTCATTTATATAAACCTTAAAAAACTTGGGAGTTTGGATGAATTTTCATTTTTTTTTTTTACTTTTTATAAAATTGTATTTAAATCCTTAAGCTGATTCTTTGTTGCTGTTGTTCTTTATAGACATATTAGAGTGTGAGTGCCCCTACCTGCCTACCCCCATTATTCAGCACTTGTTTCAATCAATTTATTGTATAGACCAGGTCTCTATTTTTTCTTGATTTCTCCCATCAGACTTTTAGCAAAGGTACTAATTTAGCAGGCACTCCCTTGTAATCAGGATTTTATCTAAGGGACACCTGTCCATTATTAATTAGAGACTAATTAATTTCACAGATACTATACTATCCACAGTAATGTTATATTGGTCTGAAACATAGGAATGGACTGATTGCTAATATGACAGCTGTTCAAAGTCTTTCTAAGAGCAAAAATGACAACAAATAATTTGTGTTTCCTTTCCTTGTCTCCTACTCTTTGCACATGGATATTTTGCAAGTGAATATTCCCAATGGTCCTTTTTCTTTCTTTACTTCACACTCTGTGAAGCAAATCTAAGCACACAGTGCTTCTATTGCCATCCAAGGGGACCCTGGGCACCTATCAGCTTCCAGACAAAGTGTAAGCCTCAAATTAATATCAGTAGAGACATAATTGGACTGCTATATACTGTAGGGAAAATGTCAAAAAATGAAAGAATTTTGACTGCAAATCATTTCCATTTATTGCGGTTACACTTTTATGTTGTGGTGAAAATAATGGCTTTGCCTTGTTTGAATTTCTCTGCCAGAAATGATGTGGATCCATTTGTAATAATGGTTCCAATTTATAAAGAGAAATATAGGCTTATGACACATGTGTCATTGCCAATGTTGGCACTTCATAGTGTGAGAAAGCACTCCCTAGTGATGTTGCCAACAACTTGAGTTAGATTAGGCATATACTGGCTTGGTAGCAGGTGGGCAAAAGGAAAGGAACAGTTGGTTGTCTCTTCAAGTTAAGCCTCTTCAAGTTGTTACCTTCTCTTTCTGATATTACCAGCTCCATGGCATTTTTATTGTCATAGTTTTGCTTTAAAAACCTATTCCATAAAGACATAATTTGATAGTTTACATTTTAAGAGTAGCCATAGATTATGGAATAAAATGCAGGAAATCAATAGGCCTGACATCAAGACTTTAATGGGATTTCTTATTCAAATTGAGCAAATACAGGCAACCCTGTTTCTTCCTTAATTTAATTTAAGAATACATTTCTCCTTCAGCTTATCAGTTTTCCTTCTATCAATATTTGTGCATTATCTTTATTTAAAAGCTGTATTTTGAACTGGATACATGCCATATGGTGTTGTTTTAGTTGCCTTGGTTACATTTAGCCATGGAGATTAGAGATGGATGAACCATTTTGGATCATTTATAAGGCTCAACTGGAATTTTTCCTCTACATTTTAAATACTGAAAAATATGACAATTCCTCATAGTAAAATAAATTTCAGTTAATGGAGTAAGGAAGTTTAGATAAAAAAAGATAAATGGCATAGAAGAGTGCAATAATTGAAAATAGACATATAAATACTTAAGCTTTTTTTTCTTCAAAAATGAACACAAAGGGTCAAGCAAATATATTAAAATAACAATTTTATTGTTACTGACACTACTGGAAAGTAATAGGGTCTTATGGTAATAATCTTATTTCTCAAGTATTTACCCCTTCTAAGAAATTAAAGAACATTATTGGGTAATTCTCCTTATAACATCACAATAATGTCCTTTCTTATATCATCCTTTGCTGGCAGGTATCATTCTTAGAGTATTAATATTCAGAACTGACATTCACTTAAGAGTTTATAAAACCTTTTATTATATTATCTTATTTAACATTTCATAACAACCTTTCAAAAAAGGTTTGAGGGTTTTTGAATGAAAGAAAATGTGAATGAATGAAACATTTATTAAGCACTGACTATATGTGAAAGATTGTACTAAGTTTTTCATGGATAGAAATAAAAAAAAAAGTAAAGCAATATCTGTTATCAAGAAGTGCATGTTGTCTTGGAAAGAGATAGCTAATATGGAAAATTTCATTTGGAAGGTGAGTTGAAAGGTCCCAAGGCCCTTAAAGTGCAGCAGCTGAACAAAGAGTGGTCCCCTTTCTTTACTGTCATTTCCACTGATAAAAATCCTATGAATTTCTGATGTTGAATCATTAAAAAGGACCAGGAACTTTGGTACAAGAAATTTCTGTTTGGGGTCTTCAAAAGATGTGACTATACCTTGTGGGGGCAGTTGTGAACTGGAGGTCTGTTTTTGTTGTTGTTTGTTTTATTTTAATTTCCTTTGCAATATTGTTTTATACATTCAAAAACATAACTGAGATGTGGTCCATAAACTCAGATTACCAAAAGGATCTTTGTTTACTCCCCTCTATCAACTTAAAACTCCTGCTGTGAAAACTTTATTGTTACCATTTATAGATGATAGAAAAAGGTTAAATGCCTTTCCTGTGGTTATATAATAGTCAGAAGTAGAATTTGAATCCATTTCTTGGCTATTCAGCTGATGCTCTATATACTGGGCTATGGCAAACCAAAGCGCAAAAACAATGAATATTTCAGTCAGGAGAACTGTATGCAATGGTATATGTATCTCCTTGAAGTGGAGGAAAAGAGTCCTGAATACCTCATCTTAAAAATCCAATCATTAACATTCTTTTGTGAGAAGGTGACACATGTAACTCTAAGAACTTTTTCATGATTAAAGCAAGTAAAAGAGGATTATATACAGGTGACATAAAGGTAAGTTGATTATCTTGGAATGAGCTCTTAAAATAATGAAAGTGAGAAAGAGGAATAAAGTGGGGAAGGAGGTGAGGGAAAACTAGAAGGAGAGTGGAACAAAGAAGAGCTTTTATAGTAAAGGAGGAAAGAGATGGCTCTGGGCAGTGCTTCCACCTCACTCATCAGAATTGGCTCAAATAAGAATACACATATATAGGCACATTAGTAGGCTATAAAATATACTTACCCAAAAGTGAAATTGAAGGGAAGAGAAGAAGAAAAGAAAAGAGGAGGAGACATAAAAGGGAAAACAGATTAATGGAAGATTAATTGGAAAGAAGGAAGAAAAAAAGGAGATGGAGTAAAATACATTATAATCATAACTATAAATATTAATGTGATAAGTTCACCCATAAAGTAAAAGTAGATAGAAGAATGGATTAGAAATCACAATTCAATATATTACAAAAGACATATTTGAAACAGTAAGTCACATGCACAGTATTAAAGACTAGAGCAGAATCAAATATGCCTCAGTTGAATCGAAGAGATAGCAATCATCTCAGACAAGGCAAAAGTTTAAAAAAAGATCTAATTAAAAGGAATAAGACAAACCACATTTTGTTAAAAAGTATAATAGGCAATGAAGTAATATACATTTTTACAGCAAGTTTCTCTGATAAAGGCCTCATTTTCTTAAATAATAGAGAACTGAGTCAAATTTATAAAAAGAAGAGCCATTTCTCAACTGAAAAATGGTCAAAGTATATAAGTAAAAAGTTCAGAAAAAGAAATCAGAGCTTTCTGCAGTTATATAAAAGTGCCCCAAATCATTATTGATTAGAGAAATGCAAATGATAACAACTCTGAACAACCTCACATCTATCAGAAATGACAAGTGCTTGAGGAGATGAAGAAAGATATGTCAACTAATTATTTTTGGTGAAGCAGTGAACTGGATAACAATCTATAACAAGGGCCAAAAGGCTATAAAGCTGCATGCATTTAGACCCAATAATATCATCCCTAGATCTGGGTCCCAAAGAGATCAAAGGGAAAGGACCTATATGTACAAAAATATTTATAGTAGTTTCTTTTTTTGTAGTGAAGATTTAGAAATTGAAGGGATGCTTATCAATTGTGTAATAGCTAAACAAGTTGTAGTATGAGATTGTGATGGACTATTATTGTACTGTGGGAAAAGGCAAGGAGGATGAATTCAGAAAAAAACATGGGAAGACATATATAAGGTGATACAAAATGAAGTGAGAAGAACTGGTAGGCCATTGTGCATGGTAACAGAAGTATTATAATAATGATTAAATATAAAAGAGGTGGCTACTTTGCTCAATAAAAAGATTCAGGATAATTCTAAAGGGTTTATAATGGAAAAAATACTCTCCATTTCTAGAGAGAAAACTTATGAACTCAATGCAAATTGAAACATAAATTTCTCAACTTTATTTTTCTTGCCATATGGCTAATAATGGAATTATGTTTTTTCAGAATTTCACTTCTATAATTAATAAGATCTCGTTTGCCTTCTCAATGGGAACTAGGGAGAGAATTTGGATTTCAAAATTTAAAAAGAAAAGAATGTTATAAATAAATGCATCATTATTTTTATAATGCTAGTGAGTGTATTTTTAATTTCCCCTTTATTATTCCATTACCAAAATCAACTATCACTTATTTAAGAATTGCAGAAAGGAGAACATTTAGTCTAACCTCATAATTTAACAGATGAATTAGTTCATTGAGATTCAGGTAGAGTAAGTAAATTGTTCATTGTCATAGAAATAGGAAGTGTCAGAAGTGATTTCTGAATGGATACAAGCAGGAAAAGTGCCCTCTCACTCCCTTCCTTTTTATAATTTTGGTTATCTAACCCTCTACTATTAGAACTTTTTGATCTGCTTCTATATCTGTCTTGTTTCCTAAGAAGAAGATGACTCTCATGCAAAAAAAGGCTTTCAAGGAATCAAAGTGACTCAGCATAAATACTAGAAATAAAATTAGGTTACACAATGACAAAACAATTTAATGTAGCAATTCAGTCAATAATATGGGAGAAAAATCAGCCAAACCAAGTCACCCAAAGTTCTCTCTGCATCAACTGTTTTCTGTTCAATTGACTTTCTTTTGTTTACTATACCCTGGTGTTTCCTTTAGACTAAGTCCTAATAAGTCCTGGGCTCCTTCCCAAGCAAAGAATAGCTATTTTCACTCTTCTGAGGATTTGTACAATCTGTATGGAGCAATGAGCAGAAGGTAGCTAGAACTAGAGATATGAGCTATATATTCATATTATTAATAACTTTTTAATTGCCAGCACTTATGATCACTGAAAAATAAACTGAAAACACTGTGAGAGAAAAAAAAATCCTCCAAATATCCCTCAATCAAAACAGACTAGATCTTTATGGTATTTATTCCACTTTTGAAATAAAATTTTGAAGATGTTATATTAGCCTGAGTTTCCCAAGTTAGATCATCATGTCTATTTATGACAGTCAGTTCCTTTCCTATAATGGGATTACATAGGTTTTATCAGACCTGACACATTGGATAATTTATATGATATGTCAGCCAGTAAGATACAAAACCAGATAATTTCCTGTAATGACATTTAAAATAATTTCAAAAAGAGCTTTGAAATAAATACTATTCTATGATACCCCTTGTTTAAGCACATTTTTTAAATGTCACTCAAAGATATTTATGGATAGGAAGTAATCAAAGATGCTAATTATTAGCAGGTCTTTTCTAAATAATCACTGTATAAAGAAAATTAGCATTTTATTTTATGTTGCTTTCTTGAAGGGATACCTCCTTAGTAGCCATTCCATACTGATAAATCTTCCTGGTAAAATCCAATGGTGATATTGTTTTGTTTTAACTAATAAATCTGTATGTTTTTTGGGGGAGCTATATGCTTGTGCCTGAGAGACAGCATGGACTAATGGGTAGAAGGATATCTTTGCAGATGGAAGACCTGAGTTCGAGACCTGTTTTACAACTATGATCAAGATGTTTTATCCTTCAATGCACAGGACAAGTCTTGAAAATCACTAATTATATGAGTTGCTGATCTGTGTCATGGAAGGAGGTTCCACACTGAGAATTCCCTATTCTGAGGAAATTAAAAATTTAGACTGGACAATACTATAGGTATATAATGGGAACTGGAAAAAAAGAATAGTAGACTTGAGATTTCAAATTCTGACTTGTTACTTAATATCTGTATAATTTCAGGCACATAACTTTCTCTTTCTGATACTTAGTTTACTCAGCTGTAAAAATGAATAGTTTGAATTAAATATTTTTTAAGATTCTTCCTGAATATAAATTATTTTATTTCAGTTCCACTTTAGGCTATTCCCTCCTGGAAAGTTACTTTGTGAAGGGATATAAGGCACAGGTTTGTGAAGGAATATCAGGCACAAGTTTATTCCTTCATTTCATTGAATATTTTCATCAGTCAGAGGACTTGCCAAAAGATCAAGCAAAATTAATTAATGTAAAGACTGTGTCTGAGAGCATACATAACATATACACCCATACTTCCCTACATGTCTAAGAAAAGTGATAAATTTTTTTCTGTCTTTTCTGGGGATAAGATTAGTTATAAACAAATACAAAATTTCAAGAGATGATTTTATATTCAAGATATAGTTTTATATTTATATATGATAGACAAAACTAATTTGTAATATGGAATAGGAGAATAGCAGCAGTCAAACAAGTATTTATAAAGTACCTCCTGTGTGCCAGCCATTATACTAAATGCTGAGATGACAAGGAAAAGTAAAAGAGTGTGTTTTGTAGGACCTCACAGACCAATAGGGAAGACAACATGTACATAACCTCATAATATATACACATATATGATACATTGGAGACAACTGGCAGAGGGAAAGAACTAATATTGAGGAGGCTAGGGAAAGGCTTTCTATAGAAAGTAGGATTTTAGTTGAAATTTGAAGGAGTCCAGGGAATTCAGGAGGTGGAGGTGAGGAGAGTACATGGCAGGCGTGAGCCTCAGTCAGTAAAAACATCTGAACTTGGGAGTTGGACCATCTTGTGCAAGGAAGAGCAAGGAGATCAATAGATGTAAGATCATTGATCTTAGATGTAAGAAAGAGGAGGTTAAACTGAGGAGACAGATAAGATAAAAATACTGGGCAGCTAGGAAAGGGGCCAGGTTATAAAGGACTTTGAATACCAAATAAAGAATTTTATAATAGTTTGAGCTAGAAGTCAGGAAACACAAGGTCTAACTTTGATTCTCTCTAGCTAGTGAAGTGGGTTTGGGCAAGTTAGTGAGCAATGTTTTTGGGTTCCAATCTCCTCATATAGAAAAGGAGGGCATTAAACCAAATAATGAATCCCTGCTATCCTACAGAGCTCCCAAATTCTATACTTCTATGGAAAAAAACTCACTAAGATTCTAAAATAATAACAATGATGATAGTAATTCTGTATAGCACTAAAGCACATCCACATGAGAAAGGGCTTCCAATAGAACATTGAGATCTTCACTTATTTTCCATTTGCCTAAGATCTGAATTGTGATTGATATTCCCTTGCAAAATGTTCTGAAATGTTTCACTACAACTCTGCTCTTCAAGGAAGGGATATGAAAAGAAAGGCATCCTGAATGCATTCTGCACATACCCTTTCAAACACTTGCTGCCTCTAATAAACAGGAAATGTTTATTCTATTTATTTAACCTTCAAGATCCTTATTAGCAGTTGCAGAAAAGGAAAGATTTATCTATTGACGAAAAGAAACCAAAGACTTCATTTACCAAATCTCCATTCTTTATTGTAATGGAATTTGTCTATCGAGCTTTTAAAATGCATTTATAAAGTTAAAAATGTATTTGGCTCTGCTGTCCATGAGATGGATGGCCACATTATTACTTGTCTGTCAAATATAAGTAGGGTTGTTAATAACTAAAAGACAGCTACTAAAGATTCCAAACATGGACAGTTTCTTTTGGAGAAAATTGCAATTCTAACCTCTGATTTACCCTTTGAAACAATTACTTTCCTGTCCAAGCATCATAGAAAACCTTATTTTGAATTAGGAGAGGAAAATATATAACTCAGAGGACTAATAGGCCTTTAATATAAGCATAAAGGGTAAGAAAAACTGTTATGTTTCATACAGTATTGTTGATCTTCTGTAGATGGTAAAATCATTTCTCCTCTTTTTTGTTCCCATATTACTTCTCCCTTCCTGCTCTCTTGCTCTTTTTTTTTTTTTTTTCTTATTTGTCTTTGTCTTTGTTTCTGGTATGCATGTGTGTCTGTGCGTGTGTGTGGGGGGATGTGGGGGTGTATTGACTGGATTATAAAGGATGTTTTGGGAGAAAAATGGAGGCAGCTCCATAATTTTCCTAAAGCTATGGAGGGACATTCTCAGAATCCCTCAGTGACTATAGGTGAAGTATTTTGTATGTCATTCCCTGGCATATATACTCATTAATGTCTCCAATAGAAGAACCCTGAAAAATAGTACAATCTGGGAAAAGAAAAGAATCCATAAATTAAATTCATCAAGCTAATCTCTGTAGTATTATACCCTCTTTTAGTTCATCACACATATTTTATAATATACCCATGCTTTTCCTCCTCTCCTTGATTGATAGGGCATGTTGATAATTTCTTCCCAGATATGAATTGGAGATGAAGGTCATTAAATAACAATATAATTATCATCTATGATACTGATGAAGTTTGTCAATTTATCAATAACCATTGATTAATCATTGACAATGGGAACAGTAATATCCTAGATTTTTTGTAGGTTATTAAAGATGGTTTTTGCTTCTAACCTACTTCAGGAGAAAACCAACATACATGAAATAACTAGAGAACAATAGAAAAGGTTATATTGTAATAGGTATTCAGAAAAGAGGGAGGTTAATTGTGAGAAGGAGAATATTGGTGAAGGCTTCATGGAAGAGGCTGAGCCTTGAGTTTAACCTTGAAGAATAAATACAATTTTAATAAACTGACAGAAGAAGAATGGGAAGAAGAATTTTTATGACAGGTTACAAGGTACTCTCTCCGGGAAGAGCCTTCTGGTCTGCTATCAAATAAATGGATTTATATAGCTTTTTGATTTGGAAAGCACTTTACATTCATCGTCTTATTTAATCTCTCCAACATTCCTTTGGGATAAGTGCTATTGACAAAAAATGTCCCCATTTTATAGATGAAAAAAATGGAGGCTGAGAATGGTTAAATAATTTCTACAGTTGGCAAATATTAGACTTGGAATTTTAGTGTATATCTTTCTTGATTCTAAGTTCAGTCTTGTTATAACTATACCATTTGCTTCATTTTTTCATACATAAAGTGGCAGTGGTAGTAGTAGTTGTTGTTCTACTCTTACTACCATTTTCAGTTACATAGAGTTTCTATTTTAAAAAAAGGAAGGAGGATATTTTGTAAATTTATAATGCTATGTGAATGCGAGCTGTTATTATAACAAAGTATAGAGATATGGGTTAACCCATTCCTTTTAACAGTAATCATAGAAAAATATTATTTGGGAGCATATTTTCAGAGGATAAAATAGAATGACTTTCATGAGACATTTTTTCCAGTAAAGAGAAGAAAAATAAATTTCTGGGATTTTTAAATATTTGAATTAAAATTAGATTCACTTCCATATGATCTTTTGTCAATTTTTAAAATTAGTATTACAATCTATAAGCTGTCATGTGATGCAAATTTCACTCTTCCAGGGAACAAGTGAGAGATCTCGGTAATCCACTGCTTTGCTTTCTCAATGTGGTCCGTTCCAGAGTACAATGTGCATTACTATGAAATACCTATGGTCTGAAAGGTCCAGTATTCCTGGCATTGATAAAAGCCAATAGTATCTCATTTTTCTTGATCATTCTAAAATTCTATCAAGGAAGGCAGTAGTAAATATATTCTGAAAGAAAAATATCATACCAAATCTTTGTGCATTTCTTAACTATGTGAATACTGTACTTGGGAACAAGGAAGAAATAAAGGTACAAGAGGAATAATCTTATTAGTATTTTTGACTAGCATAATATGAAATATTCCTAGTTTTCACTGCAAGCAAAGTTATACTCAAGCTATAAAAGCCTTTTTGGATATCTGAATCTTTTATCCTTTGAGATGACACAAAGAGATCTTTTTCATGATAATTCAATTCAACTGAATTTAATTATGAAACAAGTAGATTCCCCTATTCCATATCAGGGGAAAAATTACTTCAGACATCTAGGGTCTTTTAGCTCTTAGGGGAAATAAACATCATCCAGCCACTATCAGTATGCCAAAAAGGAATTAAAATAGCACAAATCCAGAACCATAAAGAAGAAAAAGACATGATAATTATTCCTTATGGAATGGATGCAATCTACTGAGCTATCTAGTTTAGGAATAAGCTCTAGAGTGATTTGGGAAAGACATAAATCCCAAGTTAAATCCATTTATTTTCTATGGACAGTGTCTGACACAAAGTAGATACTTAATACTTATTTAATGATTGCTGATTGGTTGGTCTACCAACCCTGCTGGCTTCACCTGAAATTGGATAACAAATTGGAAATATATTCTAGAATATTAGAAAATGAGCAAGATTGGAACAAAAAGCAGAAGACTCTGTTACATATGAATATCTTTGTATATTGGATTTCCCAAAAGGCTTGAGGGCTAGAAGTATACTAAGATTTTTGGAACAACAAACTAGAAACTGTTATATACATTGTCTGCTATAAGGCTTTTCCTCTTCCCTCTTAATTTCTTCTTTATATTCCAAATCTGGCTTTCACGTAATTAAGAAAGGCACAAAGATTTGGTGTGACATTTTTTTCTCTTCTAGAAAATTTCTACTACTGCCTGTATTGATGATGGTATTTTGGAATGATAAAAAATAAATGAGATGACATTGTATATAGTATACTTTGGGGGAACAAAAATTGTCTTTAATGTTTTGAAATGTTCATTTTTCTGGCACCCTCCTCATTCCCAACCTGATACAATGCCTTATTGACTATAAATACATGATCATTATATATTTGTTTAATGAGTGAATGACTCCTAACTTTATAGATCCAGACTTAATTTCTCTTTAGAACTCCAGTTCTGTATCACTACCTCTCTCCTGGACATCCTTCCCTGAATATCTTGGCAATTGGCAGTTAGAGTATCATGGCAAACTCCTTAATGGTCTCCCTCCTACAAGTCTCTCTCTCCCTTTTCCATTTTATTCTCCACATAATGACCAAAGTCATGTTCATGAGGGACAGGCCTGAAAATATCATTCTGTTAAAAAAAAACATTTAGATGCTACCTATTGCCTTTAGGATAAAATTCAAATTCTTCCACCTGACATTTGTAGGCTTCCATGATATGGCACCATTTTATTTTGGGATTTTAGATTTATATCTGGAGAGGATCTCATCCTCACTAGGTAGGAAACTGAGGACAAGAGAAGCTGTGAGTTTCCAATCATCATTTTGGTAGCATATTGAAGAGCAGAAATTGAACCAAGGTCTCCTGACTGCCAATTGAGTATTCTCTGATGTACTCCACTACTCCCACTTGTATCTGACACTTCATATTGTTTGTATTGGGATCCAATCATGTCTGACTATTCATGACTTCAATTGGAGTCTTTTTTTCAAGGCTCTGAAAAACTTTCCTTTATCTTTTTCTGCCCAGTTATTAAGCAGGGTCTCTTTTCAAGTAACACTGTTAAATGCTCTATGTATAAATTCTCACCCCAGTAGAAGGAAAAGTCCTTGAAGACAAGGATTATTTCATTTTTTCTCCCTCTCCTTGTTATCTAGCATCTCACTTGACAAATACTAGATGTTTATTAAATGTTTTGTTGAATTAAACTGAAAGTAAATATTGCAGCTCACTTTGTGATCAATAATCTATTCTTAATGAAAATGGGAAAAATGGCAACACATTTTGCCAGGAAAATCCTAAAGGGGGTCATGGTAAATCAAACATGACTGAAACAAAATTATTGAGGAAGAAGCAATGTCACATAGTAGAAACAGTGCTGAACTTGGAATATGTTGTTATTGTTGTTGTTTTTGCTTTGTCTCTTATTAATTGTGCAATTTAAGAGAATTCATTTAACTTGTTAAAAAGCATGTTTCATCATCTTTAAAATTAGGATACTAAGACATATTTTGGGAATATCAGAATAGCGGGAAAAGGCCACTAGATTTGGAATCATGAGCAGTTTATAAAACACTAATATTTTTCCTTCTCCCCCATACCAATAATTGCTAGCTGTGGGATCACAAGATAATCCCTTCGCTGAGCCTCAGTTTATTTATCAGCAAAATGGGAATAATGTACTTAACAGTCTTTTTCTTTTAAAAAAATGAGGTAAGGACTTCATAAATTTTAAAGTGACATATAAATGTGATGATATTACCTGTCTCAGAGTTATTATGAGGACCAAACAGAGCATGGAAAAAGCTTTGTAACCATAAAAGCCCCATATAAGTGTCAGCAATTATTATTACTCTGAGAAGTGGTGGTGACAAAGTCAAAGCTCTGAATTTTTATTAAGAAATTATGAGTGATGAGGAAAATTTTTATATTAATAAATTAGAATTGAGACAGTTAATGCCCATTAAAATGAATGATTCTTAAAATAGGGGTTGGATTATTTAACTCTAAGGTACCTTGCAGGTCAAAAAATATATGATGCATTGAATTGTAGGGAAATCCCTAACAATTGAACTTTAAAGGTCAAAGCATCAAGGACTTTTAGAGGAAATCTTGGTTATATTCAGACTTATCAATAATAGGCATCTCTCCTCCACAATGAAAGTGAAAGCACAAGTAGCTCATGAGCAAAGATAACTTTGTCTACATGGTTGTGAATGTGGAACTCAAAAAACAATGAAGGAAATTGAGCAATATTTTGGCCAAAGATGTAACAGCATTTTTTTTTGCCTCATTTGTTTCTCTCCTCCCTTGCTACAGAACTGCTCTAATGCCTACTTTATCCATTACTGCTTTTAATGAGAGGAAAACTGAAAGAAGCAGCAGGAAATTGATCAATAGGACGGACCCTTTGATGAAATGTCATTATTTGTGTCTTGATTTGGGGAGCAGAATGGATCCCTATATCCCAGTAATGACATTCATTCTCAATTCAACAAACCTATGAATCTTGATGTTCTGAATGTATTTGCAGAAGTCACATCCTTAATGTTGAACAGATTTGTACAGATTCTGAAATGCTTTTCTTCTTCTTCTTCTTCTTCTTCTTCTTCTTCTTCTTCTTCTTCTTCTTCTTCTTCTTCTTCTTCTTCTTCTTCTTCTTCTTCTTCTTCTTCTTCTTCTTCTTCTTCTTCTTCTTCTTCTTCTTCTTCTTCTTCTTCTTCTTCTTCTTCTTCTCCTTCTCTTCTTTTTAACAAGGCATTGGTAATCAATTGCCTTCCTTCAAAAGCATCACAGAACATCTTATTTTGAATTAGGAAAGAAAGATCTACAATTCTGAGGACTAATGGACCTTTAAAGTATGAGCATTAAGGGTACAAAGGCCATGTCAAATGTTTAATGAAGGACATTGTTGATATTCTATAGATGATAAGACCATTTCTTTTTTTTTTGTGTGTGTGTGGGGGGGGTAAAAGTGAAGGATATGCTTTGTTTCAGGACTTCTTAGACTTTTTCTACTCATGACCTCCTTTTAACCTAAGCAATTTTTTATGTGATCCTGGGTATATTGAAAAAAAAGATATACAAATCAAACATTTACTGAATAATAAATCATAGTTTTGTCATCCCCTACATTCAGTTAGGACTCCAGATAGCATCATGACCCACAATTTAAGATGCTTTATAGGATCATAGCATCATAGATTTAGAGAGCTGAAAGGGAATTTAGAAGCTATTATCTTATTTTTAAATGAGAGATTCTGAAAGGTTAAATTTGTCTAACATAAACATCCAGTATCTGAGATAGGGTTTGAACCCAGGTTAAGTGATTTCCTCATTATTCCATGGTGCTTCTGTTGTAATTGAAGTAGATATAATAAAACATATTAGTGCCTAAAAAAAGGTAAAAAGAACCCTCTGTCCATGGTTTTCTATTAGTCTTGATAAACATTTCCTGATTTGTGAAATGGGAATAATAACCTCATTCAAATGCTGTGTTTATAAAACATTTTTATGTCATAAAAATTACACAAATGTCAGCTATTAAATGCTTTGCATATCATAAATGTCATGTAAATGTAAGATATTATTATATGATGATGATAATGGGAGGAAGAAACTGAATACCAGTGAAGTTAAGAACAATCATAAAATAGAGCGATTCTCCCTACTCAGTTTTTATCCCAGATGAAGAGGCACTTAATGAAAAGTATCTAGCTTTGTGACTCTTGTCTTAGATGCTCAGTTCTCTGTTCTCTTGCAGCAATTTGGGCATATGGTCTGCTGCATTAAGGTAGTCTAAAGTCTGATCTCCAAATTAGTGAGCATGTTAGAAGATTAAAATATCCTTTATCTTGCCTCCCCCTTTTATAGTTCATTATTTCACCCCAAATTGACAACCAGTCTTATTAATGATTATCAGGTATAGATTAAACTGCATTTTTTTGTAGGTATGACTAAAAAGGAAAAAAATTCAGTTTCTGATAAAGGAAAGTAGAAATCATACATGAATTGCTCAACAGATAGAAAAGCGAGAAACTAACTCTCTCTAAAGAAAAAAAAATCACCTGTTTGCATCACAGAAGCAAAACCCAAGACTTTAAAAAAAGAGACAGAGGAAATGATTCAAACAAACAAACAATCTCTCCACCTCCTCACCCCATATCTGACCATCTGCAGAAGGCATTCGGGGTGAATAACAACAAACTAATAACCTTGAATCAGTCAGTTAGTTAATAGCTTTGCCAAGGCTCTCAACACCTCCTTATTAGAATGCCAGTGAGCAGCTCTCCAGAGATGCAAGCCCCTTTAAGCTTCTGATCTCCCTGCAGTCACCAATTAGATATGAAATGAAGAGTGAGTCTAAAATTGTATTACTGAGGGGCTCAGCCATCAGAAACTTTTAACCTGATCCAAATATGAAAGCCAAAAGCACAGCTGTTGACATCTTATTGTATAACAGTGAACATGGTCTCCTTTATTTTGGGATGGGATGAGGGGCATAGGCTGCTTTGGAATCTAGGGATAGGGAAGAGGGAACAGAAAGAAGATCTGAATGTTTAAATATCAAATTGAAGGTAATGGACAAAAAGAAGTTTTTTATTTTATTTTTTTATGAAGCACTAGAAAAAAAAACAGAAGAGCATAGAGAAAATGAAAGAATATTAGGATGTTTTTAAAAACCATATTCCAGGTGTTTGATTTGTAATCTATTACACACAGGTTTTAAATATATAATTATACTAAGAGATCTCATTGGGCTACATATTTCTGCCTATGAGGATGACAGTTCAGCTAACCCTTTTCAGTTTTCATGTTTTGTTTCATGCATGTTTTGTTTTGTTTTTTATAAATTTCCTATAGAAGATCTACTGTATCTGCTATATAAACATTCCTCTTTATGTCACAACTCAGGCACAAATATTTGTTAGTTACATCCCCCAGCCTTTTTATAGATCGTCATTGCTCTTTTGGTAATCTGGAATTTTGATTTATCTAAGAACAAGGAATTGCAAGATTTACTGCAATGCAGCTTCCTTGGAAGAATGTCAGGGCTAAAAAAGACAGGTCTCTATTTAGGGAGGAGGGATAGTGAGCAGCTTAGGATCATTGAAAGTAGTTTCCCAAATGTTCCTCAGATCAATTTCCTCCTCAATATCAGGCTCAGCTCAAAATCCAGTGATATTTGCTGATAAGGAGATATTTGACATGTTAGTGCAAGGAAATCTATATTATAAAAGGAGTCCTTGAAAGCCGGTCAATTCAAGATGGAAATAGTCTATAATGTTGTTAAGTTCCAGATGGGAGAATTAGGTATATAGCTGACATTTATAGGTTTACTGGGTTTATAAGGTTTCAAGTAAATTAGATGTCATTTTATAGGTTTTGAGCAAATTAGTTACATTATCTCATTCGGTCCTCAGACTAATCTTTTGAGGTAGGGATTATCCTCTTTTTACAAGGGAGTAAACTGATACTCAGAGGTATTATGATTTGTCTATGATCACATAGCTAATAATAGAGTCAGAAATTAAACTGAGATTAATCATAAAATATCCCTTTGCTTTTCCTAACTCCATATCTAGTACTTTCTCTCTATTCTGTCACTGATTAATATTTGAATGAATTTTTAGTTAAAGACTATGCCCCAAATCCAGACTGCACTGAAAGCTAGTGAGGTATAATAGTACTTTTTATAATTCAGGTATTTTTTATTGTTGTTGAATGCTATAATTTCCTCAACACTCTCTAAGATACCTTTTAACAATTCATTTAATAGAAAATGCAATTTTCATGGCCATCATCCTTCCAGTTCTCAGAGATATGTTAACTATTTTATATTAAATGTATGATAAATGTGATTAAGATATTAATAGCTTAAATATTAAATAAACTAATATTTGTAAAGAAAATCATATCAAGAAGCATTTATTAAGCATATTTTTATGCCAGGAACTATGCTAAATATTTGGAACATCAAGAAATGTACAAGATATCTCTCTACTTTCATGGGGTTCACATTATAAAGAAACAAAAATGCAAACAACTATATTCAAGATACATATGGGATATATAAAGAAAATATTAAAAATAATCTCAGGGAAAAGCCACTATCATTAGGGAGGACTAGAAAAGGTTTCCTATAAAAAAGTGGGATTTTAATTGAGTTTTGAAGGAACTTAGGGAAACGAGTTCAATTTAGAATATTTCTATCTTTTCTTTCTTTTTGTGACTTTGTGCACACAGATAGCTGATTTGGAAATTATTTCCACATAAATTAGTATTTGTTTTCTGTCTGCTAAGATATGTGAAGATTGAGTTAGCTCCCTGTTGACCTCAGAATCAGCCAGAATCAGAATCAGCAAAAGTCCTTGGTTTTTAGGGGGAGAAGTAAAGGGGACAAACATCTATGAGGTTCACCATCGATCTCCCTTCTCATTCTCCTCCAAAGTGACCCTGGCTTGTCTTACTTCACCCCCTAATCCTTTCTACAATTATCTATATACACCAAAAGATCAAGCCAGCATACAATAATTAGAAGGCCACTTTCCAAGCATATGCTAATATTGTCCAATAGGTAATTAGCCTTAAGTGCTTGGTTGTCTGATTTCAGTGCACCTATTCAGAGTTTCAGCCCTATACATCTCCCACTTTCTTTTGTTTTAGAATACAGATGATCACGCCATCCCTGACTTCTCAGAGAGGTGAGAACCCCAAAAAGGAGGTTATCACACCCCTCCAACTTCTCAGGAAAGGAGGTAAAAACACTAATAAGGAGATGATCATGCCCTCCCTGACTTCTCAGGAAGAGAGATAAAAAACTCCAAAGGGAAATGGGGAGAAGCCAGATATTGCTAGTAGGTTTCTGGGCTGAAGGGTCTTACTAGAAACAGGTATGCACAAACCCATAAGCATGAGAGATATTACACAAGCACACAGCAATATAGCGCAGGCTATTAGTGATGACTCCCCAACAGCCAGTGCAGGCTCAATGTGGTGTAACAAACATGAATTATACATGCAAGTAGTGATATAACAAACAATATATCTCAACATGGTGTTGTAAAAGATTTCCAGAAGTCCTAGAAGGAGGGTATGTAAACAACAATCACACATATTCCTCCTTCAGCAGCCAAGAGATAGTCCAAAACCAATGTATTGTCCATTGTTTCACGTGTCAGGGAATCCAATGATTCCTATGTATTTTGAAGTCCTGCAACATTCTTATCATTTCTCAGAAAATCCAATGATTCCTAAGGGTTTTCAAGTCCTACAACAGTCTTATCATGTCTCAGAGAATCCAATGATTCCTGAAGGTTTTCAAGTCCTACAACAATCTTTTCATGTCTCATGAATTCCAATGATTCCTGAGGGTTTTGAAGTCTAACAATTTTGACGTCCATGAGTCAAACGCCATAACTTCCAGGCTCTTTCAGTGGTGGGCACAGTCAGCAATGGAACCACTCGATGTTGCTTGGGTCTTCTTCATTTCAAGGGTCTGCTCCGTCTCTCTTTGATAGACAAGGCGAATACAACTCGTTTGCACTCATCTGATTCCTTCTCCATCTGTAGAGATACAAGCAGTTAACCTATCTGGTCCATTCCATTCACCACTGTCTGGGTCTCTGAACATCACCTGGCAATTATCTAAAAATAGTGGAGCTGCTCGCACTGGTCACTGCCCTTCTGGTGGGTTATAAAACCTGTCTGCTGGAGCCAGTGTATCTTTGTCAAAGATCAAGAAGTTAATAATATAAAGAGCTAGATTTAGAAGTTCTGTAGGGTTACCTGTGGCTCCCCCTTTCTTTTGTTTTTGGAGGAGCATCTTAATGTCTCTGTTTCTCCTCTCTACTATTGCCTGTCCTTGAGGATTAAAGGGTATGCCAGTAGTGTATAAAATCTTGTACTGTGCACAAAAGTGTGCAAAATGTTTAGAACTATATGCAGATCCATTGTCTGTTTTTATTGCTTGTAGCACATCCATAATTGCAAATGCTTATATAAGGAATTCAGTGACCACTTGGGCTGTCTCTTTTGCTGTTGGTATTGCAAAAGTGAATCCTGAAAAAGTGTCTACCACAACATGGATAAAAGACAGATGACCAAAAGATTTATAATGGGTCACATCCATATGCCAAATTTAATTAGGTCTCAAACCATGAGGGTTCTTCCCTGGAGGGAGTGTAGGAGTGTGGAAAGGAATGCAAGCTGGACAGGCTTTTATTATGCTCCTAGTTTCCTCTCTTGTTATTCCAAATTGTAAATGTAAAGTGAGTAGCCTGATGATATTTATAATGAGATTCTTGGGCTTCTTGAAATAAAGGAGTATTGGCCAACAATTATAAAGCTATCTGCCTTTGAATTACCTTCAAACATAGGACCTGGAAGTCCACTATGAGAGTGGACATGCAATATATAAATCTTACCTTTCTCACTTGCTCTTGAAGTTCCTTAAAGAGTTGATATATATAAATTTGTAGCCGCTATATTATAGCTATATATTAGCGGCTACAAATTTTATTTGGGTGTTGCAGTTCTTTGTACCACACCTACTGAATAGGCCAAATCAGATAATATGTTAGAGCTAGAATGATCTCAATTTGAAGTGTCTATTTTATAATTTTATCTATTGTGGCCTTTGTTAATAATCAACGATGGGCAAATATATAGGAATCCTGAAAATGACCTCATGCAAGGGCTTATGTTGAATGTGGGAGTCACACAATTATGTGGGGCTCAGCCATTCTCTAACTGATGAGTATCTACTCAGTTTCCTGTTCCTTTCTACTACAAAAGGGCTGCTACAAACATTTTTACACAAGTGAGTCTTTTTCCCTTTTTTTATGATCTCTTTAGGCTATAGTCCCAGTAGAAACAGTGTGGGATCAAAAGATATAAACAACTTGATTGTCCGTTGGGCATAGTTCCAAATTGCTCTCCAGAGTGGTTGGATCAGTTCACAACTCCACCAACAATGTATTAGTCTCTCAGTTTTCCCACATCCCCTCCAACTTTCATCATTATTTTTTTTCCTGTCATTTTAGTCAATCTGCAAGCTATCTAACTATAAATCCTACCAATTCTATATCTATATATTCTCCCTGGTATCTTTTTTTTTTTTAAAAGAAATACTGAAGTCTTCCTGGAATCACAGGAAGCTTTTTTTCTCTCCTCTAACCACATATTTCCTATGGTTTTTATCAGGGAAAGGAAGAAAGAGTGCTAGTGGCTATAGGTGTTAAAAAGAATAATCTTCTCTCTTTGCTCTGCCTCCCCTCCTTTTCCATCCCATCCTAGTTACAATAGAACTATTGCAGCTAGGATTACGTTTGTTGACTTTTCCATTCTACAGTACTGTGTTTAGGACTGTTATACTTAACAACTTATATTCATTTTTTGACTAGGAAATAAAACTCATTTCCTCTTATGACTAAGCCCGAACAGGAAGGAAAGCCCAGACCTGGCCACCAAGTTAGCTAGAGGAGCAGACTATTGAACCAGAAAGCAGGAAAATTGATAGAAAGTACAAATTGATCAATAGCAATCTGCCAAATTAGCTGAGGTTGGGGTTGGGGAACCTTGAAGGCAGATGAAAAGTGGTCACAGAGGCTACATGCAGGGCTCTTTACTATGAGGTAAAGAAATATAAGAGAGAAGAGATAATTAAAAAACCACTATGTGAGTGTGAGTTCAGATACACATGCATCCTGCAATTGCTTCTTCTTTCAGCAGGCTTGAGCACTTTTTGACAAAGTTTGACATGGAAAGGAAATAATTTCCTTTATTTAGCTCTAAGTCAAAAGGGATGACAGGGCTTACTTGCTGAGTGGCCAGCCTATTAAATTGTCTTTGCCTGTAAACAATCTAATATTTATACTTTCATCCTAGCTAAGGATGTTAGAAAATGACATCCCATTAAAAGACAATTTCCTCTACACAATGACATGCCTATGTATAAACACCCTAGCTTCTTACCTGAAGGATATTCTCCTTTAAACATATCAAAGGAACATTAAAATCCCTTGTTGCCAAGAGGATTAGGCTGAAAATTTCCACTATTAAAATCATTTTGACTTTGTGACTTTCTCCAAGGTTAGTAGAAGTTGCCCAGGTGACCTTTGCTTCAGGTGTATACAACCCTGACATTTAAACATTAGGAAAAACACTCCAATAAAGTCTGCTCCTAAATGAACTTTTGTAGTTAGAAAGGGACTTAAATGGATATCTTGGTAGCTTCATGAATTAATGATTCATGGAATCAAAAAATCCTCCAAGTCATGTACTGTGTTAAACAAGTCCTCTTTTTGGCCTGGATTCCTTGTATTTTAAATGAAGATATTGGACTAAATTACCTCTGAGGATGCTTTCAACTCTAAAGGACATCTTTCAAGCTCTGGCCTAAAGCTTACATTCCCTTACAGTGTTATAACAAGTGACTCTAGAATCCATGGGTTAAACACCTCTAGTGATTAGGTTTCCCAATTCATGATAATTCTGACAGGGGGTAGGCAAAAGTTTATCTTGGTTAAATAAACTGTCTTCATAGATGATACAAAATACATTGGATGGCCCAGAGGAGTGTTTAAAATTTCTGAGAGAAGTAACCTCTTTTCAAACATTTCAAGGACTTCAGAAGCACATTTGAAATACAAACAACTAACTATTTAATCACTACTCATTCTTATCTACTCCTTTGCAATCCTGAATGGGTGACTACTTGATAATACTTTGCTCCTTCATATATTACATATATTTGAAAGTTACCCAACAAATGAGATAATATATATAAAACTGTTTTTCAAAAATTAAAGTGCCAAATATGTGCCAAATATCATTATTATTACTAGTATTCTTGATGACTTCTTTGTTTTTTAATATTCAATACTTTACTTTTTTTTCTGCTCAGCCCTCTTCAACTGACCTGTTATTCAATTCAATTTAATGAAAGTTTCTATATAAAATTTTTTAAAGAAGTAAAATGGAGATGGAATTGATGCTGACTTGAGAAGTCTAACCCATCATAGAGAAATTGCAGATGCAGAGGAATTAATGACACAAAGTTAGTTCATAGCCCTCTTCTTTATCCCTCCCTATCTGAACTACATTTCCCAGGGTAGTCATCTTGCCAATTTCTCAATTTCTTCCTCCCCCCCCACAACTATCCTTTCCCACTGTTCCCTCCTGTGTCTTCCTCCCCAATTTGCATTTAATGAAGCTGCTGAGCTTGATTTCCCATAGCCTTAATGGCTATGAATCAAAGGAGGAAGTAAATATTTGCATTAGTAGGGAACCCTTGTAGAAAGAGTATATGCAGAAACCAGCTGACACCACATTTCTAGAGAGGCCTCTGGACTTAAAGTGCTCCCATGTTTAAAATGCATGAGGTGAGTACATACAGTATTTGAAAAGAGATTATATTTTGTCATGAATCATATGGTGAAGGTCATTTCAGAGAAAGGGTGTTACAATAGATTTTGAGAACAGTATCTTTCATCTTTTTAATAAGTAGTTTTGAACAAAACTTATGCACTTTGTGAAGGGAACTCTTTGGATACTGTCTCAGAATGAATCAAAATCCTGGTGAATTATTAAGAACACACGTTTCTTATATGAGATGGTCTAAACTGAAGTCAAAAGGAAGGCTTGGGTGGGATCTCAGAAGATATGAAAATAGAGTGCTTGAATAGATAGAGAAAGTGTATTATGATAGAGAGATAGAAGATCTCAGTACAAAAAGACATGGGTTTAACTTATACCTCTAATTCATCTTAACTGGGGAAGTATTGGAAAGTCACTTAGATTCTTGCTGCCCTCAGTAATTCTTAGACTACAAATTGCTGCTTTGTACTGGTTGGGAAATTTCCTCATCAGGAATTCCCACTGCTAAAGAAACCACAGTTTCCTTTCCTCTTATTTTTTTCTTCCCAAACTCCACCCCTACCTACCTCCAAAGAAAACAAATATTCAAACTGTCAAGGATTGAGACTTTCAATGTTAGCATTTTGAATGTATGCCAGGTACCTCTAAGATCATGTGAAAATTTTGAAAGCAGAGAAGTTGCTTTTCTATTTCCATTCCTAGGGCCTAGCACAGAGCTTACTTAGCACATGGTAGGAACTTAATAAACAATTGTTGACTAATTATTCAAGTGAAACAGATTTCACAGTCATGTAAAGATAATAATGGTATATTTACTTTTTCACATAGCACTATATAGTTCCAAATAGAGTTTTTTCCCCTTTGTAATTAGTAAACATCATGGTACAATTACTTGTATGTATTTCACAAATAACGTAGTCTGTAAATCAACATCAAGTTTTGAAATAGACTGGTTTATTGTGAAAGTCCACATTGATCAGGACATCAGATTTGTAGAGTATTTTTCATTTTTCAAAGGATTTAGAAGAGAAAACAAAATGAATATGTTTCCTAGTTGATCTGCTCCTGACAAAGGAAAGATAACAACATTATATAATTCTTTAAGATTAAGATCTCATTTTATATAAATATAAATATTTCATTTTATCCTTCTAACAAATCTGTGACATTATTATTATCTCAATTATTTTACAGGTGTGAAAACTGAGGTTAACAGGAGTTATGACTTACCCAGGTTCATATTGCTAGGAATGGAAAGGCAGGATGATGGAGGAGAAAAATAAGTGTCTGTGTGTGTGTGTATATGTGTGTGTGTATTGAGAGAAAGAGAGACAGACAGAACTATAGACAGAGAGAAAGAGAAACAGAGTTAGACATAGTGCTAAACATTTTTTACAAATGTTATCTCATTTTATTCTCCTGACAACTGTGACATACGATTATTATCTCCATTTCACAGTTGAGGAAACAAGTAAAAAGAAGTGAAATAATTTGTCTAGGATAACACAGCTTGTGAGTTCTGAGGCCAGATTTGAACTTTAATCTTCTGACCCAGTCTAGTGCTCTATTCAGTGTATTACTTACCCTCTTCAAACAAAGGAATGATATGTACTTATGTAGACTTTGGAAAAAGTAGAATCGACCTCTTTGTCATTCATATTTAGTACATAAAGTACAATGGCTTGTAAATATACATGAAGATGGCATACAGTTATTATGGGAAAAGTTAATCTCTGTGAATAGGATCTACTATTTGAAGGAAGAATATCTTTAGTTTATAGAATTCCTATAGTCTTGTAGCTGAACTGATCAATTTTCCTCCTCTGAAGCATGAAAATTACATTGGGTATATGCATTTGAGTTGTAGGAATGGTTAGTACTGTGTTACCAATGTTTAGTAGCTCATTTAATATGGAACAAAAGGACGAATTCTACGTACTGAAATACAGTCCAATGGTCTTAGTCAAATCAGTGCCCATTTTGAGATTGAGTTATGCTTACAGTGACAAATAGTCATGTCCCTGAATAAACACTTATGAGGGAGTAGAGAAAACCAAAAAGAAAGCTTTGACATAATTGGAAGTGGTCAATACTGGTCCTTTTTGGCATATCTCTCTTTCCTATTTCTAAACAAAGTCAAGCCATTATGCCTTACTTTTTATTTTATTTCTTTTCTACTTGAAGGAAATTATTGTTTAAAGGCATTTGGATTTTAGCAGCACTTTAGAGGTGAAAGATAAAAAGTTCTCAACAGAGGGGAAAAGCATGAGTGAGATTGACCTTTCTAATAACCTTACTATGTCTACTCTGTCCTCTAGCAAAAAAAAGAAAGACAATTGATGAAAGAGATGACAACTTAGTTGAAGTCAGATTCTATACCAAGAATAAGAAAATTTAAAAATAACAGCCAGTTTCTTCAACTTCCAAAATCACCCATGAATTAACTTTTTTTTTTTTTTTTTTTTTTTTTTTAGTATGGATGGTCAGATAAGTTAGGAGACAAATATTTGGTTTCTTTATCATTGTAACCATATGGGAAAATCAATGCCCTTATTATTTTTAACTTGAAAAGACAGGTTCTTTCCACTATTTTCTTTTTCTTTTTTTATTTATAATTTTTTTCACAGTATATATGCATGAGTAATTTTTTTTATAATATTATCCCTTGTATTCATTTTTCCAAATGATTCCCTCTCTCCCTCTACTCCCTCCCCTTGATGACAGGCAATCCCATACATTTACATGTGTTACGATATAACCTAGATACAATATATGTGTGTAAATCCAATTTTCTTGTTGCACATTAAGTATTAGCTTCCAAAGGTATAAGTAACCTGGGTAGATAGACAGTAGTGCTAACAGTTTACATTCACTTCCCAGTGTTCCTTCTCTGGGTGTAGTTGTTTCTGTCCATCATTGATCAACTGGAAGTGAGTTGGATCTTCTTTATGTTGAAGATATCCACTTCCATCAGAATACATCTTCATACAACATTGAAGTGTACAGCGATCTTCTGGTTCTATTCATTTCACTCAGCATCAGTTGATGCAAGTCTCTCCAAGCCTCACTATTTTATTTTTCTTCCATCTTAATTAATCTATTATTGATGCAGATAGAGATCTGGATAGGGCAGGCCCATATCAATGAATTATATGTCACTGTGGGGTATGTGTGTACACATATTAGGTATTCTTTTTCCTTTAGAACTTAATGCCACAGTCTTCATTTTTCTAGACACATATTCTGATATCTCTTTGTGAAGATGAATGGAATACTAGGACACTGTTAATAGTTTATTTTACATATTTACTAAGCTGGATTTTAAGACATTGCAAATAAGGAAGATTTGCAGCTTAGAACCTGAGAACCTAAGCTCAAATCTCAGCTCCTTTTTTTTACAACCTGTGTGATTTTCAGCAAGTCACCTTTCTGCATCTCAGTATCTTTATTTGTAAATTGAGAGCATTCAATTAAATTACCTCTAGGGTTTCTTCCAGCTCAGGAGCCTGTGTTCTTATGGTCCTGCATTCTTGCTATCTCTTTTCTATTTCTGACTGCATAGAAAAGAAAATTCCACAAGCAAAATAAAACAGTTCACACCCATGAACAGACTTGTTTAATTGTCTTCATGGATATTTTAGATGAGGAATCTTTCTCAAAACTGATTTTTTGTGGAGTGTCCCTAAGGATATCCTCAATTATTTATACCACATAGGTTTGCTATAGGGGTTACCCAGTAACTGCAGCTAACTAGAACAACTGTCTCCATGGGTATATTGCTCCACTTAATTTAGATACTTCCCTAGAGGCATCTACTAGTGTTTTTTGGCTGTGTGGTGAGTCTCATGGGATTGAACACTTTAGTAGGACAAATAGGAGCAATGAAAAACTGATTTTGTAATGCATTGTGTAGTGACAAATAGCAGGGTATCACCTGGATAGTACAGCTTACTTATTTAGGATTCAGATTGGCACACCTCTTTGAAGACAGTATCAACGTCTACATTACTCATGTACTTTGTTGTGGACACCCTGTGATAAGTAATATACATTTTTAAAAAATAAATAATGAGACTGAAGTTCAGAGGGAATGAAGTGACATCTATCTGATAGTAAGTAAGTAACCAGGTTGAGGTTACATGTAGCTTGGGGTGATCAGGAAAGAATATCACTTCTTCTGGACTTTCAGCTTCTATTATCCAAAGGCTTGATGAGGATGATAAGGAGAGACTTTTAATTCTCGTATAGACCCATTCAAATTGATAAAGTGTTTTCTGAAGAGTGGACACATCAGCACACATTTGGACAAATCCCTTCTCAGCATTTTCTCTGCTGCTGAGTGAGAACAAGAACAATTTGAACATCAGCTCAAATGCAATAATTATTTTTCAATTTTTTGAAACTTTTAAAATAGCCATGTGTATTCCTGGAAAGTCTCTTTGATATCCAAGAAGAGGTTAAAGGTTAGTGGATTGAAAAATTTGCAAATATTTGGATTCCACTAAAAACCCTGACAGAGGAAGCCTGAACAAAAATTCGTATTACTCATCTCTCTGAAGTGAATGTATGCAAAGCACACAGGCATTGATGCTAGCCTGAATAACTGGATGCATTATGGGGAAGAAAACTTGTATGGATTGGTAAAAAAAAAAACCCAACAACAATATGATGAGCCATAGAATAATTATAATGGATACCTTCACTCATGTTGTTACTGTCTGGTTGGTTGCAACTATAGATTTAAAGTTTGATTGAAGGGTTTTGGTTTTCCTTCTTGAAAATTACACTATTTTGTACAACAGTTCAATAATAAATATCGTTTCAGTTATGCTATCATAGGATAATAGACTCTAGAATAGAATGGATGTTAGGGATCATCTAGTTCAACCCCTTCATTTTATTTTTAACAGATGAGAAAACTATCTCAGAAGAAGTGCCTTGTATCACACAGTAGCAAATGACAGCTAGGGTTGAAACTGAGAACTTCTGCATACAATAGGCATCCTGTTCTCACCATACCAACTACTTCAAAAATTATGGGGCACATAAAAATGCAAATCATTTGACTGGGGACTTCCAATTGGAGCCTAGACATCTTGAAATGGGCCAGTCCTTCAAAAACAACTGAGTGTGGTTATCACACTCAGTCACATAATCATTTAATTTTAGAGTTAGAAGATACTTGAGAGACCCTCTGGTCTACTCTATGTCTATAACACAACCAGCATGAGGTCAACCAGATTTTGCTAGAATAATTCCAATAAATCCAATAATTCCAATCACCTCTTACAGTAACATATTTCCTTTTTACATGGCTGGATTTTTTTTAAATAAAATTTTATCCATATAAGCCTCCTCTACCCATAGAATCCTATACCCTTCTAAAAAGTTAGGAAAAGGGGAAAAAAAGGAAATAGGAAGACTTCTCTCCCACCTCCACCCCTGTCTTTTTACATATTGCTTCTTTGGGGCCAAGATCCTTTGTGCTTTTCTTTCATCCCCCAAGTTTTGACTGTTTTATGGTACTTGTACTTTCCATTTATATCATTGTAGTTAATGTATTGTTATCTTGACTCTGCTTACTTAATTTGACACACATTTCTGTATTTCCATGTTTCTATGTTTCTGTTCATATTTGTTCTTACAGCAGGTTAATTTTCTATTCTATTCATGTATCACAGTTTTGTTTTGTTTTTTATTTTAGCCTTTTCCAACTGATGGGCATTTTTGTTTCCAGTTCTTTGAATAGTTCTTATTATAATTTCTCCTCTCAACCATATCAAACAATCACAACTTCCATCATTTTTTTTATCATTCTTCTGTCTCTTGTACATGAGAATTCATTATATAACTTAAGAAAGTCATCATGTCATCATTGAGTCTTGTCTTCCCTGGGATGAGCACACCTATTTCTTTCAACCAGTCCTAACATGGCATAAACCAAAGCATCTCATTGTTCTCTGCCCTCTTCTGAACATTTTCTAAATTACCAAGAATTTGGTCTTCCTAAAATGTGGCGACCATATTTGAACACAATATTCCACATATAGTCTGGCTAGGGCAAGAAGGGCAGAGTACAGGGGGCACTATTATCTCCTTATTTTTGAAAGTTCTCCCTCCCTTCCTTCCCTCCTTTCTCTCCTTTCCCTTCCTCCTTCTTCTCTTCTTCCTTTCCTCCCTTCCTTCTTTCCTCCCTCCCTTCCTTCTTTCCTCCCTCCCTCCCTTCCTTCCTTCCTTTGTCCCTTCCTTCCTTCCTTCGTCCCTTCCTTCCTTCTTCCCTCCCTCTCTTCCTCCCTCCCTCCCTCCCTCCCTTCCTTCCTCCCAGCCAAAGTTTAAATTCACAATTTTGACCACTATACATAATACTTCTGGTTCATATCAAGCTTGCAGAAGACTAAAATTACAAAATGTTTATTTTAGATTTTATCTAAGTAACACTCCCCTGAACACATTATTTTAGAAAAAATATTTATGGAAACTTTACCTGTATCAAAGAAAGAAGATCTAAAGTAGATAGAAGTTAGGAGGTCTGGATTCTAGTCTTGGCTCTGCTCTTCTCTAAGTCTTAGGCTCACCTGGTTGCTGTTTTCTATTATTTGTAACATATGCTTTTAAGAAAAACAGTTCAACTGGATTTATATCCCAAAGAAATACTAAAGAGCGGAAAGAGACCTGTATGTGCCAAAATGTTTGTGGCAGTTCTTTTTGTTGTAGCTAGAAACTGGAAGATGAATGGATGTCCATCAGTTGGAGAATGGTTGGGTAAATTATGGTATATGAAGGTTATGGAATATTATTGTTCTGTAAGAAATGACCAGCAGGAGGAATACAGAGAGGCCTGGAGAGACTTACATCAACTGATGCTGAGTGAAATGAGCAGAACCAGAAGATCACTATACACTTCAACAACAATACGAGGATATATTCTGATGGAAGTGGAAATCTTCAACATAAAGAAGAGCCAACTCACTTCCAGTTGATCAATGATGGACAGAGGTAGCTACACCCAGAGAAGGAACACTGGGAAGTGAATGTAAACTGTTAGCACTAATATCTGTCTGCCCAGGTTACATGTACCTTCAGAATCTAATGCTTATTGTACAACAAGAAAATGGTATTTACACACATGTATTGTATCTGGGTTATATTGTAACACATGTAAAATGTATGGGATTGCCTGTCGTCAGGGGGTGGGAGTAGAGGGAGGGGGGGATAATTTGGAAAAATGAATACAAGGGATAATATTATAGAAATATAATAAAAATATAAAAAAACAGTTCAGAACAAGTTTTACAAATCAAGCATCATGAGATCATTGAACAAAATTTTCTACTAATGAAGAGAAACCTTTTTAGAAAGTAACTGTGTGCTTATTTCTTGCATTTTTATCACACTATCTTTTATTATGTTCCTAGCTCCCGAGATGTCTAAAACAGAATATTTCAACTGCTTTGAAAAATGACCTTAATGTCAATATCTGAGATTCAATTCAGTAAAAAATATAAAATGATCCATTCTTAATTTCTTACATCTTGCTCCCTGCACAAATCTTCACAAATGGATTTCAGAATAAATGTCAAGAATAATTAACAGATATTTTGTACTAATTTCCAAGGAGGTAAAAATAGCCGCACTATGTTCCCGTGTCAAAATTCTTAAAGTTTCTCATTTTTTTCTGTTTCTTATTGTCTAATAAGAACTTAGGTGACTGTATTCTTTCCTTTGGCTGTGTCCTAACTGAGATATCATTTTCTGATTTTGCCTACAAAACTATTAGAAAATTAAAGTTTGGGAGTAGGGATGTCAAGAACAAGGATTGGCAAAAATATATCCCAAGGGCTAAGAATGCATTTTGCATTTTAAAATGCAGTCAGTTTTGCTATTATTCAACATATGCATTCCTAAAAATCACTGTGCTATGCAAAATCTCACAAATTCTGCAACACTTATGAGAAAAATGGGGTTAGGAACAAACACATCCAATCACTGCCATTTCCTTTTATTTTCTCTGATGGTTCACAATATGCATTCCTTTATGCCTGTTGCTCAGGAGATATCACATTTCTCTCATTTCTTGCAAAATGCTTTATTATTTTAAGCTTCCCCTTAATGTTTAAAGCTTTCACTTAGTATGTACTGCTTGATGTTTTTCAGCCATGCCATTTAAACATCTGTGTAATATTGAATGAATATTTGCTTTTTGATTTTTGTTTTTGCTTTTTAATAGACAAATTCATAAGTGTGAAAGAAATAGTAAAACACAACCTCGTTGGATAATTCACACAGTGAATTGGGGTAGATGGTAGATATTTGAGGGATGTGAATCTGTTTTTTTTTTTTTTTTATTCCTGTGTGGCCTGATTCAGTTGGGTACTCTTTTCTATATTAACCTAATGTTTCTTAGATGAAAATGTGTATAAGCATTATGTTCATATTGTTCCCTAAATATAGATCATATTGGAGTTGTCAAAACAAATATTATAGCAGAACTATGATAAAATATTACTTAAAAATCTGAAAAAAACATTCTTAACTCATAGGCAATTAAAAAATAAGCAGCAGGCCAGATTTGGCCCTAAGGTTTCAGTTTGCTAACTCCAGTTCAAGAAAAAATATATATTTTATATTTGTATAACCATTGTTTTTCTTTACAAGGAAAATCACATGTGGAATGATAATATATCTCAGTGATCATGCTTTCTTACATAACTGTAGGGTAGGGAGGTGACAAGTCAGGGTTTTAATTTCTTTAGGATCTTTGGCTCTAACTCCAACTGGCCTCTAGCCATATTGTTCTCATTTAATAAGATGTGTGAAAATATTCAAGTCAGCATGTTCTAGAAAGATAAGTCTGATTCTACATGGCTGTATTTGATGTGATCTGAGTGTGTTGACAAGGGCTTACTGATAGATGCTGTACTAGATTGACAGGTAAGAGAAAGATGGAAGGGGAAATGTAATTTAATAAAAGAATGTTTTGCACAACTATATAAATATTACCTTTTACATTAAATAACTAAATGTAAGAGATCTATTTCATACTCATATGGATATGAGTCATTTCCCCTCTATCAACAGTTCCCAAACCCTAGCTTCCTGATTTATGGTACAAATGTATACATCTAGCAGATTACAAATCTAAACTGCAATTGAATTACCTAGTTTTGGGTAGGATGGTAGTGGGAAGAAATTTGAACTACAACTTCTCCTTTCTAGTATAATTTCAAATGGTTCTAAGAATTAGAATAGATAACAATGAAACATCAGGTATTGTTCAGCATAATTTTGCTTTCTTTCCACAAAGAAACCAGCACTTATGTTAAAATTTACAAATTACTGAAAAGTGAATTGAAAATATTTATTCACCCATGATTGGAATTCACTTCAGCCTTACTTCTGCTTAATTTTAATTCTTAATTTTCTTCAAGGATAAGCTCAATGGTCTCCTTTTAAAGGAAATTTTTCTATCTTCCCCGAATTATTAATGTTCTTTTGTTCTGTCTCTGTCCCTCTTTCCCTCTAATTCCCCTTCCCTCTATTTCTCTGTCTCTCTTTGTCTGTTTCTCTTTCTTTCTCTGTGTTCTTTTTCTCTTCTGTCTCTCTTTCTTCTTTCTTTTTCTCTGTTTTTCTCTTTCTCTCTGTCTCTCCCTGTTGCTCTTTCTCTGTCTCTTTGTCTCTGTTTCTCTCTCTAATAAGTGATGTTATATTAAATTGTTATAATATCCTCTTATATTATTTTATATTACAATTCCATGTTATATTATATTTATGAGTATGCATATTATCTCTCTCCCCTAAACCTCCAACAAATAAAATTAAGGCGCTGCTTCATTTTTGTTTTTATAGTCCTAAGTCTCTAGCACAGTGCCATATAGCTTAGTATAATATGTATAATTCAATTCAATGTAGTATAGTATAAATGCTTCATAGTAAGCATTTAAAATGTTTATGATATTTATGGAATAGATTTATATGAGTTGTCTCTCCGTAAACATTTATTTAGTATGTATCTAGGTTCTAGACACCGTACTAAGTTGTTGAGTCATTCTAGTTATGTCTGACTCTTTTATGACTCTAGATCATTTTACTGATGATGAAATGAGGCAAATAGGGCTAAGTGACTGGCCCAGGATCACAGAGCTAGGAAGTATCTGAGGACAGATTTGAATTACAGAATTGAATTTTCCTGACTCCAGGCCCAGCACTGTATCCATTGTGTCACCTAGCTGCCCAGTACTAAGTACCAGAGATGAGAGGGAAAAAAACAAAAGGTAGTTCTTACTCTCAAGGAGCTTGCACTTTAATTGGTTCTTTGCAGATTGGATAAAAAAGCAACCTACAATAGAATCAAAGTATAATTTTTCAATGACATACATGTTTTCATTTGTGGTAGACATTTTGAATGTCATACAATCATTGAAAAACAAAGAAACAACTAATATGGGAGCAGAACAGTCTCCAAATGAATTGTTTAATATTGTGAAATCTTACATGTCCTCTTTCAAGTCTATTAGTCTTCTTTGCCTTCCCCTCCATTTATAATGCCCCTAACCTTCATAGATATCTAATGAATTCTTTACATTTTTCTAGATTTAGTTCAGACATCATTTCCTATATAAAACTTTCTTTGATTATCTCCCTTCTAGTCAAAAGTTGTATCTGCTCCTTTTCTCTGTTCTGATACTTTATGCCTATTCACTACATTAATATTTGAATTGTTATAGTTGGTTGCATGTTCCTATTGTTATTCAAACTTGAGAATAGAAATAATGTCTTATTCATCTTTGATTTTTTTTTCCAGAACTCAACATAGTTCTCCCTTGAAATGGTCAATCAAAAATTGAATGGCTACT
The DNA here is from genome assembly GCF_048593235.1 of Sminthopsis crassicaudata. NCBI lineage: Eukaryota > Metazoa > Chordata > Mammalia > Dasyuromorphia > Dasyuridae > Sminthopsis > Sminthopsis crassicaudata. The sequence continues at coordinate 73,774,981 of NC_133621.1, read as the reverse complement.
TGTCAGATAAGGCGGACACATGTTGAGACAGTCATGGGACTAGATGACCTCTGATTTCCCTGTGAATACTAAAATTCTATGACTTTTGTGATTTCATAACCTCTAAAGCTATTTCTAATTCAAACATTCTGAGTTTCATTTCAATATGATTTCCTAAAGGGCAATTTATCAAGAAGGTATAAAAATATAATAGCATCAAAAGATGAAAAACTATAACAGACAGATTATAAAAAATATTAGAGCTGGAGAAGATCTTGGATGATTAACTTAAATTTAGCCCTCTTTTTCTAGCATAGGTAAGACACAATCAACCCTAACATTTTGTAAGATAATTAAAGACAAATAAGTATTAAAATTTATTGTTAGTTAAGATAAATTAGACTAATGTTTCCCAATCTATACAAAACCTAGTAGAAACCATTGCCTGAGAACAATCAGTGGGAAAAAATACCATAGGCATTTTTGCATATATCTATACTTACGGATCACTATAAATGTGTTGACTAAATGGAATAGTCAAGAATCAGCCAGTTGATTAGCTAAAATGATTTCTTTCTTCTGCCAAATAATTGTCATGATTAGGTTTGTCATTAGGGCAGAAATGTTTTCTTTTGTGTTATCATTGCTTTAGCATGAACAACAAATCTAGGCTGTTATGCAATGGTTTTGGACTGGATGTGCTTTTGAAAACAATTCTGGCATTGTCTACATGAGTGACTTTTGAGCATAAGATGAGAAAGGTAGTACTAGATAAAAATTAAGGTGTCTTTATATGCTAAATCTGCAATGTTCTAAGCAGAAAAGAAAGTGAAACATTGATTCACATTAACTGTGAATTAATTGTGCATGTGAGTTTTGAAGGTTCTAACCACAAATATGTCTTAGGACAAATGAAGTTTGCATATCAATCAATACACATTTATTAAGCACCTACTATGTACCTTGCACTGTGCTAAGTATTGGACAGCATTGAACTAATTATTGCCCAAGAAGGGTCATTGCATTGTTTGGATAGCATTTATGGTCACAGTTCCTTCTGTTTCAGCTTTGTTACAAGTATGGGCATTAAAAATCACATGGATGACATCAAAGGAGTTCTAATATATAAGGCTGGCTGGGAGTTGTAACTGAGCCATGACCTTATTGTATGTACCAGTCACTGCACACCTAGTTCATTAATTTGTAAGTCATTCTGAAATATCTTGATGACAAAAAGTGCCATAGGAGCCAAAATTCTATTCTATTCCAAATTAATCATATTTGATTAATATGATTTGGAATGCCATTAAATAATTTTAATGCAGGTGTGTGAATTAAAGCCACTCTAGAGCTTTCATGACATAAACATTGACAAATTATGTGCAAGTTTAAGTTTACAGAAGTAATTAATCTGCTTCTCTGCAGTTGAAATTAATTATTGCAGTTATATTTACTTGACTGGTTCAGATATGCCCACCCATTAACATACTCCCATTGGCACAAAATTATTCTTTGAACTCATTTCTTCATATTTCATGCACTGCAGCTTGTAAGGAGGACCATAGATGGATTTGTAAGAGCATCAAATCAGAGCTCTAATTGTGTCTTGTTTAGCTTCTCTGTTTAACTGTCTTATTCTTTTTTTTTTTTTACTCACATAGCTAAGGTTATTAAAATATTTTTATTTATTCAGACCTTACAGATGCTTAATAGTGTAGTATAATTCCTATAATTAAGTGAACCAATATACACTTCCCCAAATTTTAAATGTAAATATTGGCATGTTTTAATTATAAACAATATATTAAAATATTCCTCATTTTCTCTCACAAGGTATTTTATAGAAAGAAGAGGTTTTCAAGAATGTGGTGTTTGCTGAGTCAGGAAAATGATGGAACCAAAGGCCTGTGAATGAGTTCAATAGATTAATGCATCACCATGCCTCTGGATGGGTTACAGTTGAATCATTTCAGACAGATGGGCATTTATCTTGCTCTCTGGGAAAGAAAAGCCCATGCCTTCCATACCAACGTCAGTGCCTAAGCAATCTTTATAGTGGGGAAGTTCATAATACAGATATGTACATGCATATATGCAAATACATGTATATACATATATGTATATATGTATAATTCCATTTTTCTATTACATTACATATAAAATAATGTGAAATCAAGAACATGAATCCTTAGGGATAAATGAGCATACCATCACAACGTAGATGTATTTTTAGAAAGACAACAGTAACATGGCGGAAAGAGTTCTCAGTGTGACTGCAAAGGACCTGAGTTCATTCTCTTTCTTCTATTCACTAATGTCAAGTAACCTTGAAGAAGTTTAGAACTTATAGGACTTATAGCTGAGGGAACTTCAGAGGAGCTGTAGACCAAACCCTGCACTGTGCAGAGGAGGAAAACCGAGGTTTGTACACTTAAAGTAATCTGTCCAAGGTCCTATAGATATTTATAACAAAATAGGTATTTAAACCCAGGATCTGTGTTTCAAAATGAGGGTCTCTTTCTATCACAGTCACATTACATTTGTAAGCATAACTTTTCTCATTATAAAAATTCGAATACTAATATTTTTGCTAATTCATAGAGTTATCCATATCAAAGGGAGAATAAAGTGAAAGTGTGTACAAGGTGTCCCAAAAGTCTTAATGCAGTCTTACATACCAGTACTTCAAATCTTCATTAAGACTTTTAGGAAACCCTGCAAAAAATCAATTTAAAATAATAAAACACCATTCAAATATATGTTGTTGTTGTTTTATATTTCCAATATATAATTTATACATATATTTCATATAACTTTAAATAGAAATTTTGCAAGATGCACTATACAAGCACAAATGACTTTCATGCAAATATATGCATGCATATATTCACCTAAATATTTTGTGCTATTGTTCAAACTATTTATTCTTTTATTAGGTTGTAATAACTGTTGTCTATTTACAGGGATTCTATGATTGAAAATATGGTGTACCTGGACCAGTGAGATAGAACTCTGAAATAGGACAAATGTTGAATTTATAAATGAGGACATCAATATGTATCTATTAGCTATGGGTCCAGGACTAGGACTTATTAAACTAAGGACCACCTATCTGTTTTATTTTAATTCTTTCTCTCTCTCTCTCTCTCTCTCTCTCTCTCTCTCTCTCTCTCTCTCTCTCTCTCTCTCTCTCTCTCTCTCTGTGTGTGTGTCTATCTGTCTATCTATAGCTGATAAGCAAAGAATTGCTTTAAATATGATAAATGAGAAAAACTCTGAAATAGGACAAATGTTGAATTTTAAATGAGGAAATCAATATGTATCTATTAGCTGTGGGTCCAGGACCAGGACTCATTAAACTAAGGACCACCTATTTCTTTTATTTTCATTCTTTCTTTCTCTATCTGTCTGTCTGTCTGTCTGTCTGTCTGTCTCTCTCTCTTTCTCTGTCTGTCTGTCTATATATAGCTGGTAAGCAAAGAATTGCTTTAAATATGATAAATGGGAAAACGTTCTTAGCTCACAGACTTTATTAAAACAGGGTTAGCTTAGACCCCTGATTAGGATTTGTGCCTTAGCTCACCTTCCCAATCAAAGGGAACTAAGCATGATTCCATCTGGGGAGCAACAAATCAAAATAAATTGAATTAGTAATGTGGGATGCCTAACCATGGAAGAGCTGGGGGTGGGGTGTGGTTAGACTCAAAAGGCTCCTGCAGATGAGCACATAGTGAAAGATACTATTGAAACATCAAGGGTAAATTTAGTTCAAATGATCTAGCTTTAGGGAAATCTGTTTTCAGGCAAACCAGTAAGAAATTATTACAATTATTGAGATTAAGAAGCTTCTAATGTGACCAGAACCATATAATGGAAAAGGATGGTGACAAAGTCTAAGATGATATTGATAATCTTTATCAGTAATTGTTATATTAATATATTATGCATAATATTAATAATAATTATCATGAATAAAATATAACAACAGTAACACATTATGGGTTATAAGGTTTTCAAAGCATTTTTTAGTCTCATTTGATTATCTCATTGTAGAGGCAGCTGGTGGTATACAGTGCTGGGCCTGAATTCAGGAAGATCTGAATGCAAATCCAGTCTCAGATACTTACTAGTCATGTCACCCTGGGCAAGTCATTTAACCTTTATTTGTCTAAATACACTGGAGAAGGAAATGGCAAGCCGCTCCAGTATTTTTTAAGTTCTTTAGGAACAGGTACTATATGGTGCAATGAAATAAATAGAATTCTGTTTCAGGGTCTTAATTCGGTCTCTGCCATTACCAAGATTCATGATATTAGGCAATTATTCTTGATTCTTTTGGGTTTTGAACCCATGTAATGAAAATGTTGGACTTGGTGATATTTTATATCCATTTATTTTTAGGAAACTATAAAAGAAACATTTTTTCAGGGCAAAGAATGTGCTTTCTTTATAAGGCTACCTAGGAGACCCATAAAATCATAACCCTATGTAGTAAATTTGTTGACAGAAAAATGCCATCATTAATTTATAATTTAATAACAACAACAATATTGATAAAACAACTATTTATATAATGTTCAGTATGTATCAGGCACTGTGGCACTTTACAGTAATTATCTCATTTGATCCTTATAACAACCTTGCTATTATTATTTTCATTTTACAGCTAAACTAAAACAAATAGATGTTAGATGACTTGCTAAGGGTCACACAGCCAGTAAGGGCATGAGACCAGATTTGGATTCAGGAAGATTTGAGTCCATGCCCAGAACATTCTCTATTGCATCACCTACTATTTTTTTTTTTAATTTTTACTATTTTGTATCAATCCTGTCATCACAGAATGTGATTGCTACATGATGTGAATGTTCTGCTCAGGGTTTTTGAATCCCTACAATTGTTCAGATTTTGGCATAGTGACTAAGGAATTACTCAGAAGTAGTTATGCAAATTGCTGTTTCCTCTGAGAAAGAGTGAGAACATGGGGATGGGAATGTTTGTTTTCTCAGCAAATACTTTGGTTTTTCTCCTTTTGTGTTTAGTGAGGACAATTAGTTGCATGTCATGTGAACAGCTACAATGAAGACTTTAACCATAAATGCATTAACATAGCGGTTTAGAGTTCAATGATATAAGTGCTGATTCAAGTACTAAAAAATTGTTATGCCCCAGGGAAGTCTTATGAGGACTTTAAATCTTCTCTCAAAATAAGGATTTCTTAAAAAATGTATTTGAAAGAAATGCTAAATTTCAGTTAGAAATTAGTACAGATAAAGATGTCATGTTTCCTACCATTTAAATTCACAGATCTCCTGAATTTATCCATAGTCCTCTAGGAGTGGGAGACTTTGTTGAACCAGGTTAAGATCTTCTGCTCTAGAGAAAATTGAGTTTTTTTTCCTACTCATTTGGTTCTTTTGACATCTTAGACGTGAATTTTTTTTATATCATTACAAGAAGAATAACCATTACTCTACTTAATAGTGTCCTCAAAATTCATTCTCCAAATGTACATTTTTTGTTGTTTTTTATTTCCTCTCTTTAGCCAAGCATTATAGCTGTGATTTGATTATGCTATTTGTGCAGGATTCATTTCCATCTTAGTCTGCAGCTTCAGAGGCTCAAATTTTGTATTTCAGCATTACAAACAGGTTATTCATTTCTTCAGTGTACATACATCCTTTAAGATTTCTCAGGACAAGAGAGAAGATATATACCAAGCATGACAATAAAGGACACGTTGTTTTATACATTGAGTGCTATTCAATGATTTTTAAAGGACTTGCCCATGTGCAAATCTCCTATCTTATTCAGGAGAAAATGAACTGAACCCATAATTTAATAGGAAGAAGAGAGTAGCCAGAATTGTTTTAGGAAAATTAGACTGTAATTGTAATGACCTCTAGTTCTTCCCTGATCTGAAGGTTAGTCTTTTTGGATGCTTGTGTATTCCAGTGATATTGCATGGTTTTATATATCTGATTTTTAAAAAAATGAAGTTGAAGATCACCCAAAGGGCAATGGAATTGTGTATAGTGGGCATGATCAGGTTGAAACATGTAATAAATGAGGAATTACACAGGAGAAGAAGGGTAAAGGATGCCATTAAAAAAATTGCATGACTGCCAGAAAAGATGGGACAGTCACATAACAAAATCAGGGGATATTTGAAGGTATAGCCTCTGTGTTCCTTTGATATTTATACAGTGTTAAGTGATTTAGAGAAAAGCTTCAAGTAGATCCTCTCTCTATATTTTATTAGAAAATAGAATGATGATGATGATGATGTTGATGATGATAGTTAACATTTATGTTGTGCTTATTATGTGTCAGACACCATACTAAGCACTTTACAATATTATCTCATTTGACTCTCACAACTACTCAGGGAAGTAGGTGTTATCTTTGTTCTCATTTTACAGATAAGGAAACTGAAGCAAACATATTCTGCTTTGGTCCAGAGGTCAGATAGTAAGTGTCTAAAGTCATATTTGAACTTGTTTTCCTGATTCTGGTCCCAGTGTTCTATTCACTGGGGATGAAGAGGAATCATACAAAATCAATTGATATTCATATGCTGTCATTTACATCATTAAAAATTAAATGTATGCATGTATGACATTATAGATCTATTGACAGTAAAATACATGCAAGATACTGGGGATTCAAAGGCAGAAATAGAACGATCCCTACCTTGAAGAAGCTTATATTTTATATGATATATGTTTTTTATATGAAAAATATGTTTTAAATTTTTAATTCTGCTTCATTTTATTATAATTATTTCTCTCTCCTCAGTTACCTATTAAATGTTTTGGCATTTTAATATTTCTATTTTAACATATTCCACCTGTTTGGAACACAGACTATTTGGCACAGCATGGGTGTGGAGTTGTGGATAATAGCCTGCTCCATAGAATTTGACAACTGAAAGGTCTCTAGTCAATTCCATCCCATATAGCTTGGGTTCATGTACAGGATTTATAACAGGTGACTCTGCAGGGAGAAGTTGCTGGTGATTGTAAAACCATCCTAATTATTTTACAGGGTGGAAGTAGGACTCTGAATGTGTTAAACATGAGAGAAGCAGGAAATGCTATGGTGTCTTGGGAAGTTAGGGTTTTAGATCCTTAATTTTTTAATTTTTTCTCTGGGAGGTTTGGACAGCTTGATCAGACACTAGTAAATATATCAGTATCCATGTTTCCCTTGGGAAAGTAATATCTAGGAAATATCACTAATTACACCCATATAAGGAAAAAGAATTACTCTGCAAAGTAATTTGGAATCTGATAGAAACAAAGGGAACAGTCAAGTTATAAAATCAAAGCCCATAGAATCAACTGTCTACCAGCACTATGAAATATCCAGATCTATGAATTTTTATTTCTTTTAGGTGGCAACACCAGCAGCAGGGACCTAGACCTTGACATGTCTTTTATTATTATTTTTTTTTTACCCCAAATTAACTAAGGTATGCAAGATATTTCTATGGAAAGAGCCTTCAAGGTCACCTGGTCCATCCCCTTATACTTCAGATCAGGAAAATGAAGTCCAATAAGATAATAAGATAGAATTACTTATCCAAGGTGACCCAAATTGTTAGTGGCAAAATCCAAAGGTTTAGAACACAAATCTCATGACTGCAGACAATATTTTTCCTGACAACATCATGTCACTTTATGTTTTCAAGTCTTAAAAATGTTTTTGTTTTCTCTCTCTCTCTCTCTCTCTCTCTCTCTCTCTCTCTCTCTCTCTCTCTCTCTCTCTCTCTCTCTCTCTCTCTCTCTCTCTCTCTCTCTTTGGTGGTAGTTAGAGGAGTCTTCCAGAAATTAACTTTAGGATCATAATTTGAAACTTAAAAAAGTAGAAATTATTTAATTGAATCATTGTGATCCAATGGAGGATCTAAAATGTGAAGCTAATGGTATGTTAATTATTAACAAGTCCTTTTTTATTTATGAGGTAATTGAAACTTAAAGAATGTGACAATAATAATAGCCAACATTTATATAGCACTTACTATGTTACTGGCACTAAGCTAAGCATTTCTGTTACTCACCTAAAGTCACATAGGCAGAAAGTGTTGGGGGCTTAATTTAAACCCAAGTATTCTGACTTTAAATCTAATTCTCTTGTCACTGTATAACGATAATTCCCAGTTGGATTTTATAAGCTTAAATCAATGAATGCTTTAACTTCTGCTACTTTCTTTAAAAAGTAGCACTAAATTTTAAATAGGAAAAGATTTCTGACTCATGTGAAAAGGCTTCCATAGGTGAGTTTAAAAATGTATATATACTGAAACTGTTTTGTTTAGTGTGCCCTTTGTCTAGATTACTAAAAGCTGGAGTAGGTAGACTGAACTATTCATTGGGTATACATAAACTTAAAATAAAGCTGAACCTAGCGCACATCTCTGTGGTAGCCTGGATCTTCAAAAAGAACATTTTATCCTAGAGATTGCTGAAAGAGGATTTAGCGAGTATGGCACATTATATGTGGTGAAATAGATTTTGAGCCAATGAATTGGGTATCCTACAGGGGTGGGGGCAAACAAGCCATGCTGAACAAATTGATGTTTCCTACACAAAAGAGGACAATGACATAGTTGGGATCTGTGCTACATACCTTGACCCTCTTGGGCTCTTTCCACATGAGTGAAATTCATGAGCAGGCCAACTGTTCCACTTCCTCCCTAATAGGCACCCCATCAGCATCCATCCCCATTAGAGATTTTGCAGTGTGAATTGTAGTGTTAGTTATGGTTGAACCATTGAAAGTAATACTTGGCTCTCTTTTCTATCAGAAGTCTTTAACTTTGTGGAAAGTCTCTGTCATGAGCCAGCTTCCTAGAAATAGCTGTTTTAGTAAGTCAGTAAAGTATTATACTATAAGAATTTAATAATAATAGTTAAACTCTTTTTTGCTTGGAATGTGCAATGGATAGTCCATAATGGCCTATTTCCTAACCAGTCAATCAAGATTTTTCTTTGGATTGGTTATCTCACTGAAGTGAGAATTCACAACCCAATTATTACTGCAACTCTAATTCATTTTTGTTACATATTTTAGCCTAATTATACCCAGCATATACATTTTCACTGCCATTTGAATGCTTCTCAACTTTAATCCTTCAAAAACTGTAGTGTCACTTGACTTTTTGCCATTTATCATTATTGGAAGAATAACGATAAAGAGACTAGACTTATTTCATTGATATTTTCTCCCAAGTGAGGAAACCCTTTACCAATGTTGTTTGGTGTTGTTCTGTACTTGAGTTGACACTGAGTGGTTAAGGTCCCTATTCAATGTCATATAGCCATTAGATGTCTGTGCAGGGGTTAAGTCCAGATGTTTCTTTATTGAAAGGCCAATTCTATCGACTATGCTATGCTATACTTTTTACTGAAAGAATATTGGTATTAAAAAGATGATTGTACTTTAAGGAACAAGCTTGCATTTGGGAAAGGATGAAAAAATATTATTAAACAAATAACTTTTTAATTTCATTAAGACAATCTCTCCTACTCAGTCAGCCATTCCTGAGCTCAAAATAACTTGCAGAAGGGAAGAGGAAGCCTGGCAGCATGTTAAGTAGGTGAATTTACTAGCCTTGAGATTGAAATTTTGCCTTGGATAATTCTTATATATTAAAATAATGTTGGCCCTTAACCAAGGTATCTCCACACATCTTTTGTTTGCTATTCAGGAAATGGGGAGAGGAGCATGAAATGAAACTGTTATGTCATATATCTTTTAGAGTCAGGAAACGAGGGTTATCCCTTAGAAGTGGTAAACCATATCAAAGGAAAGACATCTTGAATAAGTTTCACATGGCATTTAAAATGAAGGATTTCTTGGCCTTGGCCCCTTTTCACTGGACATATTTATGATGTGGAGCTTTAGAAAATTGAATTAAAAACCTTTCCCAGTCTTTGAGGCTGTAGTATTTTGAAGCATCTAAGTTCAAATAAGCCCTGGCATATTATCTGAAATGCCACCATAGTCTGTTTGATAAAGCTTTTTAGTTCCTGGCCTTCTATTGCTATGGCATTTTTTTCCATTGAAATATGTATCCAAATGGGATGGAATCTTACGTATTTACTGGGAAAATTGAGATCAGTCTTCCGATAAAATATAGTAGAGTGAAATTATAGGGATATAGGATAAATATGAAGATGTAACATCATCTCTTGGGGAGGTTGTGAATTCATTAAAAACTAATTATGATTGAAGATGGAAGAGTTATTCTGGTAACAATGTGTGATTAAACAACTCATCTGAACTTCCAGAACAGATCAATATAGGAGGGGCTGGGATGAGCTCATGGAGATAAATAAGAAGTATTTTTACCATTGTCAAGATAAAGATAATATTTTTTAGATCTGGAAGCATCATTATTAACAAACTAGCACTTTAGAAAGTGAGGGGACTCATGGATACAGAACTAAGAAAAAAATTATGGCTATAAGATGGCAGCATAGCATAATTGATTTAGAACCGAAAGAGAACCCATTTAATCTAGCAACCTCCTTTTACAGATAAGGAAACTGAGTCCTGGAAAGGTTAAGTGATGTGCCCACTGTTATCTGTCATAGCTACGTTTTAACTAGTGCAAACAATGAATTCTGCGAAGTGTTCACTTCTATTTGAAGTTATTAAAATTATAATTACATGAAATATGGTAAGTGGTTCCAGCACAAGGGAAACATACAGTATGAATTTGAATATTGGAACTAGTTCACTTAATTCATTGTTCACATAGTACAGTGTTAGATGGGATCCCAGAGTGAGGATTCATGACTTGAGTCTGTCCATCAGCAAACATTTATCAAATAGTTATTCTATGGTAGATATAGAGGCTAAGAAGTGAAGATACAAAGAAAAGCAAAAAAAAAATAACCAAAAGCAAACCCAAAACAAAATAAAACAAAAACAAAAAAAAGAGTTCCTTCACTCAAGGTGGAAGATAAAATATATGAATAACTGGTTAGATATAAGATGTATACAGAGTAGAGAATATTAATCTCATAGGAAAAGCAGCTGGGGAACTGGGACAGGCCTCAAACAAAAAGAAGATAGGAGTTGAGCTGAGTTTTGAAGGAAGCTGAAGAAACAAAGGCAGAGATAAGGGGGCTGGGCAGATCAGATGTGGGTGCTAGCTAGTGCAAAGGCAGTGAGTGTAGTGTTTGAAGAGCGTTAGGTATGCCGATGTATCTGGATGATAGAACATGACAAATGAAGCATAAGACTGGTAAAATAGGAAAGTTATCAAAGAGCTTAAACTGACAAACTAAGGAATTTATTTTTGACCTCAGGCCAAGCCTATTTGATCTTTATTTTGATCCTGATTACCTTAGAGTGAACATAAATAGCTATTGTTGATGTTTTGGTCAGAAACCCTGAGGATTTTCCCTTCTCAGATTGATTCCATATATGTGTGTGTATGAATATATATATTCCATATGGTACATGTGTATGTATGTACGTATGCATAAACACACAATATATTCATTTATCTATCTGTTCATTCATTCATATCTATTTATTTTTGACTAGGTAAAAAGATCATTTTTTGCTTCATTTTTTTAAAACCTAGCCTTACTCAATAAATGAGTAACTGCTTTAAACTGAGACCCATTAAAGATCTTAACTTAGAAAGTCCAAGGTCTCCCACTGCATCCAGAACCATGTAAATCATCCCGATCCTTGTCTTGACACTGGACTCAGATGGTTCTGGAGGAGAAAGTGAGGTGACAGGTGACCCTGCACAGCCCTCCCTCTCTCAAATCCAGTTCACTAGCATATCATGACATTACCTCTTCGATATCATGGTCATCTTCAAGAATGAAGCAGCAACAAAATAGAGAATACCTGGATTTCATTATTTAAAGATGAGATGGGTCAGACCAAGATTTTAGAAAATAATCACCTTGGCAGCTGAGTAAAGAATGGATTGAAGTAGGCAGATTTGTTAGGAAGGCCATTTGGAAGATTATCATAATAATCTAGGTGTGAGGTAAGGAAAGCCTGACCTAGTGGGGTAGCTGTGTGAGTAAAGAGAAGGGGAGCTGTATGAGTTTGAAAGATAGAAATAACAAGATTTGATAACAGATTGGATATGTAGGACAAGTGAAGGTGAGGGATGAAAGAGATGGGGTACAGCAGGGTTGGGGAGAGTATGGTTGAAGTGGAACTATTGTAGTAACAAAGGGATCAGTTGGGAACCGGAAATGGTGTTTATGTAGCAGTAGGTTGGGGTATTCATAATCCCTCAAGTGGACAAAATATGGCTGAATAACCATTTAGGAGTGAGTTAAACCTTAATAAACATCAATCACTATTGAGAGATACATTGATTTCATGATAAGGAGGTCTTTTCTCATTAAATATTGTGAGGTCCTAAGACTCCTACCTCACAGTTGGGCTTCTTAAACGTTTTCCACATGCAATCCCTTTTCACCTGAGAAATTTTTATACGTCCCTGAGTAAATAGGTATGTAAAACAAAATTTGCTGATAATAAATCATAATTTCAACACCTCACATTCACTTACAAGATCCCATATGAGGTTGTGATCCACAGTTTAAGCAGCTGGGCATTAGAGTGTGGAAAGAACACTGATTCTGTAGTTAGAGATCTGAGTTCACATCTCGTCTTTACCTACTATTAACTGTGAATTTTTCCCAGATATCTTTCTTAGACCCTCTTCTTCCTTTTATCTGTGTCCTCTTACTTGATGATCTCATTAGCTCCTATGGATCCTATCATAATTTCTATGCAAATGACTTATATTTTCTCTCTTAAACTTAAATTTTCAGTCACTGATAGATGTTCACTTGGATTTCTCAAACTGTATGTCTTATAAACATCTCAAACTCAACGTGTCGACATTTTTATTCCTAGAACCCATACTTTTCCCATACTTCCCTTCCACTATCAGGTGCATTATCAGTTTCTCAGGTTTACAATTTTACTCTCATTCTTATTTCCTCATTCTCAGTCATCCCACAACTCTAATTTATGACTGAATTTTCTTGTACCTACATTCACAACATTTCCCTTCACTATTCATTTTCTTTGCAACATTTTTTTTCATTCATACCTTTGCCCCCCTCCCCGCCTCCCCCCCAATCCAGGATCTTTTTACTTCACATCTAATTCATTTCAGAATGCTTCTAATTATCTCCCTGTCTTTAATATCTCCCTAATACAATCCTTTCTTAATCCAGATGTCAAAGCACAAATCTGACCATGTGAATTTCCTGTGCTTAATAAACTTCAGTGGCTCCTTGTTACCTTTAAGATGAAATATAGACTCCATAGTTTGGCAGATAAGATTCTTAATAACCTGACCTTTCCTATACCTATTTCCTTCTTATTTTTTATATTCTTTCATTCAGTGTGTAGTTCAGCTACAAGGGTCTACTTTCCATTTCTCCAAGATTTAGATATCTCTCTGTACTTTTTTTTTTTTTTTTTACTGATTGTATACTATGCCTAAAATGTTATTTACATTTTGACTTCATTGGCACCCCTAAAAATAATCCCAAATATCACCTCTTACAAGAAACATTTTTGGTTCTTTCTCCTGCTAATGTCTTCCATCTGAAATTACCTTCCATTTATAATTTATATACTTCATATATATATGTATATATATATACATATATATATGTATATACATGTTTTAAAGTTCTTTTCTCCATTTTTTAAATGAGCTCCTTGAGGGAAGGAACAGCATTGTTGTTGTTGTTGTTGTTGTTGTTTTTAATCTATAGCTTTCAGCACAGTGCTTAGCACATAAGAAGTGCTTAATAAATACTTTTTACCTATTGACATGACTAACATAAAAATTAAGATTCAGTCTTTTCATTAAGATGCATGGCTTCCCATTATATAGATGTGAAATTCCCCTTGTATTCTACACATCTGAAATGCCACATCTAATTGCTAGCTCCACCTTTTAGTAAGAACATTGGTAAGTTAAAGTGTATACACAGGAACACAGGGTGATAAAGAGCCTTGAATTCTTGACATATGAGGATCACTTGAAGGATCTTGGAATTTTCTGCCTGGAGAAGAAAAGATTTAGGTGAGCACATGATATCACAGTGTGTGAGAGCTATAATGAGATATATTTTGGATGTGAAGAAAAATTTACATGACAATAAAAACTATCCAAGAAGAAAAGCTACTTTAGGATGTACCTTCTCCAACTGGGCAACTTTAAGAAAAGATATATTAATAACTTGTTGGACATGTTATAGGAAATTCTTGTTCAGATAATGGATAAACTAAATAGCTGAGGCCTCTTCCAATTTAGAAATCCCATGATTCTGTTTTGTACTTCACTATATTCTCTTGGGTGCCCAGTACAACTCTGGGCAAAGATTAGGGGTTCAATGTATATTTACTAAATAATGAATGAATGAATGAATGAATGAAGCAGGGTGACAAATCAGGAATTAGAATTTAACTTCAAATTGAGTCTTCTATGAATTAATTTTGTCTTGTGGAGAAACACCATAGTTATTAATTATTTTATAACTTCTGCATTTAAAATTAGTATCATCATATTAATTTTTTAATTTGTGATAAGTTACAAAAGGAAAGTTCTGAACAGAAAGTCTAATTATGAAGGAAAAAAGTAGATGACTTATAAAAGATGCTCACTTTGAAACATGTTAAAATGTATCCCAACTTTGAGACATACAACCATCATTTTGAATGTAGTAGCAGAATTATTATCCTGTTTTCTCAATTGAAAACATTGTGCAGTAGTTTCCAAGAACAGTGTCTCACTTTGGAACCCTAAAATGAGAATATCATATTATAGCAAAACAAAATATTGAAGAGAACACAACACATTAGGTACAATCTTTACCTTATGGTTCTTTTAGGTGATACCAAAAAAATATGTGTTTGTTTTGGGATTATTTTTTTTTAATAAATTTGACTCGGTTCCCTCTATGTTTCGGAACTGAGGCCTTATCAGAGAAATTTGCTTTGAAATTCTTTTTACAATTACTTTTGCTAACTGTATCCCTCCCCACATCACTTATTCTCTCCATTTACCCAGTCCCTTCTCAAAAGTGTTTTGCTACTGACCACTCCCTCCCCCAATATGCCCTCTCTGTTATCACTCTCCCCCTTCCCATATCTCATGCCCTTCCTATTTTCCTGCAGGGCAAGAAAGATTTCTATACTTCTGTTGAGTATATATGTTATTTCCTCTTTGAGCCAATCCTTATGAGAGTAAGGTTCTCTCTCTCACCCTCTCCTCCCCTCTTTCTCTCCACTGAAAAGGCTTTTTCTTGCCTTTTTTTAATGACATATAATTTGCACCACTCTACTTCTCCCTTTCCTTTTTTCCCAGTACATTCCTCTCTATTCCTTAATTTCATCATTTAAAAAAATATTATCCCTTCATATTCAACTCACATGTGTGCCATTTACCTATATCTCTATATACTCCTTCCAACTAACATAATAATGAACAAAGTTCTAATGAGTTATAAGTATTTTCACATGGAGGAATGTAAGTCATTCTGCTATTTATTTCTTATGGATCAATAATAGCCCATAACATTCCTATACAATAACTTATTCAGCCATTCTCAAGTTGATGGGCTCAATTTCCAGTTCCCTGCCACTACAAAAAGACACAAAATTTTTGTATATGTGAGTCCCTTTCCTTTTTTGTTATCTCTTTGGAATACAGACCCAATAGAGACTCTGCTGGATCAAAGGGTATGAATAATTTGATAGCCCTTTGGGCATAGTTCCATATCACTCTCCAGAATGGTTAGTTCAGTTTACAATTCCACCAACAATGTATTAGTGTCCCAGTTTTCCTAACCCCGCTAACATTCATTATTATTTTTTCTTATCATTTTAGCTAATCTGAGAGGTATGTAGTGATGCCTTAGAGTTGTCTTAATTTGCATTTCTTTGATCAGTAATGATTTAGAGAAATTTTTTAATGTGACTAGAAATGGTTTTGAATTACTGTGTCTGAAAATGATCTATTCATATCCTTTGATTATTTATCAACCAGAGAACAACTTATATTCTTATAAATTTGAGTCAATTCCTATATATTTTAGAAATGAGGCATATATCAGAACACTTACATGTAATGTCCAGCCTAGCTTTCTAGAGGTCCTCCGGAAGGGTTTTGGTCTTAGCAAGATAGACACCATAAGAATGGACAAGAATAGAGTCCAAAAAAAATGTTTGTTAGCTCTTACACAGTCTGCCTCTGTCATAGTCTAACAGTCTCCCTCAGCAGTCTGCCAGTCTTTCTTCTGTCTGACTACCTGTCCCCAGTTCTTATATACCCTATTACAATTACATCATTACAGCATATTGAATAAGTGTAAACTAGAGAACTATTACATCACCATGCTAAGTACTAAGTATAATACTAACTATATATAAACTAGATAACCATTGTCTCATTAATTCCTCTGAGTTAACACCTTCAAGTATACTTCTCCAGAATTCTGGCTTTCTACACTTAACATGTAAAGATTTTTTTCTCAATTTTCTGCTTCCCTTTTAATCTTATCTGCATTGGTTATGTTTCTGCAAAATTTTTAATTTAATATAATCAAAATTATCCATTTTGCATTTTATATTGTACTCTAGTTGTTCTTTGGCCATAAATTCCTTCTTTCTCCACATATCTGAGAGGAGACGATCCTTTGTTCTTCTAATTTGTTTATAGTATCATTCTTTATATCTAAATCATGAACCCATTTCGATGGTAGCTTTCTGTTTTCTTTTGCATCACTCAATTCTTTTCCAATTTTTTCTCTTATCATTTCTCTTGCTTGATTTTCAAAGTCCCTTTTGTGCTCTTCCATGGCCTATATTCTTACTTTTCATGGAAGCTTTGGATGTAGGAGCTTCAAATTTGTTACCATCTTCTGAGTATGTGTTTTGATTGTCCTTGTCACCATAGTAACTCAATGGTCAGAAATTCTTTTTGTCTGCTAAATTTCTTAGGCTATTATTTGGCTTGTAACTTTGTTAAAGTAGGGCTCTATTTCCAGGATGGAGAGTACACTGTCCCCAGATTTAGGGGTTTTGTGCAGCTATTTTCAGAGACCCTTCTAGGTACCTGACCACAAGCCTTCTTTTTGTCCCTGGAGCTATAAGCAATGGCCCTTATTCCTGGCCCACTGATCTAGTATTCTACATGAACAGGTGCAGAGAGTTGGGGTGGAGGTTGTACTAGCATTTCCTGCACTGGAACGGCCCTCTCCACTGAAATTCCAAATTCACTTTGGTGTTCCCAGACCAAGAGGTCCAGAATCCTCCA
The DNA here is from genome assembly GCF_048593235.1 of Sminthopsis crassicaudata. NCBI lineage: Eukaryota > Metazoa > Chordata > Mammalia > Dasyuromorphia > Dasyuridae > Sminthopsis > Sminthopsis crassicaudata. The sequence goes on along the minus strand of NC_133621.1, from coordinate 73,757,670 downwards.
AGACTATTACTGACATTAAAGATCTGGGCTGGGGTTGGGCCTTGGGTTGCACTGGTGCATCCTGTGTTGGGATTAAGTACTGAGCTCCCACCTTGGTTCCTCAGACCTTTTCTGCTAAGCTTCTAAATTACCTTCAGATCGAAAATATTCTGCTCCATCTTTTGGGGTGTTCTGACACTTTAAAATTTGCTTAGAGTCATTATTTAAAGGAATTTGGAGGGGTTTGGTGGACAAGTAGGACAAATCCTACCCTTTTATTGGCTATCTTGGTTGCACTGTTTTGGGACATTTTAATAGTTGCTAAGCCAAAGGCCTATGAAAGAGAGATTTCTTTGGCATTTTGTTTTACTTTTTTTTCCTACTAGGTGATGTAAATTTGAGAAGCATTAGCTTGTGCCTAATTGAAAATGCATGAGTTCTCTATTTAATCATTAGTTTGTCATTTAGATTTTCCCCTTCCTTTACACCTTATATAATCTGAACAATAACTAGAAGACAAGATATATTTTGATTTATTTGCCTATAGTTATGCTTTTCCAAACATATGTAATATATATATCATATATATATATCATAATTTCTATTATGTAGCAAATTCAATTAATATTTAAGATATTATTGTCAGAGTTTTTAATTTTGTCTCTTGAGTAGCTCTAATATATTGTCTCCTCTTTAGTCACCTCCTCATATGAGAACAAATATTTTGTAGGACCATTGTATTCAATGACCTGGTAGCAACTATTCTAGTCACCTGTCATTTGTACTTTTTTCTGAAGCAACTCTATCCCACAGCCTAATCTCTTAGATGTGGACAGTATTGACAAAAGAATCCAATCTTCTTTTCTGTTAACTAGAGAAACAGTGAGGTCAGAATCTAGGCCTTACATTTGGCGTATAAAAATCTCTATATTCTGTCCAATTAAGCATTTCTTTTTAAATGGAGATTACCCTAAATTGAATAGTTTTATTAGTAGTCTAAAATGGCAGCAAAAGATTAATTGTGTTAATAATTAGAAAAGTGAGCATATACATTTGTTCCCAGAGGAGCTGCCTCAGGCTTAGTATATTTCATATCCGTTTAGTAAAGCTTTATGTGTACAAGCTATAAACAGTCCATCTGTTTATGACACCGAATTATGCAAAAGAATGGAAAAATGTCTTCCAAAAGTTTTTGCAACAGGATGAAAATCACATTTTCAATAGAATTCAAAAGAGAATAACAATGAATGTTTAGATAGTACTTGAAAGTTTGCAATCTGCTTTACAAATATTATTTTATTTTATTCTGACAACAACCCTGACAGGTAGAGCTATTATTATCCTCCCAATTTTGTTGATGAGGAAACTGAGGGGAAGAGAAATTATGTGAGTTGTCCAGAGTCAAAACAACTAAAAGTGGTTCCATTGAGAGCTCCCCCTTATAATCAACATCTAGTTACTTGGCTGGATTGTGATATTGTCTTAGACCTCACTTTTGCTTCAGACATAGACTCTGGATATTTAGCTTCAGGGCTTAGCTTCCTAATTACTTTCTCCTGTTTACATTTATTTTGAGTCAATCAATACCCAAACAATGACCAAATGGGCTTGGCCTAGGACCTACTGGTGGCCAATTAGAATCAGATTGGCTTTGATTTAAGCTTAGTCTTTAAGAAAGAAATCTAGCCAGTAAACCCCAAAGAACAGATGCAGCCTCAGTCAAATTGAGACCTGTTGAAGACCTTAGCTAAAAAGGGGAGGGTCTCCCATTTCATCCAAGACCATCTCCAGTTGTTTTGATTTATATCTTGTCACTGAATCTAGAAGACACTAGAAGGGAAAGTGAGGCAGATGACTTTGCACAGCTTTCCCTCACTTAAATCCCATTCACTTGCATGTGTCATGGCATCACCTCCCTGATGTCATGATCCTCTTCGAAGGACAAACAATCCTCTTGTTTAATTTCACAATGATTCAGTTCCATCCTGATGATCCAGAACCAAGAAGGTGTCAATCAGCATCTTGCATCTTACTCAGCCTTAACACCTGTAAAGAACATAGGTTTTGCTTTATTTAAATAAAACCCAAACATAAATTTCTATCCTTGGAAGCAGAGGGTGACAGATCAGGTCGATATAGATGCTGCAATATGTACTGTCAAAAATTATTGTCATAAGTAACATCAATGATATTTCTTTATTATATAGCAGAGAACTGCTTAATGGTGAGTAAAGTCAGAGAGTTTATATCTCCTGATGTTTTCTGCTCAGCTAGAAAAGAAAATCTATGCTTATCATAATTCTGATAAATAGAAAACTTTAATGATTGATTGATTGATTGCTTGGTTGAATCATCATATATCTGAGGAACTGGAATGGAGTTTGTGATGGACCACAGATTTTCCATGCTTGACACTATGATATACAAAATCTAGTCTTCCCATCCAAAAAGAATTGTGTTGTTGGAACTATCAAATCCAAATCAGGGAGGATTTCTGTGCTAGTTATCAAAATCTGCCCACTCTTCAGCTATTCAGAAGTTATTTATAGATTCATCCAGAACTGGAAAGGAGGGTTGTGGTTAACTAGAGCAATTCCTTTCTTTATAGATGAGGATACTGAAGACTAGAGAAAGTCATGCAGTCATGCAATAAATCATTGGCAGAACCCAGACTCAAATTCACATCCTTGGACTCCAAATCCAGTTAGCAGACTCCAGTTTCTGAGTGTGCTTGGGCTAGAGAGCACATACTTAGATCATTTTGCTAAGGATTGTGACTTATGGCAATCACTGGTTGAATTGTCCCTTTGCCTTATTTTCTTTGTTTCCTTCTGGGGAAGTATCTTCGGAAATATTTCAGAAGAGAAAAGCTTTATATGTTATATTCCTGGGAGAATGGAATTTGCTTGTGAGTGTAATCTTGTCTATGTATATTTGTGAGGAACTGAATGGATTTGGGAGCTACCCTGAGATATTCAAGTTATCAAAGATCAATGACCACTAGATGAAGGCTGACCTCAGGCTAATCTCATGACTGTCTCAGAGCTTGTTCATAGACTCCATTTTTATATAGCAGCAGAGGGAGCAACTAGGAAAGAGATAGGTCCTTAACATGTTTTATGGCATATTTCCTCTCTTTTTTATAAATCATAATTAAATCGAAGTTTACCATTTTAACTATAAGCATAACCCCCCCACACATATAACTGCACTATCTAAAATCTTGATTAGACTTCCATTTCAAAGATAGGTTTTCTCTGTTTATCTCCTAGTTTCAGAATTATTATTAGGAATTACTTAATATTAATCAACTTACTTTGAACTTGAAAGGAAAAAATGCTTTTGACTCTTTAAAAAAGTTAAATAAAAATGAGTAGCAACTTTATATAAGATTTTGAGTGAGCCATATATGGAATGATGAATGTTCTCAAGCCATCACACTTTAAAATGCAACCAAACAGGTAATTATCATATACCATCAAGTATAATTATACGTGATGATCTCCATAAAATCCTACAAGTTAATATCTCATATTAGCAGTTAATCACACAGTTTAAATGGGTCTGTGCTGCATTTTTATGAACTTGTTCATCTGCATTGGTAAAGAATGCAAAGAGGACCAGAGAAGGAAGCCAATGATTTCTTTCTCACTTTTCATTTTAGAGGGAAATGTGTAAAGTGGATAGGAATGTTAAACATTTATTACCACTAAAAGGCAGCATAGACTAGTTTAAAAAGAACTGGACTAGAATCTTCTAATGAATTAAAAGCTTTTATTAAGTACTTACTATGTGACAAGCACTGTGTTAAACACTGGCGATAGAAATAGCAGCACAAGTCAATCTCTGCTTTCCAGAAACTTACATACCAGTAAGGGAGAAATAGCAGAAATAAAGGAATAGTGGCCAAAAGATGAAAGAAATCACAAGTATGGTGAGTCCCCAAATCTGGGGAAATAAATTGCTAACTTAAAAAAATAGTAGAATTAATTAGATTGTTGTTACTAGTAGAAGAGGAGGAAAGTTAGTTGCCGTGGGTAAGGGGGCAGGAGAGCCGGTAAGAGGGCAGATGAAAAGGAGATTTCTCAAGGAAATAAATAGATAAGCATTGTCTAGGATTCTAGGATCTGAATTTGGAACCAGTTAAATGCATCAGGACATACTTTTGACTGGGAATTAGAAAACTTGGATCCTAATCTTACCCCTACCACTGATTCATGAGAAGTCATCTCTGTTCCCATTTTCCCAACTGCAAGTGGAATCATCCTCTTTTTCTTTAACAATATTTATTATTTTTCTGATTAAAGCATGCTTATTTTCTCCTCTCCCCCACTGAATAATTGAAAAAGGAAAAAAAAACCCTCTCCATATCTCTATAACCAATGTGCAAAATCAAACAAGTTTCCACATTGTTTATGACTAAAAACATTTCTCATTCTATATTTTAGATACACTATCTCTCTGGTAGGAAATGAGCAATGTGCTTCATCTTTGTTCCTGTGCAGTTATAGTTTTCATTGCATTGAGTTAAAAAAGCTATTTTATTTTAAATTTATTTTTCTTCATATTTTTTAAAAATATAAATTGCTCTAATTCTTCTCACCTCACTCGGTATCACTTTATAAAGGTTCCCTCTGCAATTGTCCATTTTTTTTCATGTATTGTGACATAGCCACATATGATGTCACATTTCAAAGAAGAAATAAAAGCCCTAAAATCATATTAAAATGTTCTATCAAGAGAACATAGTACAAAACAACAAGACTATGTGATAATCAAATCTGATGGACTTGGCTCTTTTCATATGACAATATTTCTTTAGACCTTCTTTAACTGATGCACACTCCCTTGTTTTCCAGGGGTTTTTTAAGTTGTTGTTGTTGTTACTATGAAAAGAGCTGCTATAACTAATTTTCTATTTATTATTCCTTTTCTTCTTTCTTTTATATTTTTGGATTGTAGACCTAGTAATGATACAATTGGGTAAAATGATATGCACAGTTTAGTGACTTTTAAGGATAGCTCCAAATTGTTTTTCAGAATAGTTGAATTGATTGATAACTCTACTAATATCAAATTAGCATAACACTTTTATCTCAGCCTTTTTTGTATTTGTCATTTTCCTTTTTAGTCATATTTCCCAATCAGATGAGTATGAGGTAGAATATCTCTATTGCTTTAATTTGTATTTAAATGATTTAGAACATTTAAAAATTTAATAATAGCTTTTTATTTTCAAAATGCATGCAAAGATTTTTTCAACATTCACCCTTGCAGAACCTTGTGTTCCAAAATATTCTCTCTTCCTTTCTCCTCCTCCCCTAGAAAGCAAGTAATCCAGTATAGTTAAACATGTATAATTCTTCTAAATATATTTCCACATTTATCATGCTGCACAAGAAAAAAATCAGATCAAAAAGGGAAAAATGAGAAAAAACCCAACAAGTTAACAACAAAAGAGATGAACTACTATGTTGTGGTTCACATCCAATCCTCCTAGTGTTTTTTTTTCCTGATGCAGATGGCTCTTATCATCACATCTATTGAAATTGGCCTGAATCACCTCACTGTTGAAAAGAGCCAAGTCCATCAGAGTTGATCGTCATCTAATTTTCTCATTGCTTGTACAATGTTCTCTTTGCAGAATATTTTTAATATGATTTTTGAGGGCTTGTATTCCTTCCTTTGAAAAGTGCCATCATATACTTTTATTAGAGAATAGCTATGGTTCTTGTGAATTTGAAATAATTCCTTATACATCTTGGATATATGATTTTTTTTTTGTCAGAGAAATTTGCTTCAAGGAATTGTGCTATGTTGGCAATTTCTGAAGTATAGGTAACCATGGTATTCACTGTCCTTTTTCACACACCCCTCTATTACTAACAAAATTTGGTGATTTATAGAGAAAGCAGATCAAAAAATCAAACTGGAAGTGTTACGGGCTCACTAGAGTAGTGTAGGCTATAATGTTGTATTTAACTCTTATGTCAATGCAAGTATCTCCTGATAGGACAACGAGGTAACATAGGCAGTTCATGATATATAATATATTGTAAATTGCCATTGCTATATGAGTGACTATAGTAAGTAAGATACAATTAAAACTCAATTTCTCTATTTATTTTAGAGAGATAAGCATTTATTAATCTAATCCTATGTTCTAGACACTGTGCTATATTGAATACATTAGTTTTTTGTTTTTTGTTTTTTTTTTGAGGTAATTGGGGTTAAGTGACTTGCACAGGATCACACAGCTAGAATACATTAGTTTTTAAATTAATAAATACTATATAATTTATTTTGATATTTTGAAAAATATGTGATTTCATTGATACAAGAGAATTGATATAGTTCATAATAGTTTTGTATTTATCTTGCTTCTGAGGCTGAGAAATTCTTCACTTCATGTCCAGACTCCATGTGATGAACCTACTTATGTAACAAAATTTTGATATAATAATTTAATGAAAGATGCTTTGGGAAAATTAATTTTTAAAAATAATTTAAAAATTGAATGACACACTTAAAAAAATCTCTTTGTAGATAAAATCCATGCCCAGATGATGCTAATATTTTCAGTACAAAATGCAGTTTTCCTAATACATGATAAAAATAATAAGAGCTGGCAAAGAACTTTACATAAATTTTCTAATTCAATTTGATTCTCACAATGGATGAAACACACACATACACAGAAAGAAAACTGATTTGCCTAAAAAAAACATTTAGCAATTTTCTGACAGAATTTGAACTTGTCTTTTTGATGTCTACTACAAAATACTTGATAAGTTTCAGAAAGCACTTTGCCCTCATGGTAGTACTTTTAAACTCTCATTCTAATTGGCAGGAAAATGTTAAAAAAGTAAAGAAAGTAGATTACATAGTCAGTGTGGATATCATGGTTTCAACTCCTTCTATATACTATTATATTTCTCCTCTGAAGAAGGGGTTGTGTGGCCCATGGGACAGATTTTTCTACTTTGATATATCATCATGATGTGCATGTGACCCTCAATTGTCAAATGTTCTCTCAACTTTGGGCAAGTTTTTATAATTCTTACCAAGTTGAAAAATCTGAAGATAAATCAAGAAATAGATCATCTATCTGTACTTTGAGGATATGATTTGTTAGTAAGCTGTAGAAAGGATTATTAACATAATGGTGAATACCACATGTGAATTTTTCAGTTTTTCTAGTTCAGGGAATCCTAGATTAGGATTTTGTATGTGATTTTAGAATAAATACTTATAAGCATAATTCAATTTGCTGTGTTTTGATTTATTTTATTTTGCAGATACTGGGTTTTTTTTTTTTTTTTAACATATTGAAGATTTTGGGCAACTCTGTACCATTTCCCCAACAGCATGTGTGCATACCATGAATCTATCATATTTTGGTAATCTCTTGATATTTCAAACTTTTCACTACTATTATAACTGTTATGGTGCTCTGTGACCAGGAATCTTTGATGTTACTGTTGTAATTGTTTTGGAGTCCCATGGATTGTAGTTATATAAGGTGGCAAACTTAATTGATAAATGTTGTGTGTGTTCTGACTGCTCCACCAATGCTCTCTTTCCCCATATTTCTCCCCTCTCTCAGGCCTCCTTATTCCCTGAATCAAAATAAGATTGAAATTAGCTCACAGTGACCTCAAAGTGTTCAAGTAAAAGGAAGAGTCAATGGATGTGGCAAACTTCATTGTTATCTTATTTTAAGACATACCCAGCCACTGGACTTTCAGCAGCCATCACTCTGATCAGTCAACAGCCATTAATATTGAGGCCAGATCATCCACCAACAAAAATATTGTGATTCATTGAAGACTTAGATATTGCCTAGCATTTTTAAAGCAATAAATTATTTTTAATTAAGTTATATACATTTTAGGTATAAGTGCACATTTAAAAAAATGCAATATAGTATAAACATATTTTTATATGCACTAAGAAGCCAAAATATTCATGTGACTTGCTTTATTGTGATATTCACTTTGTTGCATTATTCTGGAACTAAACCCGTAATATCTCTGAGATATGCCTAGTATGCCCATAATTTAAATCATGTTTCCTTGGAAGGAGTAGTAAAGACCAGAGAATATTAATCTCAGAAGGACAGAAGCACTGAGATGTTCAATCTTTAGGAGTCAACAATGTGATCAAAGTGATTAAAAGTCTGCAAATAGATAAAACCTGGTTCTGGTTGAATCTCAGAGTGAGTTCAATGGTGAACTGAATCTAGCACTGAGATATTAAATTCTGAAGGATGTGATATAGAATTAGAATATAACTTTTTTTAGGGTTTTGTTGTAGTTCATTGGATAAAAAGACACAAATAGGATTATCAAACTATAGAATTGAGGAAAGTCATAGTAGGAAGACTATATTAGTTTGGATAATTAAAAATAAAATGTAGGGTGATTAAAATATTTTAAGAAGTAGTGATGTTAATGAGCAAAACATGTCAATAGAACAATATACTATAATAAGCATTTATTAAATGCCTACTGTGAGCCAGGAATTGTGCTAGGTGCTTGGAAAACATAAGAAGCAAGGTAATTTCTGTCTTCAAGGAGTTTACAATTACACACAAATGAAGCTAAAAGGTTAGTGGAGGGAGGAAAGGAGTACAGGGCATGGGCCAGGTGGGCATGAGTTTATACATGGAGTTTATACAAAGCAGGACAGTTGATAGAAAATAAGTCATTTGCTTATCAAGAAAATGAGGCAGCCAAAAAACTAATTATAGATAAGCATCATGGAAATTACAAAGAAAGTAAGGAGAGATTCCTTTTATTTGGAGGCAGGTAAAATCTTTATGGGATAGCTTGGTGGAACAATGGATGGAGTGCCAGATCTGGAATTAGGAAGATCTATATTCAAATCTGACCTCAGACACTTATTAGCTGTGTGATCCTGGGCAAGTCACTCAACCCTATTAGTCTAAATTTTCTCATCTATAAAATGAGTTGGAGAAGGAAATGGCAAATACTTCAGTATTTTTGCCAAGAATTCCCCGAATTGTGTCACAAACTATCAGACATTAGTGAAAAAAATTTTAAATAAAAGTCTCATGTCTGGTTTCATTTCCTAGCCAAACCTCTATGGTCCAAATGGATCAGGGTATAATAGAGATAGTATAATTTTCAAATATTACAAATTATAACAAATTAGACATTATAAAGTTGTTCCCATCTCCATCCAGGACCTCTTACTGACAGTGCCTATGAGTAATTCTATTCATCATCAAGGTTTGTTTGGGTCTCTTGAGTCTTCTTATCTTAATAGACTAGCTTCTCCTTCTTCAGATTCAAGTTCATTAGAGAATTCCCTTTCGAGGGTTCTGTACTTTTCCAGAGGCCAGGATTAGAACTCTAGCAAGTGACTTGCCTGACAATAATAAACCAGTAATTATACGATTTGTACCCATCCCCCATCTTTAAAAAGCATCATTATTTTGAAAAGTGTTCTTAAACATTTGCTTTTAAAAGTTGTGGAATAATCCAGCCATTCTGGAGAGCAATTTGGAATTATGCTTAAAAAGTTATCAAACTGTGCATACTCTTTGACCCAACATTGCTGTTATTGGGATTATATCCCAAAGAGATCTTAAAGAAGGGAAAGGGACCTGTATGTGCAAGAATGTTTGTGGCAGCCCTCTTTGTAGTGGCCAGAAACTGGAAACTGAGTGGATGCCCATCAATTGGAAAATGGCTGAATAAATTGTGGTATATGAATATTATGGAATATTATTGCTAAGAAATGACCAACAGGATGATTTCAGAAAGGCCTGGAGAGACTTACATGAACTGATGCTGAGTGAGATGAGAAGGACCAGGAGATTGTTATATACTTTAACAACAATACTATATAATGATCAATTCTGATGGATGTGGCCATTTCAAACAATGAGATGAACCAAATCAGTTCCAATAGAGCAGTAATGAACTGAACACTGGGAGATGATTATGAACGACTACATAGAATTCCCAATCCCTCTAATTTTGTCCGCCTGCATTTTGGATTTCCTTCACAGGCTAATTGTACACTATTTCAAAGTCCGATTCTTTTCGTACAGCAAAACAACTGTTTGGACGTGTATAGATACATTAAATACAATATTTTATACTTTATTATACTTTATACTTTATGTACTAATTATACTTAATACTAATTATACTTTAACATATTTAACATGTATTGGTCAACCTGATATTTGGCAGGGGGGAAGGAAGGAAAAAAATATATATGCATGGATAATTTTACAACATTGATAATTGCCAAACCTTTTGTTCTATTTTTTTTCCTTCCTTAAAGTATAAAATATATATAATGATATATTTATTGAAAAATAGGCAAGGTTAATGTTTAGGTAATGTTAGTTTTGCCAAATAACCCTATTTTTTCTATTTTCACCTAGAACTGAAATGGGAAAAGTCTTCATGAATTGTCAACATGTTACTCTGATAGAACTGACAACTTTGAGTACCCTACTCTGCCTGAGGCAAGGCTGGCTGGTTCTAGTAATTAGAGAAATCCCTAGGTAGGGAACTGAAAGATAATCCTCCCTAGTGGCAAGATTTGGGATAGAGAAAAGAAGAAATCTGAAGAATAGGCCATATTAGTTACCAGAGTGACTTTGGGTCATTGATTTTCTAGGGACTGAACAAAGTGGTGAAAATGGCTCTGAGTAGAGTTCAATATCCAGGGATTATGCTAAAATCTAGGTAGCCAAAATCCAGGGAATGTGATGAAGTTGAAGCTTTGTTTGAATTAATTGCTAACATTTTTATAATCTGTTAAAATTTGGAAGATTAATTTTTCCAACATATTGTGGTCTAATTTTTTTAAAAATAGATATGTACTGCCTCTTGCTTGTATTGATGCCCTGATATAATCCATATAGACTGTCACTTTCTGTTTATTCAGCCAACCCAGGCAAGTTTTTTGTCTTATCCATACTATTTGACTTACTGATCAGAAACCCACTTTTCATTTTATATCTCCTTTACATTCCATTAATCTATGGTATAATATGCTCATTCTTCAATGATGAATAGTAAGAAAGACAATGTTATATAGGATAATGCTTGGTGGAAGTATCTCAGATGACTTTAGTTTGTTGTATAATCATTGTACTAGTTACACTTGCAAGAATGTGGTACAAGATGAGAACATAAGGGGTAGCAGTGAATGTGCAGGATATGGAATTGGTAGAGTCTTCACAAACTTTACCTCCACCAAAACACCCCCTTGAAACCTGCTGAAACATTTTAGGAGGAGAGAAAAGGTACATATGACTGTTCTATAGTTTTACAATAATACAACTACAGACATTTGAGATATTTCCCTTAGTTGAATACATCTCACAGAACACTTTTTTTCTTCCCACCATTAGTGATAGTGAGGAATGAGCACATTATATCAAAGATTCATGAAACATAGGGTAGATACAGAATGAGGAATGAATTTGCAGGCAGTATGTCAAATGAGTTACTACTTGAATGATGGGAAAGATCTCTACTAGTGTAAATATTGTAGGGAGAGAAACAGACTTGCCTTCTGGTGCTCAATGGCTCTTTGGTAATCTACTAATAAACTTATTTTTGTTTACTTATTTGAATTTGTGGCATTCAACTCTCCTAGGTAGTTATTTAATACAGAAATTGATATATAAGATGCATTCAGGAAACACAAAATGGTTAGAAATCTAGTCTTCTGTGTAAAGTTCACAAAGAAGTTAAAACTACTTATGTAGAATTCAATAGGGTGGCTCAGTTACTCTAGATATAGAAGTATTGTTCTAGTTTTCAGTTATGTACTTTTTTTGCCAGTTATAATCAATTAAATTCAATGAACATTTACTATACACCTGCTATGTCCCAGATACAACATTAGACACTGGAGATAAAAAGAGAAAAATGAAACAGTTTCTGCCATCAAGACCTTATATTTTACTCATAGTGTGTGGAAAGGTAAACTTTTACCCAAAGTTCAGATGTGTGAGGTGAATTGGAAACCTTTACTCAAGATTTTGTCAGAGGGAGGTATATGGTACCTGTAGATTTCTTTTTGGAATAAGTGGATTATTTGTCTATAGTTAAATATGTAGAAGCAACTTAGCCATTGGAGTCGTGTCTACCAGCACCAAAATTGTATCATAATTCTGTTTAAGTCTGTGACAAAATTTAATGTTACTGACTCCCAAGATTGGATGGTGGATACCAAGAAGAGGTGTTTTGAACCTTCTGGCCATTTTATTGAATCTTGTTCTGAGACCAGATATTATGTGACTACACATACCAACTGATATTATATTACATTTCCGATCACTGGTCACAAGTAGTAGGTATGTAAAATCTTTAAGGCCATAGACCATGATGGTAGAAACTGAGTACTGCTCATAGGATTTCCACAGGAAGATTTATGCTTGGTAGTAGCAATCTCAGACAAAACTATTATGAAGTGAAGTTATTCTGGGTCTGTTGAGAGCAACTTCCAGTTGGTGCTTAGTGGCTTCAAAGTTTGTGCAATATGAGGAAGATTGGAGTGCTAAACATCGAATTTCATAAATCTATATGAAGATTACATTGCCTAGCTATTTAAATAATGATCAAGTTGAATTTAAAAACAAAATGCATTGGATTAGACATTACATTTCTGGATGGTCTGATGGAAATCTATGTTCTTATGGTTAAATGGATAATAAAGCCATAGAATTGACTTGCCATATTATCTAGTCTAAGACCCTATTTTTATATGAGAAAAAGAAGCAGAACATTGTACAGGTAATGAGGTTATATCAGGATTTGAACCCACATCTTCTAACTTTAATTATAGTACATTGTTCATGGTATCACACTGTCTGTCTGCTTCTCAAAGTCATGACCTGAAATATAACTGTGACTAAATACCTCCTCCTCACAGAAAGAAAAGAGCTCTTACAAATTGGTCTCTTTCAGGATTCATGGGCTTATGCCATAGAAGAAGATGAATGGTTTTTCTGAAAACAATGGCTGTCTTCATTTTCATTAATAATTCTTTCAGCAAATCCTGTTTCTTTCAGGACAGGGGCTGAGATGACTTAGGGTTTTTGGTTCATTAAATTCAACCTCCACCTGTGGTATAAGAAGAAGTTAAAATGATACAATCTAGAAGGATGATAACATTAACTACATATTTTTGGATACATAATTTTAAAGATTTAAAAAAATTTCTGAAGGAATGGGTATTTACTCAAACCCTGAATCTGTTGCCAACTTCTTGTGTGACCTTGAATGTTTCCTCACTTCCTTCACCTACAAAATAGTTTGTACTAAATGAGTTTTTAAATCAGTTAAATCTTATGAATTCATTTGGTCACTATTCCTCTTCTTTCACGTTACAAGAATCCTAATTGAATATTTGTTAACACTCACACACAAAACTCCATCTCCTATCTTGGTACCTTTTAATTAATTGTCCTAATACCTGGAATCTAATCCTTCTTAGTTCTAGTCTTTTTTTTTTCTCTTTAAGATATAGCCCAAGCACCATCTTCTATATAAACATTTTCTTGCTGCCTTCAAGTACTTCTTTTTCAAAACTATATATTTGTATTTATTAACTTTATGTCTATGCTATATGTATTTTATGTCTACTTGTTTTCTCCACTATTGGAAAGGAACTTCCATTTGAATATGGAATGTTTATTCTTTGTACTAGTATCATTCCAATTTGGCATATTAGATTGGCAAAGATGACAAAAATAGAGACAAAACAGTTTTTGGAGGAGCTCTTAGGCAATAGGCCCAGTAGTGCACTGTTGGTGGAGCTGTGAATAGATCCAGCCACTTTGGAAAACAATTTGGAACTATGTCCAAAGAATCACTATATTGTTCATATTTTTTTTTATTTTGCTTTAACACTACTAATATAATATCTATATAATCTCTCTCTCCCCCTCTCCCCCTCTCCCCCTCTCCCCCTCTCCCCCTCTCCCCCTCTCCCCCTCTCCCCCTCTCTCCCTCTCCCCCTCTCCCTCTCTCCCTCTCTCCCTCTCTTCCTCTCTCCCTCTCTCCCTCCTCTCTCTCTCCCTCCCCAGAAGAGCATTGAGAGGACCATCCTCAATTTGACCTATACCTATCTCAGCTGGATAGCTCATTTGAAGGAGTGGTGGACCTGGAATTTGGAAGATTACTTCTCTGTCTCTGACTTTGTCTGTCTGTCTCTCTCTGTATCTCTTTCTTTCTATTCTTTCTTATTTTTTCCCTCCTTCTCTTGCTTCTTCCTTTCCTTCCTTCCTCTTCTTTCCCTCCCTTCCTGTCTTTCTTCCTGACTTTTCTCCCTCCTTTCCTTCCTTGATATTACAATGAAATACTTACTTAATTTAAAGAGGAAAATAAGCCATACAAAGAAATTTCATGTAGTCTTCTCTTTCTTCTCTACTTTGTGTATGCATATTTCTTTTCTATGTGTTGTCTGTTAAATTCAAATATATATATATATATATATATATATATATATATATATATATATATATACTTACAACTCTGAGTATAGGCTAGATAATAATATTTTTGATGATTTGAAAAATAATTATATGACCATAAGAATAATACCTTCCCTACTGGACGTGTGATTTTAACTCATGTGTTAACTTAAAACCTTCTTTTGTTTTGAGTAAGGGCAAAGTTATACAGACAGCATGACTAATTTGCTCTACTTGCCACTTCTGGATCTTTGACATTACTGGGTATTTTCAGGAAGTGATTTCAAGGTTTCTGGACATGCTGTGAAGATATGGCAGGAGTATGCCTGGAGGGTAAGATAGGTCTCAGCAGACTGAAAAATAAAGGACAGTTACAGTGTTCTCAGGAAGGAAAAACTTGAGCTCTTCCTAGAAATGATTCCCTTTGTCTTGGGGCTTATTCACTTTAGAAAACAGGTTGGTTAGACCTTGTTCCTAAAATGAAAGATTCATACTTTTCAGGAGATTTACAACACCCTAATTTCTTCTAGAAGATTGACTGTGTAAGATAGAAAGAGGACAGTTATCTACTTCATAAATATTAGATGAATTATAAAGCCATTTATATGCATAAATTATCATAAAGGATATTAGTGTGGAGATTTTTATATTATCAAATTTATAATTATTTCCTATTTGTTTTGAAAATAGGTGGATAAAAACTTTTCTTTTAAAAATGTTTAAATTGGTGCCTTTTGTTTTTCATATCAAAATAATTTCTAGAAATATCTTTTCTTCCCTCCCTGCCCTGCCAGACAATCCTGCCTTTTAATAAAGAAAAACAATTCAGCAAAAACCTCCAATACAGAAAATGCATCTAACAATGTAAACACCACTCTGCTCTGATATTCTCCTACTTCTCCACCAAAAAGAAGCTATGCTTTAGACAAAAAAAAAAGCATTTTCATTACTCACTATATTGAAGCTAAGTTCTTATTCACTCTGAGTAGGAGCAGAGCCTACTAATTAAAACTGTGTTATATTAATTTTAGGAACAAATTATGTATTTCCATCCTTACTTCAAAAGAAGTAGAAACTAAAACTTATTACCAGCTCAGAAGATTTCTCTGTTGGAGTGTGTGCTTCTGTCTTCAACATTAATCATTATATCCTATTCATCCATACTCTGCCCAATTCCTTATCATCTAAGAGCCCACAGTCCATTATTCCTCATACAGTGAGGATCTGAAAATGAATCATTTGTCTATGACTTTCTGCCTTCTTGTTCAGCATAGTAAATATCTCTCTCACTTTTGTTCTCATCTGCCAAGCTTCATAATCTTGGACTTTATCACAGCTTTTCTCTGGGTATTCCCAATCATTTTTTGTTACAAAACATGCAGTACTCTCATAGATATATCTTTTAAATCCTATTCAACTCAGCAAACATTTATGAAGTAATTATTATGTTTACAATGCTATACAAAGTAAATTTTACTTCTCAGGATTATGTGAAATAGCTCCACTCTTTTTAAGTTCTATATAATGTTTTTCAAAGACTAGTCTGTTCTGCTTAAGAATCTCAACTTTTGGGGCAGCTAGGTGGCTCAGTGGATAGAGCACCAGCCCTGAATTCAGGAGGACCAGAGTTCAAATCTGGTCTCAGACACTTAACACTTCCTAGCTGTGTGACCCTGGGCAAGTCACTTAACCTTAGCCTCAGGGGAAAAAAAAACTAGGCAGGTTTGAACTAGATGTGTTAAACATTTTTATTTTCTTCTACAGAACTTTAGCCTGGTCACCTTTACCCATGATTCCCATTACTTTTATATAATTGGAAAAAGCAGGGAAATTCATGAGCATACAGAAAGATTATTACAATTGAGGAGAGCTTTATCAAGCCATAATGTAAAGAACTAAAACAAAAAAAAAAGTTTTGCCTGAAGATTTGAAGAAATACAAGTTGAGAAGATCTCATAAAGTAGATAGCTTTTTGTCCCTGGAAATGCCAAAATCGAGGTTTAATGACGCTCAGACAGTCTAAAAGGGGGTTTGTTGTTGACTTGGAGTAGAATTGAACAAGATAACATCTAAGGTTTCTTCCATCTTTAAATGCTATGTTTTTAGAAGAGGGAAGTCGATCTTAATGTATACACACACACACACATTTAGTTTGGCACAATTTTTAAGGATTTTAAATTATTTTAAAATTATTTTTCCACTAAATATTTGTAATCTGGTTTTCTTGTTGTCCTGTTCCCTAAATAAGTAAATACAAAAATAAAAGATCCTCATTATAGAAATGAATAGTCTGAGAAAGCAAGTTTTTCATTTTAGCCAAATTTGAAATGTAATTTTAAAATCTTTACCTCTTTTGCAGAAGATCAATTGTTAATTGTTTTTTAGTTGTATCTGACTCTTTGTGACCCCATTTGTGGTTTTCTTTGCAAAAATATTGGAATACTTTGCCCTTTTCTCTACCTCATTTTACAGGTGAAGAAACTTAGACAAATAGGGTTAAATGACTTGCCCAGGCTCAGTCAGCTAACAAGCCCAGATTTGAAGTCAGGAGTATGAGACTTCCTGATTCTAAGCCTAGAACTCCATCCAATCCTCTATCCTAGTATCCTGGAAAAATCATGTTTAATCCAGTATTTCAGACCACAATTGCATTGTTTCTTGTTTCAAAGTCTTTTAAAGTTTTTTTTGAGGGGAGTTGGTATATTTTCCCCCAAAGCAATATAATTATCACTGTACAAATTAATTTTGTATGCTTCAATCTGCATCAATTCAAAAAGATTCTCCATGTTTTCTCTATAGTTCAGTTCAATTGCAAAATATTCATGAGGAACGTGCTACATATTAAGTACTCTGCTTAGAACTACAAGAGATAGAAAAAAATTGAAAACTTAATAAAATTAGTTCCTGCCTCTAAGAATTTTAGTAAGGGATACATAAGGAGTAAGTATATAGATAACAAATAATAAAAATAGAAAGACTAGATGTCATAAGAATGATATTAAATTAATTGCTATTTAGAGAAGGGGAGATCCCCATCCCAATGTGGAAGTTCCTGGGAAAACTTAATAGGCATCTAATAATGTATACAGTAGCCCAAAAGTATCAGTGCATTTTAAAACTTTAATAGTTAATAAAGGGAACAAAGACTTTTTGAAATTATCAATATAGCATATTTATGCATATATATATATATATATATATATACACACACATAAATTCATGCATACATCTCTCCTATAAGTTCCACTCAAATCTGGATTGTATAAAGACTTGAGCAATCCAATTTGTTTGTATATAGTTTTTGATTTGTCTTTTGTGTGTCTTTTACTCTGTTTCATAGAATCACAGATAATGTGAATATAAAGGGACCTCAGGATCCATCTAGTTTAACACATATGAAAAAAGAATCCCTAACATACCATAGTTGATAATAATTATCATTCAACATCTGCTTTAAGACCTAAGAAAAAGAGTAAATTTGTGTCTTTCTGACTTCCCTCCATTGATTTTGATTCTTGATCCTTTAGGGCCAAACAGAGCAAGCCTAAACCCTCTTTCATATGACAATCCTTTGAATACCTAAACACAGTTATCATATACTCTATTCTCCAGGCTAAACACCCCCAACTCCTTCAGCTGATTGGTATATGATTATGAACTCAGTTACCATCTCATTCCTTCCCTTTTGGGGATTCTCTTACCAATATTCTTCTTGAACTGTGGTTCTAGAAATCAAATACAATATTCCAGATGATGTTTATTTATAGCTAAATGCAGCTCAAAGTCATATCAGTTGCTTCTAATGGTTCATCATATTGTTGACTTTTAATAATCTTGTACTTCAATTAAAACCACTATGCTTTTTCTAAATTGGTCTTTAATTATGAATCTCCTACCTTGTCCTGTTCAAGCTGATTTTTGTACCCAAATATAAATCTTTATTTTTATATAACTATATTAAATTTTATATTATTAAATTCAGTTTAATATTCTAACTTGTCAATTTCATTCTGAATCATGATTGTTATTCATTCCATTAACCATCTCTTCCAATGTAATGGCATCTGCATACCTAAAGAAATATGCCTTCAATGTCTTTATCAAAGATAATTACATGTATACATGTATATATATATATATATATATATATATATATATATATATATATATATATATATGTTAAATATTACAAAGCTCTTGGGTATTCTGTTGTAGACCTCTTGCCACAGACACTGAACTATCCAATGAGACTAATCTGAGTCTAGCCTTGATTGGAAGTATGATCCTTGAAGAAATGGACTGCCTTTATTAATTAATTTTTTGCTTATGTTTTAAATCTCTTGGCACATAACAAATGTTTAATAAATGTTTTTTTTAAATTTCCTTGACTTGAATTCATCTTATGATACTATCATCTACTTTATATCTCTTCATCTTCACTACGAAATAGCATTTGATACTTTCTCAAAATCTTTGTTAAAATCAAAGCAAATTGGGGCTAAATGGCAGCACCAGCCCTGAAGTCAGGAGGAAGTGAGTTCAAATGTGACTTCAGACACTTAACACTTCCTATGTTAAGTTAAGCTGTATGACCCTGGGCAAGTCACTTAACCCTAATTGCCTCAGCAAGGAAAAAAATAAAGTTCTCTTTCAAATGGCAATCCATTGAGTACCTAATCACAGTTATCATGTACTCTCTTCTCCAGGCTAAACACCCCCAGCTCCTTCAGCTGATTGGTATATGATTATGAACTAGTTAACATCTCAATTCTTTGCTTTTTATACTTCCTTATCAACTAATTTGCCAATTCTGCAGAAAATGAAATAAATTTAACTTGGCATGATATGTTCTTGATAAAGTCATATTGATTCTTTTTAATCATTTTCCTTTCTAGATTTAATAATAATAATAATAATAATAATGCAATTTAAGCTGAGTTTTTACATGTATAGATAGAATTTTAACATAATATTTTAATATTATTTTTTTTATTTCCAAATTCTAAAACCTCTTTCCCTCTCATTACTCTCCCACCTAAAGAGAAGATAATCAATATGATATCAATTTATATATGTGAAATCATGCAAAATATTTCCATGTTTGCTAGATTGTACCAAAAAAAGCAAGAAAAATAAAGTCAGGAAAGTGTATTTCAATTTTCATTCAGAGTTGATCAGTTCTTTTTTTGGAGGTGGATAGCACTTTTCATCATAAATCCTTTAGAATTTTCTTGAATCATTGTATTGATCAGAGTAGCCAAGTCTTTTACAATTGATCATCATTACAATATTGCTTTTATTGTGTACAATGACCAATGACTTTGTTTGGCTCACTTCATTTTGTATCAGTTCTTATAGATTTTCCTTTGCTTCTTTTTCTCTCTTCCTGAAACCATACCTCTAATCATTTCTTGGGGTGTAAGGTATGATCAAGGAAAACTAATACTTTGGTGTGAAGGCTGCTAGGCCCTTTAAATGGCTGCTTTCCACCTTTGGTGTCCATCTGATCCATCTAACTCTTATTTTAAGAAGCTATACCTTGCACAGCAATTCAATTAAACTCAATTCAATTAAATTTAGGTTAATAATAATGACAATAGAATAAATTTAATTATTGATTTAAGTTTTGCAAAGTACTTTACAATTATCTCATTTTATCTACACAGCTCTAGGTACTATTATCCCCATTTTACAGATGAGGAAACAGGCAAAAATAAAGGTTAAGTAATTTGGCCAAAGTCACAAAACTAGTAAATATCTGAGGTTACATTTGAACTCGGGTCTTCCTGTCTCTATCTTGTGCTTTATCCATTGTGCTTCTATCTCTCTGTTCTTCCTTCTCCCAGTATATCTTTATTTCTAATTCTTTCACTTTTTTTTGAGACCATTTCAACTCACAGCCATGCCATCTATGTAGACTAATTGCCCTGATAATGAGAAAGTTATCAGGAATTACATGTATTATCTTCCCTCCTAGAAATACAATCAGTTTAATATTATTCTCATATTATCTTTCTTTCATGTTTACCTGTTTACAGTTTTCTTCAGTGTTGTTTTAAATGTTATATTTTCTACTTCTATACCAGGAATGCTTGAATGGACTCCATTTCATTAAGTATTCACACACACCCCATAGGATTATATTCAGTTTTATTGAGCAAATTATTTTTAGTTATGATCCTAGTTCCCTTACCTTTTTAATATCATATTCCAAACCCTCTGCTTCTTTAAGATGAAAACAGCTAAATTTTGTGTCATTCTGATTGTGGCTATATAAGTTTGAATTTTTTTTTTCTGGCTGCTTGCATTATTTTCTCTTTGATCTAGGATTCTGGGATTTGCCTATTCCTTGGCATTTTCATTTTTGGATTTCTTTTAGGAAATGGTAGGTAGGTTATTTCAATTTTTTATTTTACCCTTTAGATCTCAGGTATTAGGGCAATTTTTCTTCATAATTTCATAAAATATGATATATAGCATCTTTTTATTTTGGATTTCAGGTAGTCCAATAATTTTAAAATTATGTTTCCTTGATCTATTTTCTAAGTCAGTTTTTAAAAAACATAATATATTTCACATTCTCTTCTTTTTTAATTCTTTTGAATCTTTAAAATTATTTCTTAATGTGTCATGGAGTTATTAGCTTCCATTTATACCTAATTCTAATTATTAAGAATTATTTTCTTCAGTGAATTCTTGCACCTTCTTTTCCATTTGGCCTGTTCTTCTTTTTAAAGAGCTCTTTTCTTCAGTAAAGTCTTCTTTCTCCCCACTCTCCTCTTTTAGACATTAGGTCAATTCTTAATTTTAAGTTGTCATTTCCTCCATTTTTGTGCCTCTTTTGCTAAGCTATTATTTCTCTTGTCATAATTTTCTTTCATCATTCTCATCCCCCACCCCCACATTTTTTTCTCTATCATTCTTATAGTTTTCCTAAAATCTTCAGAAATTCTTGTTGGCCTTGGATCCAATGAACATTTTTCTTTGAGACTTCTTGTTTTTTTGTTTTTTTTTCTGTTGTTTTCTTCTGAGTTTGTGTCTTAGTCTTCTCTTCCACTGAAGTAGCTTTTTTATGGTTGTTATTTTTGTTGTTATTGTTTGTACATTTTCCCAGCTTATTATTTGATTGAACTTTATATTAAAATTGGGTTCTGCTCCCCTGGGAATGGGGAGGCATTGACTCAAATTTCAGGCTTTTTCTGTGCTCCTGTTTTCAGAACTAGTTCTGGGGCTCTATAAATTTTTGGTGCTTCAAAGGTGTTTTGGGACAGGAATAAGTGCAGTTATTTCACTCCTGATCTGTACTCTAACCTTCACCAGAAAGCAGCCTTCTTCCCTTGAAGCCACAAGTACTCGTGTTCTTCTTGACCCTGGAATTGTGACCAGGTTCCCTGTCCTCTTGTACCAGCAAGCAATAGTGCTACTTTTTGTCTTCAAACAGTGACCAGGGCTCCAGCACTTTTGTGACTGAATAGAAATGCTCTTTTTTATTCTGAAACTGTGACCCAGAACTGCACATAAGCAGTAGAGTTGCCAATCGGGGCTAGTTCTATCCATTGAGAACAAAATAATCTCTTTATGACCAGCTATTCAACCCTCTTACTGTTTCTGTACTGAGAGTTCTGGAAGATGTCATGCATGCTGTTTCCTCTTTTGTGGCTGCCTCCAAGGCCTACCACTAGTGTTGTCCTCTGAGCTGGAGGGGAGACATATGCTCTGAGCTGGCCCCCATCCCATTTCAGATCTCTTTTGTCAACTTCCTAAGCTGTCTTAGGTTGGAACAATGTATCACCCTGATTTTATTGGCTCTGCTACTTCAAAGTTCTTTTTCAGTAGTTATTTTAAAGTTGTTTGGAGGGCCTTGTTGGGATAATTTGGCTAAGCTGATTCCTCTAATCTTCCATAGTGGCTCTACTCTCTTCTCTTTCTATATGTTCAACTATCACTTAATAATTCATTCTAGAATTTTTTTTCAAGAATTGAAATCTAATTTACTAGCCTGTAATGTACAGACTTTATTTCTATTCCTATTTTACAACTGGAGATATGTACCCTCATCCATTTTTGTGATAAATCCATTTTCAGAAAAGAATAATGATGATCATTCAAAGATTGAAACTGAAACATACCTGCTATTTCTGTAAAAGTAGGGGAGAAGGAAAGGCCCTAGTACCCAGAACAAAATGATTGATAACTTCATCAGCTGACTTGGAGTCAGTTTCCTTTATCATACATTTGGCCTGGGGAAGGGCATTGGGAAGTAGAAGTAGTTAGTGAAGTAAGATAGACTGTGTTTTTGAAAGAAATATTAATTTTTATTTTTAGTAATTTTGAGGTTAAGCACTAGAACTGAGACAAAGTCAAGCAACATGAAATGAATCAAATGTAATGGTATTCTCTGCTCAGAGAATATTAGCTAACAAGAGGAATAATTAGTTAATAATGTTTCCTCTTTTTATTAGTTTGTAAAGTTTTACAGCCATTCAAATGTTGGGTGGGATAGGACAGCTCTTAGTCAAAAATAGAGAGTAGAGTAATTCTGACATCACTGATCCTTCAAGTTAACTAGCGGCCTATGGGACAGATCAACCAAATATTTCAGTAACAACAAAGAAAATAAATAGTGTTTAAATTAATTTGTATTTATTTCAACTATCAAAATAAAGCAAAAGGGGAACTAATTTTATCTTGAAATCCATTTGCAAAATAAAGATGTGTTTTCCTTTCAAATTTCTAATGCTGGAATATCCAGCTGATTAAGGAGGTTAAAATTAGTTAAATAATAAAAATGGCCTCTTAGGTTTGAAATCAGGTAAGGTAAAATGATCTGTCCTTGATTTTGTTTGTCGTGCTCAGAATCCCTGAAACCAATTAAGCTTGCCTGATATAGGTTGCTCAAAAGCCACATGCATAAGTGCATTAGCCAATTTTCAAAAACATTTCAGGGCACAAGAGAACAATCCCTTCAGGAGGCACTGACCAATCTGAAGTGCTCCTGAAATGAAACACTGATCCAGGCTGTGTTAAAAGTGAATCTCCTGCTAGGCAAATCACCAAGTACATTTAAGAGATTCTGGACAAATACAATATAGGACATTCTCTCTCTCTCTCTCTCTCTCTCTCTCTCTCTCTCTCTCTCTCTCTCTCTCTCTCTATATATATATATATATATATATATATATATATATTATATATATATATGTTTCATCTCTATCTATCTGCCTGTCTCAATCTTTCTCATCCTCTCCCTCTCCCTCTTTCTCTACCTTTTTTCACTTTCTCTCTCTTAACCCTTATAATTTATTGTTGCATATTGGTTGCATTGAAGTTATTTGTCACAGGCATGGCTATTTTCTTTCAAGAAAGAATCCATGGTAAAGAGTGAGGGTGGTGGGGTTGGTAGGGTATAAGGAGAGAAAGTATTGTCCATTTTGACATTTAAAATGAAATGTCTTAAGATCCATTGTGAAAGCAGCTGTCATTAGAAGTTAGCCATATCTGATCTCAAACATTGTTAATTTATTCTTCCTTTTTTTCTTTCTTCCTTTTTCTTTCTTTTTATATTTTCACAACTTGAGTTTGTGTGTCTGTGTGTTTTAAGCACTAGCTGATCTTATTTGCTCATTTAATGTTATGGAGTGGATAAAATATTTTATATATGACAGGCATAAAAGCAGAATCCTATTATCATTCTCTCCAGTAACACAGTGTAACATGAATTAATCTAGGTGATGGGATATTCATCCATTTCACATGGACGGCTAAAACATTTGCTGCCAAAATTCCATGGCTGTCATTTATTACTGACATAGAGAACATTTTCTTACACGTTCATGAAAGGATCTTAAAAAAAAAAAAAAAAACTTCTGGCCTTTGTGAATCATTTTCAATTTTCAGAGCTGATAAAAGTAAAACTTTTATGCCTGGCTTGACTTAGGAATCAAAATGGCATGGATTTTTTAAAAACCATTTTTCTCTACATTTTCCAAAAGATGGAATGACTCAGATCTGTCTAACCATGAAACAATTCTTAATGTTGTCTTTATATGACTTTACTGAGGTTGTAAATGTGTGGGATAATTTAATAAGTTCATGTAGTTTTTGTAGCATCATTCAGCATTAGAAGCAGGAAAAAGATAAATCCTAGGATTAAAAAATACAAATGTCTAAATATTTATAATCCATTGCAGTCTATGCATTTTCAGCATGTGATTGTTTCTTCAGATGTGATTAAACGTATATGATATATAATATGGATTGGATTGGCATGCTAAAAAATAAAGCCTACTGAGATTAAAGAATTTACCCAAAATCACTCTGTTAACCAGTGACAGGGCCAAAATTTTATTCCAAGTTCTTTGACAAAATTTTACTAGCTTGCTAGTTAAGCTAAATGATCTAAACAGATCTAGAAGGGGAAAAAAATCACAATTTCAAAAATAACATTTAATAATGACCCATACCTTTACCATCTCACAATTGACTGAAAATATGAATGTAAAAATGACT
Source organism: Sminthopsis crassicaudata (assembly GCF_048593235.1). Classification (NCBI taxonomy): domain Eukaryota; kingdom Metazoa; phylum Chordata; class Mammalia; order Dasyuromorphia; family Dasyuridae; genus Sminthopsis; species Sminthopsis crassicaudata. Next base: position 73,732,709 of record NC_133621.1, on the reverse strand, counting down.
TAAGGTTACATTTTGTTCAGTTTTGGTCTAGAGTGAAAATGAAATTCAACCTGTAAAATCAAATACTAACAGCATTTTTCCCCCTTTGAATAAAGTTTCTCCTATTTATATATCAAAATTGTTCAAGATCTCTTTTTGGATGTAACAATTGAAACAATTCTATTCAGTATCTTTCTGATAATAAATACCAAACATAAAGCAGGAGAGTTCACCATTGTGATGGAGGAAATCTATTGCAGTGTCTAGGTTGAGGAGGAATTCCAATAGATATGAAATCTTCTAGATGCTGTTTTGCAGGTGATATTGTATTACTTATTTTTCATTATAGAAATTTCTAGTAGATAATTCAAAGAGTTTGGTCTGTCTATCCCAGTTGAAAAGACAAAATGGATAAAGAATATCCATTTATGATATTTCAATATCATCTGAATAGGAACCCCTGAAAACTTATTTCACAGCATTTATGTAAACATGCTCTATTATTGTCTAATGACAGCAAGACTTAGAATACTGTTGCCTCTGAAGAATTAAGAAGATCACACAGAATGCAATAGAAAAAATGTATAGTGAATAGATCACAAATGTAGCCTACATGAAGCTCCAAAAAGTAGAAATGAAAAATATATCATCAAAAATTTTTGTATCAAAAATATAAAATGTAAAAATCTTATGAGAAAAGTAAAAGATGACAGGTGGATGGCTGCAGTGCTCACATAGTACTTATACATTGAGTGAAGCCATTGTTGAAAATATTCATTTCATTGCCCATATATTGCTCTCCTTAGTTCTGACTGAGTCAGGTATTCTCTGGATGCCCCAGTGTCTCTCTGTCTGTGTCTGTGTCTGTTTTTATGTCTGCGTCTGTGTCTGTGTCTGTGTGTCTCTCTCTGCCCCGACCCCCACTCTCTCATCTGCTTTCATTATTGTCTTTTCTTTGGTGGAAGAGATAGTCTTTCCTCATTTTATCTCCAACATTTTAACATGATACCTGATACTTAGTAGGTAATTAATACATTCTTATTAACTATTGTGTATGGATGATTTTTACACAGGATATGAAGGCAAGGGATGGTTGTGTTTTGGTTTGCATCCTTACAAAGAATGGCTAAATTAGTGAAATCAAGGATATAGTTTATCATTTAAACAATCTGTCCTATATTAATAAGCAATGATTATGTCAATATATTATATGTAATACTAAAATATGACATATTTACATATGTATATAGGGATTATTTTTTATTTGGTCTGTGAATGAAGCTATAAATATATTCTAGGGAACTAAGGTACATAGAAGTGACTATTCTAGCATCACAAAGATATTGTGACTTCTTAGTTCCAGCACAGAAATCTAGTCACTGTGTCTTCATGCTATTTCAATAGAACTTCATAGAAAATCAGATATAAAAGAGACACTATACATCATCTACTACCAGGTGCTCTTTTTACACATGAAAAATAAACTGAGCCCCACAGAAGTTCTATTGCCCAGATCACAGGAGCACAATTGAGATTTGAACTAAAGTTGTTTGAGAAAATCATATGGTTGTTTGTGAGTCTAGTGTATACTACTTAAACTGAAGGAGAATAAGGTACATAAAATTTAGACTCAAATGCATTCAATAATTAAAAGGACAAAATTAGTCTTGAAAGGTATGTTTTCCCTTTTCATGGGCAAAAGTTAATTTTTAAAAATCTCTACTTCCCCCCACCCTGAATTTTCATTTTTTTGAATTTGTTTTTAAAAGACAATTATTTGGTTATGTATAGTGATGATAATACAAATGATTTTTAACTTAATCAAATAACATCTTTGAAAGTATTCAGATATGTGTGATTTCTGTCTTGTAAATTTAGGTTGGTGCTAATTTGACAAAGATGAGGTAAAGATGGCTTATTTTTGCATGATTATATTTTCTTGTTGATATTTTAAGTATTCTCACCTGGTTTTAACCCCCTGAGTTAATTTCCAAATCACTTTCACTAGTATCTCTTCATGCATTTTATTTTTCCAGAAAATCTGAAGAAATGTTAAAAAAAACACTAAGGAATGGTGGAGGCAACTCCATAAATTTCCTTCAGTGTCCTCATAGGCAGCTAAAGATCCACAATAACTGTTTAATAAAAAGAGCCAAAGAAGGAGATATTGGTAAAGGATCCTGTGTCTTTTGGCTTTATGGGTAGCATTTCTCTTATCCTTCCAGTAGTCTCTAGGTATGGTCTCTCCTTCCATGGCTCTTACTCTTTCATTCTACTAATATTCCCTTCACACCCAAACTTAGTTTAAAATCCATTTTTAATTCAGTAGTCATTCTCTGTATATTCATTAATTGTGTATTATGTTCAGTTCTCTATGCAAGATTACAAAATTTCCCCAAGTACAAATAAAACATGGCTAAATTGTTAGGGTATACATGATACAGAGGAGAGAAGAAATTAAAATTGATAGGGATAATATAGATTAGAATATAAATATTTGTGTTGAATAAAGGGATTGCTATGAGATAAAAAAATGCAGAAATTTATTCTTATTATCCTGGAAAGAGCAAAGAAACCTAAATGATGTATGTGGTATCTATCTAACTTGTTGCCAGTTGCCTATAGTCCTATCTAGGATATTGAGGGTGGAGGACCAGGAGTTATGGGCTGCTGTGTATTATGCCAGTTAAGTATCCACATTAAGTTCAGTATCGACATGGTGATTTTTCTGGGAATGGGGGACTACCAGGTTGCCTAAAGAAGGGTGAACTAGTGGTTGGAAATGGATCAAGTCAAAACTCCTGTGCTAATCAGAGTGGGATGGAGACTGTGAATAGCCACTGAATTCCAGACTATGCAAGATAATGAGACATGGTCTCTAGAGTTGTTTCAGATCCTCTCCCTTTGGCCAAAAGGGGGAAATATTAAGTTATTAGGAGATATCCTGTTTTCTAGATCTAAGGCCCAGAAAATAAGCTGTGCCCTGGGTTTGGCTTAACAACAGTCTAAAAGACTCACCCTCTGGATGATCTCTACTCCAGCAAAACCCCATCACATCAGATGGTCTTTGAGCTTTGACAAGCATCTAATAGTACTCATGTTACTATCAAGAAGTCCTGCTTTGAATCAAACTTGTCATATTGTTGTTGTTACCTCTCATTGTGAGGGCTACAGTTTATTGGAATAAATATTAAATCTCCTCAGATTGCCTCACTTTCCCCCGTACCCCCAAGGGTTCCAGAACTTATGTTTTTGCATGCAATTCATTTTCCTCATTTTGAAATTAAACTTCTGTTTGATTTGTCACTCTTCTATCTCTATTCTGCTTTGTTCCACTCCAGTTACCCACAGGTTAGAGACCAGTTCTAGTCTAATTTTTACATCTCAATCTACTTCTTAAATGATGGGTTTAAATTCAGTCAGCAAAGTGATTCTAGACATAGTAATAGTCTGAACAAAGAAGCAGAGCCTAAGGGAAAAAAAAATATATATATATATACATGTATATATATATATATATATATTTTTTTTTTTTTGAGCAGGTAAATTCAGTTAGTTAAACAAACAAGGGGAAGTAGTAGAAAATAAGACTAGGAACCAAATTGAAGCCAAGTTTTAGAAAACTTCAAAAGCCAGCCTGACCAGTCTGTTCTTAATATAGTTGGCAATTAATATTATGCTAATCTATAAGGAGACACAAAAGGTTTTTGAATTATGAGGGAGACATGAAGTTATATGTACTCTAGAAAAAAACATTCCAACAATAGCACATGGATAGATGAATCAACTTTGTTCTACTTGGTAAATGAGGAAAACTATAAAGGAAAAATGTCCTAATAAGCAGGATTTAACTCACAGATACTAAGCCTGATCTTAAATTTCACAGGCACAATCCACATTTTTAAAATTCTCAATATTTTTTTTAATTATAGCTTCTTTACTTACAAAACATATGAATGGATAATTTTTCAACATTGACATTTGTAAAACCTTCTGTTTCAACTTTTCCCCTCCTTCCCCCTATATCCACCTCTAGATGGCAGGCAATCTAATACATGTTAAATATGTTAAATCCAATATATGCATACATATTTATACAATTATCTTGCTACAAAAGAAAAATTGGATCTAGAAAGAAAGAAAAAAACCTGAGAAGTTAAACAAACATGCAATCAAACAAGAGAAAGAGGGGAAATGCTATGTTGTGGTCTACACTCGTTTCCCTTAGTTCTCTCTCTGTGTGTAGATGATTCTCTTCTTTACTGAGTAATTGAAACTAGTTTGAATCATTTCATTGTTGAAGAGAGCCATATCCTTTATTGTTGATAATCATATAATCTTGTGCATGTTGCCGTGTATAATGATCTCCTGGTTCTGCTTATTTCACTTAGTATCAATTCATGTAAGTCTCTCTAGGACTCTCTGAAATCATACTGATGGTCATTTCTAACAGAAAAATTATATTTCGTGACATTCACATGCCACAATTTATACAGCCATTCTCTAATTGATAGGCATCCATTCAATTTCCAGTTTCTAGCCACTACAAAAAGGGCTACTACAAACATTTTTGCATATGTGGTCTCTTTCCCTTCTTTAAGATCTTTTTGGGATATAAGCCCAGTAGTAACACTGCTGGATCAAAGGGTATAAGTGGTTTGATAAATTTTTGAGCATAGTTCCATACTGCTCTCCAGAATAGCTGGATGTATTCACAATTCCACCAACAATGTATTAGTGTCCCCGTTTTCCCACATCCCCTCCAACATTTGTCACTATCTTTTCCTGTCATGTTAGCCAATCTGAGAAATGTATCATGGTAGCTCAGAGTTATCTTAATTTGTATTTCTTTGATCAGTAATGAATTGGAGCACCTTTTCATGTGAGTAGAAATAGTTTCAATTTCTTTATCTGAAAATTGTCTGTTCATATCCTTTGACCATTTATTAATTGGAGAATGGCCTGATTTCTTATAAATTACAGTCACTTCTCTATATATTTTGGAAATGAAGTCTTTATCAGAACCTTTGAATGAAAAAATGTTTCTCCAGTTTATTGCTTCCCTTCTAATCTTGTCTGCATTAGTTCTGTTTGTATAAAAACTTTTTAACTTAATATAATCAACATTTTCTATTTTGTAATCAATAATGATCTCTAGTTCTTCTTTGATGACAAATTCCTTTCTCCTCCACAGGTATGAGAGGTAAACTATCCTATGTTCTTCTAATTTGTTTGTAATATAATTCTTTATATCAAGATTATGAATTCATTTTGACTTTATCTTTGTATACAGTGTTAAGTGTGGATCAGTGCCTTGTTTCTGCCATACTAGTTTCCAATTTTCCCAGCAGTTTTTGTCAAATCATAGATCCCAAAATCTGGGGTCTTTGGGTTTGTTAAATACTAGATTGCAATAGTTATTGACTGTTTTGTTCTGTGAACTTAACCTATTTCACTGATCAACTAGTCTATTCCTTAGCCAGTACAAAATGGTTTTAATGACTGCTGCTTTATAATATAGTTTTAGATCTGGTACAACTGGGCCATCTTCATTTGACTTTTTTTTTTTCAATAGTTACCTTGAAATTATTGACCTTTTGTTCTTCCAGATAAATTTTGTTATTTTTTCTAGTTCAGTAAATAGTTTCTTGGAAATGTGATTGGTATAGCACTAAATAAATAGATTAGTTTAGGTAGTATTGTTCATTTTTATTATATTTGCTTGACCTATCCAAGAACAATTAACATTTTTCCAATTGTTTAGAACTGACTTTATTTGTGTGAAAAGTATTTTGCAGTTTTGCTCATATAGTTCCTACTTTCACTTGGCAGATAGATTCCCAAATATTTTATACTATTGACAGTTATTTTAAATGGAATTTCTCTTTGTATCTCTTGCTGTTGGATTTTGTTAGTGATGTATAAAAATGCTGATGATTTATGTGGGTTTATTTTGTATCCTGAAACTTTGCTAAAGTTATGGATTATTTCTAGTAGCTTTTTAGTAGATTCTCTGGGATTCTCTAAGTATACCACCATATCATCTGCAGAATGAAAATTTGGTTTCCTCATTACCTACTCTAATTCCTTTAATCTCTTTTTCATCTCTTGTCAAAGCTAGCATTTCTAATACAATATTGTGTTATTAATGTTAAATTCATTAATTAAATTAAATTAAATTAATGTTAAATTAAAGTAATGATGATAGTGGGCAATCTTGATGTTATTGGGAATGGTTCCAGTTTATCCTCATTACATATGATGCTTACTGATGGTTTTAAATAGGTGATACTGATTATTTTAAGGAAAAGTCCATTTATTCCTATCCCTAATAGAAATGGGTGTTGTATTTTGTCAAATGCCTTTTCTGCTTTTTTTGAGATGATCATATGTTTTTTGTTAATTTGATCATTGATATAGTCAATTATGCTAAGAGTTTTCCTAATATTGATCCAGCTCTGCATTCCTGGTATAAATACTACTTGGTCATGATGTATTATCATAGGGATGATTTTCTGTAATCTCTTTGATAATATTTTAGTTAATATTTTTTACATCAATATTCATTAGAGTAATTGGTCTATAGTTTTCTTTCTCTGCTTTCATCCTACCTGGTTTAGATATCAGTACCATATCTGTGTTATAAAAGGAATTTGGTAGGAGTACTTCATTCCCTATTTTTTCAAATAGTTTATATAATATTGGGGTTAATTGTTCTTTAAATTGTTGGCAGAATTCACATATAAATCCATCTGGTCCTGGGGATTTTTTCTTAGGTGGTTGATAAATGGCTTGTTCTATTTATTTTTCCAAAATGGGACTATTTAAGCAATTTACTTCTTCTTCTGTTAATCTGGGAAAGCTATATTTTTGAAGGTATCCTCCCATTTCATTTAAGTTATCAGATTTATTGGCATAAAGTTGGGCTTAGTAACTCCTAATTATTGCTCTAATTTCCTCTTCATTAGTGGCAAGTTCTCCCTTTTCACTTTTAAGACTAACAATTTGATTTTAGTCTTTCTTTTTTTTCTAATCAAATTTACCAAAGCTTTATCTGTTTTTTTTCCATGAAAACAACTCTTAGTTTTATTTATTAACTCAATAGTTTTTACTTTCAATTTTATTAATCTCTCCTTTTATTTTTAGAATTTCAAGTTTAGTATTTGATTGGGGGTTTTTAATTTGCTATTTTCAAGCTTTTTTAGTTGCAAGCTTAATTCATTGATCTCTTTCTCAATTTTATGCAATTAAGCCTCTAGAGATATAAAATTTCCCCTTATTAATGCTTTGGCTGTATCCCACACATTTTGGAATGCTGTCTCATAATTGTAATTGTCCTGGATGAAATTATTAATGGTGTCTATGATTTGCTGTTTTACCCATTCATTGTTTCGGATGAGATTATTTAGTTTCCAATTACTTTTTGGTCTATTTTCCTCTAGCTTTTTATTGAATGTAATTTTTTATTACATTATGATCTGAAAAGGAAGCATTTACTATTTCTGTCTTCCTACATTTAATTTTGAGATCTTTATGTCCTAATATATGGTCAATTTTTGTATAGGTTTATCTAATTATGAGAGTACAAGGTTGAGATCTCCCACTATTATAGTTTTGCTCTCTATTTCTTCTTGCAACTCTCTTAACATCTCCTTTAGGAAGTTAGATGCTATACAACTTGGTGCATATATGTTTAGTATTGATATTGCTTCATTATTTATAAATAAGATATAGTTTCCATCTTTATCTCTTTTAATTAGATCAATTTTTGCTTTTATTTAATCTGAGATCAGGATGGTTACCACTAGTTTTTTTTTTTTTTTTTTACTTCATCTGAATCATAAAAGATTCTGCTCCAGCCTCTTATACATACTCTGTATGTATCACCCTGCTTTAAATGTGTTTCTTGCAAACAACATATTGTAGGATTCTGGCTTTTAATCCATTCTGCTACCTGCCTTTGTTATATGGGACAGTTCATTATTCATATTTATGGTTAAAACTACTACTTCTGTATTTCCTGCCATCTTAGTATCCCCAGAGTATACTTTTCTCTTTTCTTTCTCTTTTCCCCCAATATTTAACTTAGTGGCACCATTTGCCTCAAGCAGCCCTCCCCCTTTAGAATCCCTACTCTTTCAGTATTCCCTTCTATTTAGCCTATCCATTCCCTTTTTGTTTTTCTTCTCCCACTTTTCAATAAAGTGAGAGAAGTTTCTTTGTGAAACAAATATGTCTAATATTTTCTCTTTGAGCCAAATCTGATGAGAGTAAGATTCACAAGATATTCATTCCTCTCCTTTGTTTCCCTCAGATACAATAGGTTTTCTTTGTATCTTCCTGACATATAATTTCCCTTTTTTACCTCCATTTTCCCCTTTTTCTGGTACAATCCCCTTTCCCCCTCTAGTTCCTTTTTTATATTATAACAGTAAAATCAAATTATATATGCACTCTCTATGTATGTCCATGACAGAAATACAGTTCTCAATAGTTCTTTTTACCTTTTTTTGCTCCTCTTGAGTCCTATATTTGGAGGTCAATTTTTTTGTTTAGCTTTGTTTTTTTCTTCAGAAATAAATGGAATTCACCTGTTTCATTGAATGCCCATCTTCTTCCCTGGAAGAAAATGCTCAGGTTTGCTGTGCAGTTTATTCTTGGCAGCATTCCAAGTTCCTTTGCCTTTCAGAATATCAGATTCCAGGACTTTCCATCCTTCAATGTGGAAGCTGCTAGATCCTGAGTAATCCTTATTGTAGTCTTTGGCATTTGAATTTTTTTTTTTTTTCTGGCTGCTTGTAATACTTTTTCTTTGGTTTGATAGTTCTTAAATTTAGCCATACTATTCCTTGGAGTTTTCATTTTGGGCTCTCTTTCAGGAGCTGTCTAATGAATTCTTTCAATGTATATTTTGCCTTCTGATTCTATGACATCTGGGCAGTTCTCTTTGATGATTTCCTGAAAAATTATTTTATCACCTAGCCAATAGAGAAAAATCCAGACCTAAGTGTAATTAAGATGAATCTTGATTTCCTAATAGAAGGGGATTTCTTAGGTTAGTTCTGAAGTTCTCTCTGGAAGAAGAAGGAATTAGAGTTATGCAGACCTGCTGGAAGATTACTGTAGTAGATATAGTAGTAGCAGAAGGAGAAGAAGGAAGAGTAAAAGCAGCAGCAGCACCAATATTGTAGTAGCAGCAGTAGCAACAGTTGTAATAGTAGCAGCAGCAACAGCAGTAATAGAGCAGTAATGATAGCAGTAGTGGTGGTAGTAGTAGTAGTAGTAGTGATGACATTGGAGTGGTGGTAGTTGTAATCAAGGTTAGTGATAATGTGGCCGTAGAGTTACAAATAATCTCTGTGAATAAGGGGAAATTAATGATCTCTATAAATTGTAAAGACAAGGTACATAGGAAAATAATAATAAGCAAAATAAGCAAAATGCTAAGGCTAAGTTAATGTATGAGAGAGGTTAACATTAACACTGAAAAGTTCAGGTTCTGTTTTTTTTGTTTTGTTTATAGTATATATATATATATATATATATGTAGTGTATATATATATATAGTATATATATATGTAGTATATATATGTAGTGTATATATATGTAGTATATACATATATGTAGTATATATATATATGTAGTATATATATGTAGTGTATATATATGTAGTGTATATATATGTAGTATATATATGTAGTGTATATATATGTAGTGTATATATATGTAGTATATACATATATGTAGTATATATATATATGTAGTATATATATGTTATATATATATACATATACACACACACATATACACACACACACACACACACACACACACACATATATATATATATATAGATATATATAGATATATAGATATAGATATATATAGATATATATAGATATATAGATATATAGTAAGATAGGGTCCAAAAGTTTACAACCTGCAAAGCAGAAACACAGTTGATGAAGAACAGATGTTTTATCTGATGGTAGCTCCATTTCTAACTATATTTTAGAGGATGTTACAGTAGTATACAGTATATCCTATATCCTTTCTCAATTCTATTTTGGAGTCATTCTCAGAAGGAAACTTGTATCATTCCATTCCTTCTTACTCCTACTGCCTTCTATCCATTCATTATTTCCAATTTATCCTCTCTATCTTGTTTGTTGTCTTCTCCTGTTAGATTTTGAGCTGCTCATGGACAGGAATTGTCTACCTTTCTTCATATTTGCAGTGCTCAGCTTCATAAATGTTTATTGACTGACTGAAATTATGTAGGCAAGTGATTTCTTTTTCCAATTTTATTTCAAGAAAATATCACAAGAGTCTATATTTTTGAGTGCTAGGTTGCTTGTTCCTCCTTCCATTTTGGATTGGCAACTTGATGAAAAGTTGACACCCTAGTGCCCACAAGATCATAGATTTAGAGGTGTGAGGGGCCTTAGAGATCTCTAGTTTTACCTCTTTCATTTGAGAAACTGAGAATTTGGGTCAGCCAAATGTCCCAGTATATACAGTCCTGGCCCTGAGGTCAGGAAGACACAGCCTTAGACACTAGCTGTATGACTCTGGGTAAGTCACTTAACTCCAATTTTCTCAGCAAAAAAAAGAAAAAAAAATGATGAGAAACTGAGAACTAGTTGGTTGGCCTAAGGTCACATAAGTAGTAAATAGAGCCTGGATTTAATGTGAAGGCTTCTTATTCTCCTTCCCCCAAACCTGTTATATCAAACATGGTATAGTGATTACAAAGCCAGTCTAGGAACCAAGATCCGGATTCACATTTCTTATCTGACCCACACTGACTGTATTGTTGCAGAAAAATAATTAATCTCTCTGTTCTTGGCAATTCTCTAAGATTAAAAGTTTCAGAGAAAGTGTCAACCTGATCAATAGAGGGAGTTTCCATTCCTGGCTATTCCCTATGTCAATTAAGTCACAGTTAAACCCTATCCCAAGCTTAGTATTCTTTCCATTAACTCACTCAATTCCTCCTAAACAGCTTATAACTTTCACAAAAGCACTCTTTGCTAAATGTTCACTGGAAAGTTTTCATTTAGCTGTTCCCCAAAATAGATATGGTGGAAGCTGGCACATACATAGGTTTTGAGTTTCTAGTTGTCAACTATATGAAATTTAAATTCCTTTGCCTAACATTAAAGGACATTAACCTCTCCTCTTTTGGATTCAACTGATCTCTGGCTACACTAACTGTAGCTCTTTTGCTTTGGCTATGATCATTTACTTTTCTTAGTTTCCAAGTTTTTAAATGCCTGTCGACCTTCAAATATTAGGTTATTTCCTTCCCACACCTGATACATTCTTTGCCTTTCACTTCCATCAGATTCTTTAGGTTCTAATTCAAAATTCAATTCCTTTAAGAAGCCTTCATAATTTACTCATCCCTCCAACTTTGATCCCTTATTACTGTGTCCTGTCTGTATTTATATTTTTAGCTTTTTGCATTCCTGGATCATTTGTCTCATGAGTGTCTATGTTGTTATTATTTTCCCCCTATTTCTTCTTCAACTAGCCTGAGAAATTCTTGAAGGTAAATTCTTTTTTTTTTCATTGATATTCCCCAATAGGGAGAATGCTAGATCCCTTGATAAGTGTAACCACATAAGTAATGCATTGTAATATTCTGCAAGTTATTAACATCAAAGGAGGAATAAGATACGGAGTCATATTCTTGAAAAAGGCATTTGCTTTTGTCAGATGTGGGGATGAGCAATTCTTTATAGAAACTAAGGTCCTCATAGAGTTCTTTTCTTTTATAAATTATATTATTCTGATTATATGTTTGCTGTATATACACTTACTAAATACACATAGGTGTATATATACACATATATGTATACATATGTGTATATGTGTTTGTGTTTATATGTATTAAATATACATATATATGTGTATATGTATAGAGTTTTTTGCATATACAAATTCTCTCAAGAGCACCATATTTACTTTACGGTTGTGAATATTGAAATGCCATAGTCTTTGAAGAAATGAAGTCTAGTTAACCAAAGAACAATGGAAGAATACATAATAGTTACAACATAATAGTAAGCTATAGAATGTTTCTAATGATTGCTTATATGCAGAGAACAGCATAAAGAGTATTATTTGGGAAATAAATTAAGATAGGATCATAGATTGAAAACTGGAAGGGATCTTAGAGATTACTGAGTCCTATGTGAGGAAACCAAAACTCAGACACCAAGTTGATATAGCTAGCATTTGTGAAGGACAGGATTTGAACTCAGGAATTGACTCCCAAACCAGTGCTTTTTTACATTTGAAGTACATTTTTTAAGGAAAGCACTATTTTCCAGGTACTGTGCTAAGCATTAGGCTATAAATACAAAAAAATAATGCAGTCCTGACTTCAAGGGGATTATATTCTAATAGATAACAGATAGTAGGATGGTGGTTAGGGGAGGGAATTTTGGAAAATCACATTGATGGTAAATTGATCTTTAGAACAGTTAATAAACATGTCCTTTCCAGAAGTGATGGTCATGTTTATTTGATTATTATTATTATTTCTTTTTTTCTCTTTTTTATTAATTTTTATAATTATAACATTTTTTGTCAGTACATATGCATAGGTAATTTTTTTTAATACAACATTATCCGTTGTACTCCCTGCTGTTCTGAGTTTTTCCCCTCCTTCCCTCCACTCCCTCCCCTAGATGGCAGGCATTCCCATACATATTAAATATCTTATAGTATATCCTAGGTACAATATATATGTGCAGAACCAAATTTTGTTGTTGTTGTTGCAAAGGAAGAATTGTATTCGGAAGGTAAAAATAATCTGGGAAGAAAAACAAACAAACAAACAAAAATGCTCACAGTTTACACTCATTTCCCAGTGTTCCTGTTCTGGGTGTAGCTGATTCTGTCCATCATTGATCAATTGGAATTGGATTAGCTCTTCTCTACACTGAAGATATCCACTTCCATCAGAATACATCCTCATACAGTATCATTGTTGAAGTGTATAATGATCTCCTAGTTCTGCTCATTTCACTCAGCATCAGTTGATGTAAGTCTCTCCAAGCCTCTCTGTATTCCTCCTGTTGGTCATTTCTTACAGAAAAAATATATACATACATACATACATACATACATATATACATACATACATTCCATAACATTCATATACCATAATTTAACCAACCATTCTCCAATTGATGGACATCCATTCATTTTCCAGTTTCTAGCCACTACAAAAAAGGGCTACCACAAACATTTTGGCACATACAGGTCCCTTTCCCTTCTTTAGTATTTCCTTGGGATATAAGCCCAGTAGTAGTATGGCTGGGTCAAAGGGTATGCACATTTTGTTAACTTTTTGGGCATAATTCCAGATTGCTCTCCAGAATGGTTGGATTCTTTCACAACTCCACCAACAATGCATCAGTGTCCCAGTTTTCCCACAGCCCCTCCAACATTCATCGTTATTTGTTCCTGTCATCTTAGCCAATCTGACAGGTGTATAATGATATCTCAGTTGTCTTAATTTGCATTTCTCTGATCAATAGTGATTTGGAACACTCTTTCATATGAGTGGAAATAGTTTTAATTTCATCATCTGAAAATTGTCTGTTCATATCCTTTGACCATTTATCAATTGGAGAATGGCTTGATTTCTTATAAATTAAAGTCAATTCTCTGTATATTTTGGAGATGAGGCTTTTATCAGAACCTTTAACTGTAAAAATGTTTTCCCAATTTGTTCCTTCCCTTCTAATCTTGTTTGCATTAGTTTTGTTTGTGCAGAAACTTTTTAATTTGGTGTAATCAAAATTTTCTATTTTGTGATCAATAATGGTCTCTAGTTCTCCCTTGGACACAAACTCCTTCCTCCTCCACAAGTCTGAGAGGTAAACTATCCTATGTTCCTCTAATTTATTTATGATTTCGTTCTTTATGCCTAAATCTTGGACCCATTTTGATCTTATCTTAGTATGTGGTGTTAAATGTGGGTCCATGCCTAGTTTCTGCCATACTAATTTCCAGTTTTCCCAGCAGTTTTTGTCAAATAATGAATTCTTATCCCAAAAGTTGGGATCTTTGGGTTTGTCAAAGATTAGATTGCTATTTTTATTCACTATCTTGCCCTGTGAACCTAACCTATGCCACTGATCAACTAGTCTATTTCTTAGCCAATACCAAATGGTTTTGGTGACTGCTGCTTTATAATACAGTTCTAGATCAGGCACAGCTAGACCACCTTCATTTAATTTTTTTCATTACTTCCCTTGAAATTCTTGACCTTTTGTTGTTCCATATGAATTCTCTTGTTATTTTTTTCTCGATCATTAAAATAGTTTCTTGGGAGTCTGATTGGCATAGCACTAAATAAATAGATTAGTTTAGGGAGTATTGTCATCTTAATTATATTCCCTCGGCCTATCCAAGAGCACTCAATGTCTTTCCAATTATTTAAATCTGACTTTTTTTTTTTTTGTGGCAAGTGCTTTGTAATTTTGCTCATATAATTCCTGACTCTCCTTTGGTAGATATATTCCCAAATATTTTAATACTATCAACAGTTATTTTGAATAGAATTTCTCTTTGTATCTCTTGCTGTTGGATTGTGCTGGTAATGTATAAAAATGCTGAGGATTTATGTGGATTTATTTTGTATCCTGCAACTTTGCTAAAATTCTGAATTATTTCTAGTAGCTTTGTAGCAGAGTCTTTGGGGTTCTCTAAGTAAACCATCATGTCATCTGCAAAGAGTGATAGTTTGATTTCCTCTTTTCCTACTCTAATTCCTTGAATCTCTTTCTCAGCTCTTATTGCCGAGGCTAGAGTTTCTAGTACTATATTGAATAATAATGGTGATAGTGAGCAACCTTGCTTCACTCCTGATCTTAGAGGGAAAGATTCCAGTTTATTGCCATTACATATGATGTTTACTGACGGTTTTAAATATATGCTTGTTATTACTTTAAGGAATAGTCCATTTATTCCTATACTCTCAAGTATTTTTAGTAAAAATGGATGTTGGATTTTATCAAATGCTTTTTCTGCATCTATTGAGATGATCATATGTTTTTATTAATTTGATTATTAATATGGTCAATTATACTTGGTTATTATTTCTAAAAAAGAAAGTAAAAATCAAAGAAATGGTAATGTATAGTGTTAGAGAAGAGGCAAAATGCTTTTGTGAATGATTAGATGGTATGTGAACCTGACTTGGTGATTTATAGTAGGAGATTAGGGGAACAATTAGATATAATGTTTGGGCTAGAAACATTTGCATTCATCTACTCATTTCTCAAAATTGCTCAGCCCAAGAAGAGGAGTTCCAAAGTAAAATGACTTGGCTTCCCAAGGGACATGAAATTAGGAATCTATAGGCCCTTTGTATATGGTCTAGGAAGATGGAAACATGGACTGGATATATAACTAGATAGCATGCAGTTATTAGTGGTATTGCTCTAATCATTAAGTAAGAGAAGTATGATAGTACAATGCTGTAGTATAAATGCAGAAATATAAAATAGATATCCAGAGAAAGGCCTCTAAAATATTGAATAGATCCTCTGTGGAAGATACAGACAAGAATCAAAATAATTCCAGTTGACAACTACATGAAACCTAAATTCCTTTATTTAACATAAAACAACATTAAGGCAAACATAGGTTGTATGATGAATTAATCTAAGAAATACATTGATGAAGTTATAGATTCATTAAAATATAGAATCACCCTCTTACAACATCTTTGCCTTCACTAGGGACCACCTAGGGATGTAAAGTAAAGAACTGGACTTGAGGGCAAGAAAAATAAGTTTTAGGTGATAGCCCAATTATGTCAGAGAGGTAGAAACAAGGATAGTTTGAACCAAATATTGAGATGAATTAACTATCAAACACATACTGGGGGAAATAAATATACCAGAGATCAGGATAAAACAGTGATGATAACCAGGGCTCAGGAGAAACAAGAACAGATAGGATAAAAGAACATATGCAAGTGACCACCAACAAAGAGAACCATAATTCTGACAAGCTTTTGACCCATCCAGGAAATTTGAATTTGTTTCCTACTAGAAGAGAAATGAATAATAGGGTGTCAGTAGCCTGGAACTCACAGGGAAAAATAGGGAAGGAACAGATTTTTACTGGTTGGAACAAGAAGTAAGGAGATGTCAACTAAAACTGAATATTAACATAATACTTATATTTGTTTCCTAATGAATACAAATGAACTAAAGTGTGACCCATTGATAATTAAGTCATATATATGTAATTAATTCCATAGGCCTACAATCTATCTTAATTGATATCTTTTGCATTGAATATTGCCTGAATCAGATGAAAGTCAGGAAATTTTTAATTTCACAGAGATTATCATTAAATCAGTGTTGGGCATACATGGCTGATTTTTTTTTAACATATAATGTGCAAGTCTATCCTAAAACAACCTGCAGGTTGTAGCTTTTCTTCTGAGAAACCTCCCAGCACTACCATTCACCCCTTGTTTTCTTACATGTTTAACATTTATATTTTATTCTGGCTTTCTTTGTTGTGAAGAGTATTCTGAAATTTAGTGCAAATTTGAATTAGAACCAGATGAGTTCTTTAACTCAACTTCCCTCCCTTTCCTGTTATTGCTTTAGAAAAAAAAAGACTTTTAGACTATGACAGTGCCTTAAGCAAACCATTACTCACATTGTGAAGTCATAGGCTGAAATGATACTTGATGTATTCCTCTTTTTACTTTTTTTATTTTTTATTTTTTTTTAATTAAAGGTATGACTAAGTCCAGTGACCATAAAATATTCCTTGATCTTCTGGCTCATCATTTGAGTTTATTTTGGTCAAAATAAGGTCCTTTGGAAAAATGACTCTGGAATTGATTTGTTTTGTCCCATTGACTTCTAACCTCATTTATTTTTGTGCATTTCACATTTAACTTGATTTTGTCACTCTATATTCTTCTTATTGAATGCAAACTCTATGTCTTTTGGACATATGACCAAATGATTTCTGACTTCCTTTCTAAGAAATGTTTTATCATACAGAAGTATTTTTGATATCTTTTTACTAATGGAGAAATAGCTGAACCCCAGATGATGCTTTTCCATTTTTCTTTCATGATGGGAATAATTTTACAATTGAAATTGTTTTTTTCCTTTATGTTCCTCAAGCTCACTTCAATGAATAAGGTAATTACAACCTGTAGTCAGTATGCCTGTTTCTATTCTAAGGAGGTTTTAATAAGTAGAACACTTTTGCTATCTTTGTTCTATGGAGAGGAGGGAGAGAAACATTTATTAAGCATCTACTATGTGCCAGGCATTGCATTAAGCACTTTATAAATATTATCTCAGTTTCATCCTCTGAACAACCATGGAAAGTGGGTGTTCTTATTATTATCCCCATTTTCACTAGAAGAACCTTACAAGTTCTTGTATACACACATGCATATATACAAGTTAAGTGACTTGTCTGTTCACACAGCTAGTCTGTCAAATTTGAATTCAGCTTAATTATTCACTTCACACCCTAGCTTTCAGTGCTGTGAAGATCCCAGGATTAGTGTTTGTTTCTTTATAATCAAAAAAGTCCAGAACTCCAAAGAGTCTGTTTCATTGATTTATGTATTCTCTCTAAAGATAAAGTTTACAATCCATGTATGTCTGCCTATCCCATGCAATTTGTATCCTTGTGTTTTTTTTATGTTTATCACAAAGTGATCTTTCTCAATTCTCTTTATAATTTGAAAATACCAATGGAACTTATGAGTTAACTGTTGATTATCTTTCATTTTCACTGTATGACTTGCATCCTTTATATCATGGAAAACAAGGAATGGGCAGTGTGCATTAATATCTTATAGGGATGCATTTAGCCATCTGCCACAGTAGTGGCAGAACAAATACCTTATTCAAGAAAGAAAAAAATCAACTGAAATATATTTTCAAGCTCTTGAAAATGGACCATCTATTATCCACATCAAGCTGATTTGAAAATTCCTTGGCAGATATAGAAACAAACTACATTACCCCATTATTGTGATTACAGGTTCATATTAGCAGGTTGGAGGAACCTATTTGCCTAGTCTAGGAAATTGTTGGATGTTGGAGGACAAATATGAGTAAATGCTGAATACTAAGACTTACCTGTAGATACAGATTAGTTGTTAGAAGATTACATCATAACTGAAATAATCTAAACAATTGTTAAATGCTTCTTTAGTGACAAAGTATTCTCATATCAAAGCAGTCATTTGTGTATATCTCTAGATAATTAAAAAAACTATATATGTATATATATATGTATATATATATATATACACATATATATGAATCACAAAATAAAATTTACTTCAAAGACACCATTAAGGTTTCTAGCATGTCTTTTGCCACAGACCTTTAAATGTTGGATAACTTTTAGACTTTTAGATACCTGGAGTATGTGAAGGAGCCTAGCATCATAGCATTCCATATATATTGTATTTCTCAAGTGGAATTTAACTCTTTGAAAGCAGGGAGTGTTTAGGTTTTGGCCTTGCACCCTTCCCCAGTTCTAAGCATGATGTCTTGTAAACACAGTGTTTAATACATTTCCAGTCATTTTTAATGCTTTGTGACCTCATTTCAGGTTTTCATGAAAAAGATCCTGGAGTATTTAATTTTCTAGATTATTTTGCAAATGAAGAAACAAAAGCAAATAAGGTTAAATGACTTGCCCCAGGTCACACAGCTAGTAAGTTCCTGAGACTAGATTTGGACTCAGAAATATGATTCTTCCTGACTCCAGACACAGTACCCTATCTATTTCAATCACTCACATTCATGTTCTCTTTTAGGGTCTTTGTTCCTTGTTTATTTTTGGCACTTGTCCTCTGTGATGTGTTTTTCTTGTGGTATGTACTACCAACTGAAGAAACAACCTTGACCATAGGAATGAGGTTATCTCTATGGTCTTTTTGTTCTTGGATCATTTTAAATTCAAGATTCCTCATAGATTTCACACACACACACACCATTTGCCAAGGATATAGAGTTGACCTGTTAGTTTAAAGAGAGCTCAGAGTCATACAAACTCATCCACATCTTAGTGAAAACTTCAGATAATAGTTGCTCATGAAAAACAACAACTTCAGAAACAAGATATTTGAAATCTGTACACAAGTTAGCATTATAGAGACTTAATGGTGACTATGATCAAATCTTCAGCAAGGATTATATTACCATCTTATTAACCCTCTGCCTAGTTCAGAAAGCCTAATGAGTAGTATAATAAACAAAGTTCTGGACTAAGAATCAGGGAAAATCAAATCTTGCTTCATATATTTACTGTGTGATCCTGAGCAGTAAGTTACTTCTTTCTTCATCTTTAAAATGGGGTTAAACATAAGATAATATGTAATTGTGTTTTGTTAGCTTTAAAGGACAATGTAAATGTTAGCTATTATCATAATTATTTATCTTCCATTTTTCATTCTAGGAACATATTCATTAAAATGACTACTCTTTCCTCATGTACTCCTAACTGAGCAGGTGTTTTGTGGGAATAATGGGCTAATTTATCAAAACATATTTTGTAATCCCATCCATGTACTAATCAGGCCTAGCTTTATTTATAGGGCTAGCTCATGATATCAGACAGAACTATTTGATTTCAGCATGGTATATCTGGAAGTCAAAAAGTTGTGTGTTCAAATTCCACCTTCAAAATGTATAAGCTATGTGACTATGATTAGGCATTTGTTCTCATTGATCATTAGGTTATTCTCTAAATCTATAACCATTCAGGCCATAGTCTAGGTCCCTCCAAAGAATTCTCACATCATGAGTCCCCATATCCATATTTGTTGTTACTGTGTGGAAGGTTTCTGACATATATGCCAGACAGTATACAGAGCTTTATAGATATGGTCATTGCCCTCAGGGACCTTGAAGTCTTATTGGATGAGATAAATTCATTTCAGTTCAATTCAGTGTTTCTTAAGTATTTAAAATATTCAGAAAAAACATGCTAGTTACTGGGGACACAAAGGAAAAATAAAACAATTACATCCATTAATGTTTCTATATTCTATGGGGAGATAACTATATTTGAAAGACAGATAAACAGAAAAATGGTATACACACACACACACACACACACACAAAGACAATTCAAGAGGTAGAGAACAGTGATAACTAATAGGGGTCAGGAAAAGTTTTTCATCAAGTAGGTCCTGATCTGGGAACTGCTATTAAGAGATGATAAAGGATACGAAGCACTGTATGATCAATACCAATGGAGAGCTAGAGATATTACACACATAGAGATTTATAATGAGGACAAGAATTCAAGGATCTGCTAGGATGACAATTTGACTTTGAAGGCCTCTCCCAGGGTATTCTGTGCTTGTATTACCTCAGATGGCATTAGTGTAATCCAAAAGACTCCAGAACATGGATGATCCAGCACAGAGTTTGTTTAAAACTATAACATTAAGAGGCTAGATATTTTAGTTTCACAAAATTGCTGCCTTTTTTCATGCCTAGAGTAATTTTCAATCGATGAAACTGCTCCTGATCCCATTAAAACATGAAATTGGGTTTGTGGCTATAGCATAGCAAGGCCTCAGTAAGTTTTCTTTACTTTCCGTTAGAAGACATCCATTGGCAAAGTTTTAAGATTCTTAGATCATTGTGCTAATAAATTGCTGGATAAAGCAAGGCACAATTGAAGTTGCTTTTATTCCCATAGCCTATTACATTTTCAATTCCTTAATCTAATATTTGTAACCCTGTCCCCATTTTTGGACTATACTCCTGATTTCTTTGGTAGTCAGGATTTCCAATGAGAAAACTTCCTCTACCAATAGAAATTGGTGCCCATTTTGCAATTTATAGTTTTTGAGGTTTTCCCAGGGCACTGCCAAGTTAAGTGACTTGCCCAGCATCACAGTTACAATATGTCAAAGAGTAGACCTGAACCTAAGTTTTCTTAGCCCTGAGGTCAGCTCTTACCCACTCTCTCACACTACCTTTCACTTCTGAACAATAACATCAATAAATAATTGTACTATTGATGCCCTTCTCTATGACTATCAGGCTTTTCCCCTATAAAGTTCTTTGATGACTGTTTCATTTAAGGGGCTTTCTCTGTTTTGTCCCGCTGGGTGTCTGATCCATATGAAATCCTCTCCCATCAAAGCCTTTTTTCAAAGAATCATTTAATGGATGGCATGGTGTTAAGTCCAAATGGATAGAAGATACCTGGATTTGATTTCTTGTGCATTTTTCTTGCTGCTTTTCTAATGGAACTTTCAACAGACACAAAAATATTGAATCTGTTTCTGTTGTCAGCATCAGATTGTCTCACCCAAACTAAAAGGTATATTCATATGATCTATCACTTCACAGTTCCCTCCCCCCCACCCTATTTGGCTGTACAGCTGACTTAAACCTAGAGTTCAGTCATCATTTTCCATTTCCAATTTTTCCCAGTGTGGCACTGTCTGTCTAGTTTTACTGTGCTAACTATTTTCTTTTAAATAGTTTCTGCTTTGACTTCTTTTGGAAGCTTTTAAATTTTTTTTTTAATTGAAGAGATCAGGTTTCCTCTTCCATATATCACTGCAACACTGTCTGACTCTTGAAAGCTGCAAAAATAAACTTTGAAGATCTTTTTTTTTAAATGCAGGACACATGCAGTTACTTACTCATTTTCTACCAAGAACTCCCGAGTTCTTCATCACCATATGTATCTTTTTGTTTTGGAGACCCAGCATGTGACTAAAGATGAAAACATAAGGAGGATGGAAACTGGAAAAGTCTGGCAACAGCAACACATTTTCAGCATTTGCTTTTTGGAAGATTATGATTTCATTTAACCACACACCCTTTAGCAGATGCTATCTGGCTCTCCTCTTAAGGACTTTTATAATACTGAATGGACTAAATGAAACTTAAATAAAGCCAAGTGTGAGATATTCTCAGAGTTTTCATAATGAAACCACAAGTACCTATTTGACCAGGATATTTTTAGCTGGTTAAAACAATGAAAATGATCATCACACAGATCTGGATTTTAGTTTTGAAAATAATAATCACTTCAATTTTCAGTTTAAAATCAAGATAATGATTTAGTTTTCCCATTGGCCTTACATCCTTCTTGATTCAGCTTAAACTCCATTATTTACTATCTGTATGATTTTAGAGAAGTCATTAGACTTCTAGTGCCTATTTCCTCATTTGTAAAACAAGGGCATTGAAATCAATGATTTTTCTAGTTCTAAATTTATTCTTTGAGTAATTAAAAAATTTTAACATCATTTATTTATCAAGGCATTATAGAAGAGTTAAAAAGGCAGTAGAGAAATAGTTTCCATCTTTACTCAATGGATAGAATATTGGAATCAGGAAGTGTGAGGTTCAAATACTGCTTCAGCACTTAGCTATGCAACTCTGGGCAAATATTTTTTCTCCATTTCAATTTCCTCAGCTTTAAAATGGCAATCATAATAGCACTTCCCTCACAGGGTTGTGGAAAGAAAAAAAATGAAATAATATGTAAAATGTTTTTAAGCCATACAGTGCCATCTAAATGCTAATTATTATTACTATATACAAAGGAAAGAATCAGAATTCATCTAATCTATGCCATTCCCTTCTTTCCCCCTCTCAAATAAATAGTATTTTAATTATCTAAGAATGATCAATAAGTAAACATTAAATAATTGCTTAATATGTGACAGACACAGAGTTTAGCACTGGGGATAGAAAAAAGAGAGAAGGGTATATATCTAAGAGAAGCTACAGGCCTTGGTAATAGATTGAATATGGTAGGTAGGATAGTGTGGGATTAAGGATGACTCCTAGGTTGTTAACCTGAGGCCTGGGTGGATAGTATTGACTTGTATATTAATAGAGAAAGTAAGAAGTGGAGACAACTTAGAAGGAAAGATAATGAGTTCTGTGTTGAATATAGATGAGTTTGTGATGTCTACTAGCTATCCTGTTTGGCCAAGTAAAGAGATATGATTAGATCTCAATAGAATTTGGGGCAGGATTTGGAAATTAACAGCATAAAAAATAAAATAAAGTATTTTCATACGAATATTTAGCTTTAGTGGTTTTTGTGAAGGTATAGGGAAGGTGAAGTATGGGGACTGATCCACCTGCTGCTTCATTGAATTTGAAGCTCATAGACAACTCATCTCTAAGAGTTACAGAGTATTGTTTGAAGCTCTAAATAATTTCTTGTCCATGGCCCCATACCTAGTATGTTTCAGACTTAATATTTCAACTTGTGTCTTCCTGACTCCAAAGCTGATTAGAGTTTAGGTTTCATTGGAGAACTGAAAATAAATTTTCATGCACACAAAATTCTTTTAACCTTAGATATCATTATTTCACCTTGAAACCCATTGTTTAGTAAATGCTTGTTAATTTGATCTGACTTGAATTAAGAATTTAGTATGTGTCAGGATAGGCTGGGAATAGCAAGGGCAAAAAGTTCTTATCTTCAAGGAGCTTATGATAGAACAGAATAAATAAGTACTTACAAGATTAATACAGAATGTGTGAAGATGATTTCAGAGGGGAAGACACTAGTATCTGAAAGGACAGGGAAAGATTTCCTGGCATAGGTAAGATTTGAGTCAAGTTATAAAAAAAATAGAAGTCAAGAAGTGGAGGTATGGAGGATACATTACTGATGTGATAATTGACCAGTTCAAGAGGCCAGAGGTGGGAGGTGGGACCCATGTTTAAAGGCCAGTGTTGCTGAAAATAGCCTACTAGATCTGGAACATACAGTGTGAGATGGAGGGTAAAATATGAAAAGAGTGGAAAAGTAGGAAAAGACCAGGTTGATGAGTGCTTTGGCAGTCAAAGAAAGTCAAAAGAAAGGAATTTATATTTAATCTTGGATAAAAGAGAGGCATTATTACTCATTGATAGGTATATTAACGGCAGGAGAAGTCTCTGGTCACCTGGTATCTTGAGTGGCTAACTAGGCAAGTAGAAGATCAGAAATTCAACCAATGCAAAGGATTCAGAAAAAAGTATTGAGGACCTAAGAGATGAGGAGGCAAGACTAAGTATATTAATAAGTAATACATGCATAGCAAATTGCACAAAATAATGATAATTACATGTGAGTTAAATTGTGGAGTCAAAAATGTAAATGCTGCAGACTTCAGACTAGAGGGTGATAAATGAGAACTGCCCAGTCAGGAAAGACTTTATAAGATAGGGTTTGAGTGAGATCTTAAAAATGCATGAGGAGAAACTAGTTGATGTAGTGGATAGAGCATCAGCCCTGAAGTTAGGAGGACCTGAGTTCAAATCTGATCTCAGACACTTAACATTTCCTGGCTGTGTTATTCTGGGCAAGTCACTTAACCCAATTGTCTCAGAAAAAAAAAATGCATGAAAATTTATGTAGGGGGGAAGAGCGGGAAGCAGACTTTAGAAACTATCCTCTGCTGGCACCATGATTTCCCTCAACATCCCTGTCAAGTCATTTAGCATTCATTTGATAACCTTCAGAGAAAACTCACTTCTTATAAAAGTAACCCATTCTATTTTGGGAATCAACTGACAATCTTTTAATTCTTTCTTCTTTTGGACCAAAATTTGACACCTAACTTGGAAGAGATAAACTTTTGTTCCTTATTTTGCCTCCTAAGGATTATTGGAGTATTTCTATTACTTCTGCAACATGAACATCCTTCAGATAATTGAGACAATGAATTTATCATATATCTATTCACTCAATTAATCTGTATGTTAAAGGTACTTATTGTATGTAAAAATAAAGTTAATACAGGATTAAACTCATCTGAATAACTTTTTATTAAGCACATACTATTTGCAAAACCCTAAATCAGGAATAAGGAATCTATAGCAACTTTATTTTTTATGGCTTGCTGCCTAGGAAGTTTTTTAAAATAAAGCTTTAAAATCACATTTAAAAGTATAAAAATCATTATTTGGCAGGCCATAAAAAGTGTTTTTTTCCCAAATCCTGCATCAGATGATAGAATTACAAAGATAGATATGACAAATTCTTTTCTTAAGGAACATGTACTGTACTCCAGAGAAAGTTGAGGAAGGAGAAATCAATTTTAACTTTAGAGGGGAGAGTTGATAATGGCAAAAAATCTATGGAAGAGATGGCATCTGAGTTTCTCCTTTAGTAAATGGAGATGTGGGACAGGATGCCTGTTTCAAACGTGAGGGATAACATGAACAAAGGCACAGAAATTGGAGGTGGTGGGATAAGCATGGTATAAGAACAATCCAGTTTTTCTGGAAAAGCAATTATTCATGATAAGGCTAGAAAATAGGTTGGGATCAAGTTGTGGTTATCATTCAGCACAGTATTTCTTCAATTTTGTAACTTTTTAATGAGAAGACAATGAAAGTTTCGATGAGAGAAATGATCAGATCAGAAGTTTACTTGGGAAGCAATGTAAAGGATAGATAGAGCTGTACATGACTGAAAAGACTGAATAAGAGCAACATAGTTGTCCCCAAAACAATTTAGAAATACACAATGGATGTACTGAAAAATCTTCTGTAATAAGAGTTCTTAACTGAGGGAGGAAATACAGCAAATAGAAGAGGTTTGAGAGAAAATAAAACTGTACGTACCACCCTCTAAAAGAAGTGAGAGGAAGGTAAGGAGATAGGGAAAGAGACAAAAGAATTGTTAGAAGAGTATAAAGAAAAAAATAAAGAAATTATAGCATCTTGAGCCCTCTCCCCCCAAAAAAAAAGATTGGGGAAAAGATGTCTAGAGTTTGAAGCGTAACAAAGATGTCAAGAAAAATGAAAAGTTGGGAAGGGAAAGCTATTGGATTTACTGATGATAAAGTCATTATAACCTTTGAGAGCTATTTCAGTGTAGCGGAGGAGATGGAAACCAGATTACAAGTGGTTGATGAGTGAGTAGGTAGTAAGAGAGCAGAGGCAATGAATGTAGATTATTCTTTCTAGAAAGACTGGAAGTGAGGAGCAATAGCTGGAGAGAGTATTGAAGTCAAGGAAATTTTTTTTTAATATTTGGCAATGGAATATTTGTAGGGTGAGGGAAACAAGCCAATAAAGAAAAAAAAAAGATTAATAAGATTCATGTTAAAATGTAGTATACAGAAGGGGCATGGATGCCAGATATGTTTTGATCAGGGCAGAGTACAGTTTATAATATATAATTAATACCTTGTTAATTATAGATTTAGTCTCTAATCCTCTATACCACACAATAAGAACTTTATTATATATAAGTACATATATATATATGCATACTTGTGTGGGTACACACATATATGCTTGTTTATATACATAAAACTTTTTTCATTGTTTTTGATTATATGTAGGATATTCCAAAAATGTTTGTTAGGGCACTTTAAGCTATGTAACTTAGAACTTTGGCTTAAAGCCCAATTTTGGGATATCCTGTATTTATTATATCATAATAGCTAGCATTACATAGTACTTAATCTATGCCAGATATTGTGCTAAGCACTTAGCAATTATTATCTTATTTGATAATATTTATATGTAATTTAGATATTATATATTACATATTTCCACTTATTTTTTATAATGCATGTATACATACTTATATATGGAAAGATTATTGTCATATTGTTTCCACCTACAAATTGTATACTTAGTATTTATCTTATTTCTCCAAGTGGATTTTGTTTTATTCTTCTTTTATAGAAAATAGTACTTTTGGGATGTTTAATAAAAACATATTAATAAATTGTTTTTGATATTTTGATAGGCAAGTATGTAGTAATAGTTAATGTGATATTCACAGATTCTGGGCCAAGTCTGATGAAAAAAAAGGGATCAGATCTACCTCTTCATATTTGCTATCTATATGTTGCAAAAAAGTTGCAACTTTCTCATCTATATAATGGAAATGGGGGAGTTCATTGCAAAATATACCACCTTCCTCAAAGAATAGCTGAGAGGAAATGTGCTTAATTAATGTTTCCTGCTTCGGCTATATGAGAGGTATATATGGGGCTATATGAAGAAGGGAATAACTTTGGGTTTACAGTGACTTGTATTCAAGTCTCCCAAGTAGCACCCCTTGGTTGTGTGATCCTAAGCTTAATCTCTATTTTTCATTTCCTAAGAAATTCTCCAAAACTATCAGATGGACAATAATTGCCAATTTGTATTAGTATAAATAAATTTCTTACAGGGAGGTTTATACATCTATGACAGCACCAGTTCTGACCAAAAAAAAAAATTAACAGAAAAAGAAGATAAATAAAAAAATTATTTGATAGGAAACACATATTTTTGTGTACCATTTCTTAAGATTTGCCATTTCAATCATACTCTCTTACATAATCCTTAATCTCACATAACTGAGGCAGCAAAACTGTAGAGTACAAATAATAATTACTTGTTATTCAGTTGCTTTTCAGTTGTGTCTGACTCTTAATGATCACATTGGGTATTTTCTTGGGAAAAATAACAAGGGGTTGCTTTTTCCTTCTCCGTCTCATTTTACAAATGAGGAAACTGAGGCAAACAGGGTTAAATGATTTGCCAAGGGTCCCACAGATAGGATGTTGAGGCCAATTGAATTCGGTCACCTCCCTGACTATCCACTGTATCAGTTACATTTCCCAATAATTACTAGACTTGGTGTCAAAAGACCTAGACTTGACTTGGGTCCATCACTTAAGTGGACATGTGACCTTGGATGAGTCACTTAGTCATTGTGAGTCTCAACAGCCTCATCAAAAAGTGAGCATAATAATGTTGATCTAAGTTACCCCACAAGATTGTTATGAGAATCAAATGCAACAAGAGTTTAGTACACATATATGTCAGAAATGATTTGGATTGTTATCTTCTTTTATTTTATGTCAATACTTTACAGTGAAAAGACCTTGATGTTGACCTTTTTGGAAACATTTCTGTCATTACTACTGCTTTTTTTCTTTTTAAGTAACAAGGCTCAGAACAAAAAAAGTAGAACAAAGTCTGATGATGCTAATTTTGTGCATGTTTTTATGTCAATTTAAATTGCCAAATAAAGAAGAAATCTTAATCTTTAAAAATAGAAAAGCTCATAGAAACATTTCAATTTGGGGGTTAATCTTAATGTATTAATAAAGGGAAGTAATCAGTACAAACCAATAAAACAGGCAGAAACCCATAAAGCTGCTATAATGATCGTAATACACAGCACTTTTGATTCTTCAAAGGACATTAAAATTAATGCCTAATTAATTATCATGGCATTCTGGCAAGGTAGGCAAGTGTTATAAAGATATAGTTGCAGAGATATTGAGCATTGTACCAAGGATACCATGAGAATTACTGTCCAAATCTTAGCTTTGTTCAGCCCCTGTCATAGGTTTGCATGAATTCTTGGATCATGGGATATAGTGCATTCCCATAAACGGTGATTACAACACGAATACCTGATGTTTCAGATCTTCCTCATAAAATCACAAATAAAATATATAAGCCATAAAAAGGTTTTATTGGAGCAAGGATTTTGACAAATGATGCATTTGCCTGGGGTGATACCATAAAGCATGACTTTGACACCCTGAGTTTTTAACTGCATATGAAATATAATAACCTTCCTCAACTGAATGGTTGGGAGTGTTTTATTATTTATATGCCCTGAAATTTACGTACCAAAACAGGAAAGCAGCCAGCCGGGCCACTTTGCTAAGGATAACTGACACAGGTGAATCTCATTGAGAGGCCATCATAATGTGCTAGTGCTGTCAGGCATGGTAAAGCCTCTGGAAAAAAAAGACAGGACAGATAGACATAGATAGATTAGATAGATAGATAGATAGATAGATAGATAGATAGATAGATAGATAGATAGATAGATAGATAGATTTAAACACCTATTTATGAAAGAAACTGCATTAGATATATAAATGCTAACAAGAAAGGCAGTTCCTGCCCTCAAAAAACTTATATTTTAATGAGAGATACAATAGAGCAGTGTGATAAAGGGTAGCTAGACAGGAAATCAGGAAGAATATTTGGGGGCATTGGGATGACTTGAAATTTGTAGCTACAAAAAGAAGTGAAAGCCCACTTTGAGACAAGATAAAGTGAAAATTTACCCTCAGAGCTCAGAGGTTGTCTGGGGCCAATGTTCAAGATTTCTGGGGGAGAAAAATAGATGACTATTATTCAGAATGGATGTATCATGGCATGGAGCTGGTGACTGGGAACATCTGTATCTACAGGTGCACTGTTATGAAAAATAGGGTATAGTCTATGTAGTGATTAAAGGAAGAGGGTAATGGCAAACTAGAGGCTGAGAAAGGTCAAGCTAAAGTTGATTGGAATGCCACTGAGTGGTAGCGGTTTCAAAGCTGAAGAAGCAACAAGGAATCTGTCATATCAAGAGTGACTGTAAGAGGGACATAGTTGGCTTCAGGGAAATTGTGGGTGTTTTCATACTTTTTCCTCATCAAAGACAGAAATCTCAAGTGTAATTTAAGGATGTAAAGAGACACCTAAAGATTGGAAACTAAGGTACTAGTTTCAGAGACAAAATTTGAACCCATTTCATTTGAACGCAATTCCAACTATCTTTCTTTTTAGCTCCAACATAATACTTCTGAAATTGACTAAGAGGTAAATTGGTAAAAATGTAATATCAATTCTATTTGTTTTAGCAAATGGTTATTAATTGTCTACTATGTGCAAGGAAAGGCCTGAGAAGTGCCATGGTATAATAAGTTGAAAGTTGCCCTTGGAGTTAGGATGTATAATTAAGTCTTGCCTTTAATCTATATTGAATTGTGTGACACTAAACAAATCATCCTAGAGCAGCTCAGGAATTTGGAGAGTGGCACCCAGATTTCTTTCTCCAGAAAGCAGGAAACTGTAGAAGTTCATAGTAACTCACAAGCCATAACTCTTCTGACACTTCTATAAGTAAATTCAAGTCTTTGGTAAGATAAAGTGTCATATTTATAGCCTATCTTCTGATGTAGTCGGAGCCATGAGTAAAGAAAAGATGATCTTCACCACTGTTATCTCCACTCCTTCCACTATGGTCTCTAGATTCCTGAATCTACATTTATAACCTGTCCAACTTTTTAGATACTTTGCCAGCTTGGGCCCCATAGGGACTGGGTTCACACTGAACTGTGGAGGGCCCCTACAATTATATAATTATGTATTTCTTAAGCACTAATATAAATAAATAGATAGATAGATAGATAGATAAACAAACAAATAAACAAATAAATAAATAAGTGAGTAAGTAAATAAATAAATAATATAAGCATAATATAAAATTATGTAGTCTTTTTGTTAGGTTTTTATGTTTTTTAAAGTTGTTGCTGATGAAGTTTTTGAGCATTCCACCCCAACCCTTTTTCTCTCATAAGCCCTTTGCTTTTTATTGTGCAATTTTATATAGCAAGGGATTTTAGGGAATATATATGCTGTGCAGTTATAATGCTACTCACTCTGGCACTGTGGATTCTTAAGCAATCCCTTGAAAGGAAAAAATGTTATTTAGTCATATTTAAGAGTAGTTTGGTGGAATAATGTTTTGTAGTAGAAAGAGAATGTATTTAGAGGCAGAGAATATAGATCTGAATCCTGGCTTTGCTACTAAGAAATTGTGTCATTTTGGGTAAGTTGTGAACCTTTCTGCCTTTCAGTTTCCCCATTTATAAAATTAAAGGGTTGAATTAGATGGAAACTTTTCTAGCTGTACATCTATGATCAAAGGTATACTAGTAAAAACAACTACTGACTCCTATCCTTCCAAAAAAGACTGTACATAGGACACATTTTAAAGTTTAATGCACATTATTAACTTTTTATTCATCACTTTGTTATGCCTAAACAATCAACAAAACAATAAATTGCAATCCATTTTTATAGATCTCAATGCTTACACAGAAAATTTAATAATCAACTTTCTTTAGTCAGTCAACTGACTCACTGCCTGGAGGCTTCCTTTTGGGGAAAGAAATCCAGAGAATTATGATGTGGTAAAACTAGTGTCATGGACTAAAAATCTAGATAATAGAAATTTGTTCTAAAAAATCAAGAGCTGATGGCTTAGTTTGTCCCATTTCCATCACTTGGAAATATTTAGTGCTCCCCATAATCTCAGCTTCTCTATGTTGGTGAAGATTTGACCTTTTTTAAGGAATAAGAACAAAGTGACATACAGCCTGAAGCATTTTTTACTTTGATAAGGGCAGATAAATGAAGCTGATTATCTTGGAGTGTCATCTTTTATATTTTACCTTTTTAATAGCATGAAAAGGATGGAAGTGCTTGACTAGATGCTTTTTTCTCTTACCAGCCTTCTCCAGTCAAATGTATAGCATTGTTCAGTTGATTTTGTAGATGCTGATTATGGAGGTACCTAAAAACAAGTATTTACCTGTAAAAAAGGGAAAACACTTGTTTCAATAGCTGAAGATAAATAAGGTCATATTCATGGTTGACATTTAAAAGAGGCTAAAAGTATGCTTGTTACTTTCTGTTAGAATATGAAATAACAATCTTTTAATATAGGTCTAGAAGTGCTTTTTGCGATGGAAACAAAGCTTATGAGAGGAGGGAGTGGGTGTAAATGTTGCTATTCTTTGAAAGGTCACAAAAGTAGTCACACAAGATTTAAACTTGGTTCTTCTAACACTGAATTTTGACCTCCTTCCCTTACCATGTAATTATCCAAATATATATATATATATATATATATATATATATATATATATATATATATATATATATATATATATTTCAGATAGTCATTTCATAGGTGAAAAGCATCCATAGGATGTAACAACGTCTTTTAAAGGTTGTTTAACATATGGGGAATAGAGGGAGACACATAATAGGGTATCTAGATTATATTGGGAATCAGATTGAATATGCTATAGGTCTTTCAATATTACACTTATATGATACTATTTCTCCCATCTTTGCATGGTGGTATTTCTCTCATTTTTCCATAGAAGTTTACTTGAACTCTACTGCAGTTCTTTAGGGGTCTCCTTTGATGTAATTAACTAATCCCTGCTTATTTTTAATTACCTCAATGTGCTGATTCTCTGGTACAATGGAAAGAATATTGGCTTGGAGTCAAGCCTTAGATTTAAATCTTGGTTCCTCTATTTCCTATTTGTGTGACCTCTCACAGGTCATTTCACCTTTGTAGAGAGAAATTCCTTCATCTATAAAATGACAGAGCTGAATTAGATCACCTCTAAGGCCCTTTCCACTTCTTCATTTATGACCTTGTATTTTAAGCATGTGCTTTTCATAGAAACCTTTTGAAGCTAATTCTCCCATCCAAAGGAGTAACTTTGTTAGAATTTCAAATAGTATGAAAGACTTATGCAGCAGCTGTTTTTTTTTAACTCCCAAAATCTTACAGCAGACCTCAGCATTCTCTACCTATGAATAGATTCAGCCCTGAAAATAAGGTATGGGTCTAGCAAAATATGTTAGTATTATTTTTTTTCCTATTTGCAATATTTCTGTTCTGAATGTTTGATGAAGTTTGTCAGATAAGCATAATATACACACATAAATATACATACATACATGTAAATATAAATATAAATACACATACACACATATAATGACTCCATGACAGTATTACTGCCTCTGCTTTTCCTTCTCTGGACCTTACAACATAAAAGGATAAAATAAGAGGGTAATATAGGAAGGTTTCTATATTAATAATAATTTCATCTTAGGAGGGAATTATTTAAAACACATTGATGCCTTTTGTGTTCACATGACATTCATTTCTGGGGAAAAATAAAACAAAAATAGAGCTATGCCATGAGACACAATTTATATAGCATTATATTTTCCCAGAAGAACCATTAAAATTATTTGGAATCCTTTTTTAAAAGTTTCAAAGAACCCTATCTCTATGAGTGTGATCATGGGCAAGTCATTTAACTTCAATTGCCTCTTTTAAAAAAAGACTCCTATCTCCATCAAACCATATGGTTCTTGCTTCAACAGAAAGAATTCACTATGATAGCCTCAATTATTGTTGACCACCTCCACTGTTCAAATGACAGAGATTTAGGAAGCTACAAATCTTAGGATGTCATAGAGAATTTGAAAGCTATCAGTTGGCTGAAGGCTACCTGTCCAATTAGGAAAATGACTAATTTTGTGGGCTATGTTTGGATATCATGATGAGTCATGTGGAAATGCTGGAAATGCAACTAATTCTGCCCATCACAACCCAATACTCAGGATCAGTATGTTTCAGATGCTATATGCCTTTCTAACTTCAATTGTCCTTTAAAAAATTTGTTTTCTTTATAAATTCCAAAGCTTGTAATTATTTCAGAGCTTTAGTTTCTGCTTCTATGTAATGAGTTGAGTCAAACATTTAAAACTTGCCTCTGTGAGATAAGATCATATCATCATGAGCTAAGAATCTTAGAACCACAAGGCTGGAAACCAATGTAACAAAGTTTCTATTATTTCATACTCTCCACTGCATATAATGTTATATGTGAAGTGTCCCAGATGAGAGTTTATGTTAATCTTAAAGACCTTTAACCAAATTCTCTTGTTTAATTCAACAAATTTATTAAGTGCATATGAGGTATCTATAGTCCAATAAATAATGAGTTGTATTTAATAAACATTTAAACTGTGTGTTACATATGCAAGATCTGATGCTAGAAGTTTCAAGTGAAAGTTAAGATTCCAAAATTGATTGGTGAATGTTCATTGAATTGTATATCATTCATTGAATTAGTGAATACAGGTGAATTTTACATTTTCTGTAAGTCATGATGTTTGAAGCTTCAAGGAACATAATGCTTCAAGCAATATGATTATAAAAAGAAAAATGCAGTCCCTCTTCTCCTCAAGGTTCTTGAAATCTAATAGGCACTTTTTGATATGTTCAGCCATAAAATTCCCAGTACTCTAATGTTAATGTTGTTCTCTTCAAACTCAGACAATTTTTATTTAAACAAATGACAATTAAGTGTGTGTAGAGTTAAGATTGAAAAGTTCCTATGAACTAAAATTCCCCAGGCAAAATTAACTTAGAAGATAAGAGAAACTATTAGGGATGAAATTCTAAAGACACAAAGACAAACAAGCCTGATAACAAAAAATGTGGGGCAGAATTGTCTAAGAAGACCATTGTAGTTCCACAGGAAGCTTGCTAACCAGTATAGCAAGATCCCTCTCCTTGGACTTTAAGCAAAAGCTAGACGAGCATTTGTTGGGTATATTACAGAGGAAATTTTTTTTCAATAAGGTAGAATCACATGTCTTTTGAGGTGTTTTTCTATACTCCAATTTTCTATATTTTTAGTATTTCTATATTATTACAGTCCTAAACTAGGGAAATGCATGATAGCACTGTTAGCCAAAAGTTCTTTGTTAATCTATTCATATATCCACACTCTTGAGGAAATATATTGCATGCAGATAATCAGCATTTCCACTAGAATCCTCTCATTTGAACTAAATATATTATTTGAAAGAAAAATTTCTAAATGTAACATTTCTCTTGGGGGATTAAATTCTCCTATGAAAAAGCACTCATAATTACCCTTATTAGGATACCAAAGTTGTAATTCTTTTAATGATATCCCAACATAGACTTGTATATGAAATACTGTAGAAACCATATATGTAACACAATTTACTCAAGAATGGCATCTCATCCTGCTTTCATTACCATGAACATCCATTTTTGATTTGTAATAAATCAATTTAACAATCCTCAGAGAAATATAAAATTATTATTTGTCCAAATGCCAGGGCTTTAGTCCTTTATGGAAAGTATACAATGTTTAACATATTAACCACTGTTTATTCCACCAGTCCAAGATAATATTAAATGATACTCTGTAGACTATGCATAAAACTGTTAATAATAACTGATATTCATATTACTGTATTTTTATTCATTTACTTACCTCTTTGCTTTAATGATTTTTAAGAACTTAATTCTTTAGTAAGTCTTGAATTTAGTTTCTAAACTTGCATTTAAAATTCAGAATTCTAGCTGGAGGGCACTCAAGGAAATTAGCCTTCGGGGTGAATGTGATTGAAAGATAAAGTGACTGAATTATACTATGAATTGTTTAATATTACTACAGTGTCAAACATTGCAAAAAAAATTAGTGCAAAATGATAACAGCAAATTACTAAAGAACAGGTTAAATATTCCTTCTTTAGATTTATATCACTTCTTGGATTCTTCAATGCACACATTCAGTCTTTTGGAATTTTCCATTAGCCTGTAAGGAAGTAATGTAATTATGGCTTATAGATATAAGAATTATTTTGGCAGGAGCTTTGTTATTTTAAAACAGAGGTTGTTTCACAAATTTCCTATATTTCTTCTTTAAAAGTAGTGTTTAATCTCATCCTTAAGGATATGTCCTACAAACTCCCACCTTTGGTCTAGTGGTTACCACTTTTGCTATGGGTACCATATACACTGTTGTGTCCAGGTTTATAAGTGCATATGTGTGTGTGTGTGTGTGTGTGTGTGTGTATGTGTGTATATATACATGTCTGTGTGTGTGTTTTGTCTTTGTGTGTCTGTATGTGTATATGTATACATGTATATATATTACACTTTTTGTCAAATACTCAAATACTAAGGAAAAATTACCTTTATTCATGACAGAGCAATTACTACCTTTTACAAACCTGTTTTCATTGATATTATTAGATTCATAGCTAGATTCATGCCTTCAAACTCAAAGGATCTTTTTTAAAAATTATAGTCTAAGCATTCTTATCTCCTTTTGAAAAAAAATTTTTGAAATACTGATTTTGATAAAAACAAATAAAACAACAGAAATGATATGTATGTCTATGAATGAGTCCTTTAATGCTTGCTTATCTTCTCATCTTTATTTTCTCTCCTTTTTTTCTTCTTCCTCTCTATTATCTTCTCTTGGGGTTCTTTGTGATGGGTT